>NC_139722.1:60794792-61344792 GCF_964211835.1 Anser anser
CCCTCCCCTCCCCTCCCCTCCCCTCCCCTCCCCTCCCCTCCCCTCCCCTCCCCTTCCCCTTCCCCTCCCCTCCCCTCCCCTCCCCTCCCCTCCCCTCCCCTCCCCTCCCCTCCCCCTCCCCCTCCCCCTCCCCCTCCCCCTCCCCTTCCTTCCCCCTTCCCCTTCCCCTTCCCTTCCCCTTCCCCTTCCCCTTCCCTTCCCCTTCCCCTTCCCCTTCCCCTTCCCCTTCCCCTTCCCCTTCCCCTTCCCCTTCCCCTTCCCCTTCCCCTTCTCCTTTTCCTTTTTCCTTTCCTTTTACTTTCCTTTTACTTTCCTTTTCCTTTTCCTTTTCTTTTTTCTTTCCTGCCTCCATTCACAATCGTATTTTTAGTCTGGCCAGTGGGTGCTTTCCTCCGGTTTCTGACTTACTGTCCATTCTTCCTCTTACGTGTGACATTTCTCCACTAGGCAACTTGATTCTTTTTAAATTTTCTCAGGGCTACGGAAGGGTTAGGAGTCCTAAGGGAGGTGAATAAAATGAGGAGGAAGAGCTCAAAACCTGATGATAAAAATGATATGTTGTAGGGTTATTATATTCATCAGATAGCTTTACGACAGTCATATCTTGTTTGCCTGTGTTGTGCAGTTATCATTGGAATATGCTGGTGGAGAGGAAGTTCAAACAACAAACTTGAGAGCAGCCATTTTGAGTGTAGAACCCCTGGAGAAAGCCACGTTTGCTCTCTAGCTGACTACCAGTAATGTCTACATAGTTTAAAATAATTAAATGTATTTTGAAAAGAAAAATAGAGAGAAAGGGACCTGGTCACACTACAGGAGATTTTTTTTTTTCCCCTGACGTGTGGCTGGGCTCTCACCTTGACTTCACCCTACAGAAGAAAAGACTGATCCTCCAGAGCCTCCTATGGCTGTGGGGCTGGCCAGCCTTCTGCTCCTACTAAAATCTCAGGTGGCTAAGGGAGAAGGAGAAAGCTGCAAGTATGGACAGGGGTGGTGTGTAATAGCATGCTTAGTGAAATGAATGTAGCAGTTTCTAAGATGCCAAGATAATTAACTATTTAAGCAGGTCAAATTGTCAACTAATGTAGAGCAACAAAGAAATATTGGTAACAAGTGTTAATGTTATTGGTGCCTCTGCTTTATATAGGCATTTTCTTGGTGCTTGATACTGATGCGGATCATGAAAATATTCTCAGTCTTACAGTATCAAAGAGATATATGTCAAGCTCTATGTCTGGATCCTCAGAGCACTTATGAATAGTCACCATTCAACAGTCTTTTGAGTCTGTAATATTATAGTAAAACAGTTATACGTCAAAATTCAAAGTGAAGACTTGTCTACAAAATTGTTGCTGTGGCTTTCTTTTTTGCAAGATTTACATTTTTGTAATAATTAGTTTGCAGATTCTTGGATACAGAGAAAACCAGAAAAAGAGATGTTTTCACATAGCCTATCATACATGGGTTACCTACATTAAAAAAATAAAAATTAAAAAAAAATAAGTATAAGATTATTAAAACAGGAAAGACAGAAAACAACATCCCAGGGAATGGAAATAGCACTTTTTCCAGATCTCAAACTCATCTGAACGTGTTCAAAAACGGTTCTGTCCTTCTTTGGGAAGAATTTTGGCAAGAATGTGGAAAGGACACTGGAAATAGGAAGGAGCAGAATGCGGCTAAGGAGTGAGAACAGTTCCCATGGGGGAAAAAAAAAATAATATAAAAGCTGGACAGCAGTGATTTCAGCTGTGGCTCTTATTTGCATTTATGTGGGCATGGTTTGGTCATTTGGCAGAAAATGTTGTTTTGCAGTATCCATTAAACAGAGGAAAGTTTCTCATTTTCATATGGTTCATTTTAAAAACTGGATCTCTCAAAGGAATTTAAAACTACTGGAGGCTCTGAGATGGCCCCATGGTTGAAGAGGAATTTTGAAAGTATGTAACTCCACTCACCATTTATGCAGTCCTCAGAAAATAAAAAGCACATCATTACAAGAAGTTATCTTCTTAAGTTTCCATTTGTACATTTGAAATCTGTGGAAAATGCACAAATTGCCAGTAAGCCATTAATTCAAATTAAATATTTAATTATATGGGTTAAATGAGAAGATGTACCAACTACTGAGCTGAACATTATTGCTGCAAACCTGGTGTAATTCTGGACAATCTGAAGCTAGACCAGATTTATAGCAGGGAAATTTAAAGAACAGATGGGTTGATAGACCTCTAGATCTTTTTCCATTGTTTATATTCTTACTTTTCAGTGCAAAACATTACTTTTCCTTGACAAGTAGAAATAGCTGTTTATACAGAGAAACGTGATGTTTATGCAGTTTCTTAAAGTGTATTTTTTAGGGTTAGCCCCCAAAATGAGATAAATGCAACTCTGAAATGCACAGAGGAGTAAGAGATTCCAGCAAGAAAAAAATGTTTCTACAGCAGTGCAAAACACATCTGTCCAAAACCAAGAAACTCTCTCTGCACAGGGAGGGTTGTAAATCTTTTATAGCCATGCTATTAGCAGAAGATGCTGCCCCTGACACCAGCACCAGGAAGCTCCCCGGAGGGCAGGAGCAACCCTTTGGTGCTCTCCCCGGGAGGGCTGGCAAGTTCCCCGAGCCGTGGTGCCAAAGCAAGGCAGGTTCTCTGTGCCTCTCTGCTGTCCCCATGCACCCACCAGTCCCATGGCAGCACACTCAGGACTGTGGCCAGTTTGTAGGCATTTGGTGGCCTCCAAACACCACCTCCAATGTGAAGGCAAAAACGGAGGAGGGAGGCAGCAAGCAGCAAGCATGTAGGATCCCAGCTAGGTCACTCCACACCCTCATGGCCCTGGAATAGCTCCACAGAAAGCAAAGAGCCTTGTTCCTCATTCAGAGCTGTGCCTGAAAAGAGGTTTGCCCCCTAGCTATGTTCCTCTTTCAGGTATTGGGAATTAACAGCTTTTTAAATGATCCTCTGAGCCACTACCAAAGTCTTACTGCTGTTGATGCTGTTGCTGCTCAGTACAGAAAAGTCTTACTGCTGTTGATGCTGTTGCTGCTCAGTACAGAAAGAAGAGTAAGTGCTAACCATGGAAAATTCGTCACTGAAAAAAAAATAATAATTTCCTAAACTAGCATATTAGCAACTATCTGTATATGAGAAGGTGAGACCATACCTGCTCAGGAGCTATTTCCTCGTCACGAACTGGCGCAACCTGCAAATACAGCACAATAGTGACTCATCCCACATGGAGCCCACAGCTTGGCAGCTGCCTACTTTGGTCTGACTCTGGATTACAGCCCGCTGGAAACATCTCAGCAACAGAATGACGCAGATATTAAATATTCAGAAAAGATAAGGAGACAATAAATCTGTTCTGTCACAAGCCGGTTGCATATGCAAAGATGAATGAATCTGAAATAAGTTAAAGCCAGGCTCATGGAAAGAAGCATACAAAATAAAAACGAATGTTTATTATGGTTAAAGTCTAGATGGAGCTAACAGCACTGAAGTGTTGCTACTAAGATAGCCTCATGGTTTCTACCTCAGGACTCTACTTTCAATTTTGTTAGACTTTGACAAGCTTTAGCAATTTGAGTTATTTTAGAAAATTTGATGTGTCTACCCAAGACTTTCAAAAAAAAAAAAACACAACCACAGTACTTCAACAGTATCTGAGAACAAGACAGAGTTGAGCCCTGAGCATAACGTGTGTGGCTCTGGTCACAGCGTCTCCCTGGGGACTTGGTGTTGGGGCAGGTTAGGGAGATAAGAAAGCATGGGCCTGGCAAGGTGGCACAGGGGACATGGGACTGAACAGGAGGGACAATTCGTGGTGAAAGGAAGGTCTTGGAATGTCACATTTTGGTTTGGAAGGGTGGCTGCTTTACGGGAAGCCACTGAAAAATAAAATGGCCCATAAAGTCTTATATGTCAATAAGAAATCTCCTGGAGCCTGTTCTCCACAGTACTCTCTGCCACCTTTCACAAATGTTGGATTTGCCTATGATAGGCACATGTTGTTTGCCTAGAAACACTGAGCAAATCTGAATGTTTCTAATCGCCCATCTGTAAGCCCAACAGACTGCAGATGCCAGCGCTGCTGCACCGTGGGCCATTTTTAAGGGGAGGAACCTACCTGTGCCATCTTCTGCTTCTACAGTTGTTTTCTGCTGTAGGAAGCAGCAGCACTGTGCATGAGCATCTCTGGTGCCATGGCACTGAAGGTGCAGCAGTTCAACCTACACAGAAACTACCAGCTTCAGAAGCTGGGCCCTTTCATGCCCACCCTCTGTTGCCCCATCTCAGGAAGATATGCATGGGCAGTCTGACTTTTCACCAGAACACCTTCCTCAGCAGCTGCCATATGTCATTTAAATATGCTTTGGGATCACCAAATAGGAGGTAAGGACCTAATGGATTCAGTTTGAATTTGATTTATTATTTGCTATCAAGTTTCTGCTTGCAAGCCATCTACTGCACAATACCTGTGGGACTGGAAGGAACAGATGGCAGGAACAGGAGGTTTACATCCTTAGATGGTTCTCCACCAGCCTGCATAACTTTTTGTTCTTGCAAGTGATGGTTGGTGGAAAAAAAAGAAAAAGTAAATCTCTCTCTCTCTCCCTCTCTCTGTGTGTCTCTCTGTTTTGTTGTTGTTGCTGTTTTCCCTTTTCCGGTGAGCAACGTTATTCACATCTGCAACCTTTGCTGCTTCTTCTGTTCCTTGCAAGCCCTGTGTGTCCACATGGACTAATGCTCTAAGTGGACCCTTGTACAGGTCCCTATTCTCATTTCCATCCCTTCTATCATGCTCTATATGCATCTGTTAACACGTGGTATTAGGTGGGTCATTGAACATCTTCATTTTCTGGGTTCACGCCAAGAGCTGATTTTTACAAGTAGCTTGCAATTACAGCTGAAGTCAGTGATAACAATGTTTTGAATGCTTTTTAAATATATAAAGTATTTTTGTAATATGTAATATATTCTGGCATCTCAAGTTATTTTTGGCTACTGTAAACATCAGTTTATTTGCACTTCATCTCCTCCTCTGTGCAAGAGGATACAAATTATTCCTTAGTTTGTGGAAGTGCTGCTATGCCAAATGTTCATAAGATATCAAGATATCATCAAATGATAAGCCTTAGAAAATCAAGGAGGGCTATGTGTTGCATCCTTGGTGAAAGAAGAGCAATGATCTGTAAGAAAAGATTCAGTAAAAAACAACTGGCATTGTAAGACTCTCTTGGTAAAATCCAAGAGAGGTTACATGAAGTAACTGTTGTAGGAACCCCAAATGAGAGAGGTTGCATGCCTACTTTTGATTTAGTCTAACGCTGAACTTGGAAGAATCCCTGCAAACAGAGGCTAATGTTAACATGAATAAACAATCTGAATGTTTAGTACAACATTAAAGAAAGGCTTAGGAAGTCTTCAACAAAAATGAATGTTTAAACCTGTTGCTAAGCAATGTAAATGATCAAACTTAAGTTTTATTGTTTTAAAACTCTGGTCTTTGTAAATAAAGCCATCTGATACTCTTGAGGTATAGCTAAATGACATCTGTTATGAAAGGCACCATACATGTACTTTTACCCACACCTGCCAAACCTTTCTATCTTTCAGTCTAGCTACCAGGAAGTACATCATTGTGCATTAATGGCTGTGTTTTAATAGCTTGCTCTTCCCTTTTTTATCTCAGTGTCAGATATATTTGATTTCTGCTTGGGCAAACATAATTATTATTCTTTCAAACAATAACTTTCCATGAATGGATTATAACGTGCTTTTGCAATTTGGAATCACGGTATATCCCAAATTGCAAGGGACCCACAAGGATCATCGAGTCCAACTCCTGGCTCCACACAGGACCACCCAAAAATTAAACCATATGTCTGAGAGCATTGTCTGAACATTTTTGAACACCAGTGCTGTGACCACTGCCCTGGGCAGCCTGTCCCAGTGCCCGACCACCCTCTGGGTGCAGAACCTTTCCCTAACCCCCAGCCTGACCCTCCCCTGTCCCAGCCCCATGCCGTGCCCTCGGGTCCTGTCGCTGTCCCCAGAGAGCAGAGCTCAGCGCCTGCCCCTCCGCTCCCCTCGTGAGGGAGCTGCAGGCCGCCATGAGGCCTCCCCTCAGCCTGCTCTGCTCGGGGCCAAACAAACCAAGGGGCCTCAGCTGCTCCTCATACGTCTTGCTCTCTAGAGCCTTCACCATTTTCGTAGCCCTCCTTTGGACACTCTCTAATAATTTTATGTCCTTCTTAAAGTGTTGTGCCCAAAACTTCACACAGTACTTGAGGTGAGGTGGCACCAGAGCAGAGCAAGACAATCCCTTCCCTCAACTGGCTAGCAATGCTGTACTTCATGCACCCTAAGACATGGCTGGCCCTCTTGGCTGCCAGGGCACACTACCAGCTCATGTTCAACTTGCCATTGACCAGAACCCCCAGATCCCTTTCTGTGGGGCTGCTCTCCAGCCTCTCATTCCCCAGTCTGTATGTGTGGGAGGGTTGCCCTTTCCAAGGTGCAGAATCCAGTACTTGCTGTTGTTAAATTTCATATTGTTGGAGATTTGGTTATGTTACCTGTTGTGTCCAACTCAGTGTAAGAACATCTCTGAGAAAGTTAGAGACGACAACTACTAACCAAGGAGGGGGTGGAAGAAAACAAATGTTTGTACATTTTGGACCAATTTTTGTACAGTTCAGTTTGCCAGCTGGGTGACAAAACAAAGTATTAGGAATTCTATGGGGCCGGTGAACCTAACTGCTGCCAAGGTAGAAGCTATATGGATCACCATCTATAGGATCTCTCCTGGGCAGAGCCAATGGCTTCCAACCCTGGCCAGGCCCTGCTAAGTGGTGTGAGGGCTACCATGCAGGGTAGACTGAAAAGAAGACAGAGTCCAGCTGTCTGAATTCAAAAATAAATGTAGAACATCCCTTTCTCTGCAGATGCATGATCAGCAGATGTAAACTGACGTACCAACATTGATTTTAGTAGTAGTATATCTACCTCACTGTTGCCTTTTGCCTTTATCAGACCTCAATGAAAAGATCATTAGGTTAAGATGTTTGGCTCTTAGTGGAGACAAACTGAAAAAAGGAAAAAGAGAGAGCATGTTAGATAGCAGTATTTAGCTAGCACAATAATAAATGCTATATGAAAAACTTTGGAAGGTCTCTGGCAAGGATTGGGGAGTATATCCAACAAAGTATATAATATAGCAGTGACTACCTCACTAGGCCTAAAGTTCACTCTATTCTTTTTGCTCAATTTAAGGGACTTGGTGCTAAAATGTTAAAGCTTCTTGTTATTGTATATTTTCCCTAAGATTTTCATAAATGTTTCAGAATGATGTTTTGATCTTTTCAAAGCTATTCATAAATTTGACAGAAATTACTAGGGAAGTTTTGCCTGAAAATTAAACTGAGCTGGATATTTTTGGTGGTTGGTGTCTGTGAGGAAGAAAAAGAATTCAAACACAAAGTTCCTGCATTAACAGTGAGGGTTCAAAATCACTGGAATTGCTCAAGCCACTAGATGATCATTAAGGCTTTGCAGCACTTCAGTTTTCTCTGAAACTATGAGACTTCCTTGTGCTTTTTTTCCCATGAATACTCATCACAAAATGATATCAAGCAGTGGGCATATGTTTATGTTACACCTGAAACAGAAGCTGAAATTTTGTTTTCCAAAGGTTCTAGACAATTGAAGGAATTAGGCTTTGAGGCCCAGATATGAACCTCACGTCTTAGCACATGGTAGTCCTCATGCAAACAATTAGTCCAGCTCTTTGCCAAGTTTTAGCTCTTCACTAATGCTTATAATTCCTCAAAAAGTCAACACAGCTTTCATGAAAAGCAGCTACACCTGTGTGTAGTAATTTTCATTACTGAAATCTCTTTTCTAATTTCTACCTAGCAGATGGGAAGATAAGTGCATAGCTGGTTAGCTTTCTTAGAATTCACCATAAACTCTTCTAGGTGAATAGGATTTGTTGCATTCTTCTCCAGCTTCAGAAAGATTTTTATAAATTAAAAAATAAATTATAAATATTAAATTATAAAATATAAAATATAAATTTCAGTGGTATTTGAAAGCTATTGTGGTCTATATGGTGAAATATCTTTCCATATTTTTATGTCTTTTCCTTCTTTGTTTTAGTTAAGAATTACATTACAGACAAATATTTTATTGTCAATTCTATTTCATAGCTTCAATTTCAATTGAAATAGTTGAGTAATTTCAATTAATAGAATGTGTAGTAAACTTCAGTATCCACAGTATCAGATTATTCCAATTTTAGTTGGTGTTGTTCTGCCATTAAAAAATATTAACTCCTTCCTACACTTCTTTTTACTCCTGCATCCTTACAGCATCACTGCTACAAGGCTAGGAGGTCATCAAAATCCACATTAATGTTAAAAGCAGTAAATGATGATGGATAGGCAGAGTTAAAATCATGTAACTACAGTGTGCTTTTTATATTGTATATATTTCTAGTGCAAATTCACTACTGCCGTGAGAATATCTGAACAGACAATGGAGTATGACTTACAAACTTAAAATATCGAATGGTTGCAGTAAATATTTTAATACTTTTACAGATGGAGGCTACAAGTGCCTTTGTTAATTCTCAATTGTTTTCTAAACTGATAGATGAATTAAGATATTGCTGTCAATAAGCTAAGGTTCTGCTTCACCAAGACCAGTCATCTCTAGCTTTTCTAGCTGATACACAGGTAGACACTAGGTAAGACTGTTATGGATATCCGTGGCTTCTGTAGGAAGTGCTGTTTGTCTACAGCATCAGTTTTTGGGAGGTTCATTTTTAGAAGGTGTGCTGTAATTACTTCTGTGTTGGGCTCCATGACATGTTACAGACTTCCATAAGCCTGAGAAGCATTCCTATATTAGCTGTGGTAAGCCTTATAATAATTACTGATGTCTTTATTAACCTTTGCAAGTTATTGCTCTTTTTCAGTTTTCCTGCCTTGATGGTGGACAGTGACATGGCAAACAATATCTGGATGAGGTGGGGCTAGAGTTTGATTCTTGGTTAATTAGAAATATATGAATTCTTCACCTCAAACACAGGTCATGGCCATTCTGTCTGTCATCCACTAAATCTGCACTGAATCTGTGTACTTAGGAATGATTACTGCCAGTAATTCACATGTGATAACACGAGTTGTTCATAAACGTTTAGTATTGTATTATCGTGGCTAATAGTTGTACAATCTCTGACTGTGCCTCACTGGTCCATGCTATTTAATGGATAACTTGAGGTTATAATGATTAAGATATGTGTACAAGAACAAGGCTGTAGTGTCCTGTTCTCTTAAAAATAACAGATTATTATGATTCTGTCACTCTACTGTTGCTCAAGGTCTGCTTGCTTTAATTCAATGTGGACAATATAATACATTAGATTTTACCCAGAGCTTAAGTTTTCCCAAAGGTGTTACCAGTCTTACTTAAGTCAGCCATAAGATTTGGATTACATTTATTTTAATGCAGTATTTTTCTACCTTCATCTGAAGTCTTGCATCAGTAAAACCTATTAAGGACTTGTTTTTCCCTCTGTACGATCAGAGACACTGTGTAAAGGAGTGTCTTGTTTGCTTTGGCCACCATCAGGGAAGAGTATTGACAAGAGAAGAGAAAGCTTTTCCAGTTCCGAGAAGGATGGAGTTCATGAGGATACCATCTGGAGTAGCTTATGGGGTGGAGTCACTGACATGAATTACATTAAAAAATAATTTGATTCTTCTTTGGCATATCTATCCCAGAGTCAGCAAACACTCTTGTTCTTTCAGAAACTCAAATACTTTCCCCTAAGGAAAACATAGGAGAGGCTATTTATTTGTTTGTTTGTTTGTTTATTTATTTCCCAAAAGATGAACTAAATTCTCTCTTTTCTAATTTCTACCTAGCAGGTGGGAAGATAAGTGCATAGCTGGTTAACTTTCTTAGAATTCAACATAAACTCTTCTAGGTGAATGGGATTTGTTGCATTTTTCTCCAGCTTCAGAAAGATTTTTATAAATTTCATGTCCATTTGGAATGCATGAAATACTCAGGATTTAGAGTATGAACATCTTGCAAAATGCTGTTTTGAGAGTGACACTGATGATCTGTGAAGCATGGAACATCTAAAATGTCCCAAAAATCCTCTTTTTTTTTTTTTTTAAGATTAACATGTAAAGCTATTGATGCCAACCAGTGAAATAATATTTTAGTCAGGTGATTTGACTGCAACAAAAACAGAAGTTAAATTACGTTCACATGCAGCTACAGAAGTTCCTCTTTTTTTTTCCCCCCTCTCACTTTTTTTTTTTTTCCCCATGCTAGCAAATCTAGGCAGGTTAATAAAAGCATATTTTGCCCGAAGTGCTGAAGGTGCAGCTGAGTAAGAGATAGAGGTGAGTGGCAGGGTTCATAAGAAGGAGGTCCCTGGAGTTTGCTGCTCTTTCAGCACCTGTGTGGTAAGAGGGCTGCAGGAAGCAGCCTTTTTAAAATTTTAAGGTCATTTTCAGTATTGGAGTTTGAATGTCAGGGTAGCACTTGCCTTTCTCAGAGCATTTGTGAGGCACTGGCTACTCTTTTACCTCTTTAGGGGCACATGGATGAGTGAGCAGCACTCGGAGGATGGATGGGAAAGCACCACCTTGGGAACCACCCCCAAGGCAAAGCTCCTGGCTGCTCAGCTGCAGAGACACTTCTCACTATATGTGTGTGACCCCAGTGAAAATCAATGGACCTACATGGTCAACATGATGACGCTGCAGATCTTCACAACCAGCATGCTTATTCTTGTTTGCCCTTCAGAAACTGCTGCCAGTTACAAACCAGAGAAGAGGTTCCTGGAGTGTACCAAACTGGCTCGGGGAGCAGGGATCAGCTCCCACCCAACAGCATGGTCTTCTACATCTGGATATTATGGACCCTGTACCCACTACACACCCAACAGTACTGCCACTGGGGAGCCAACTTCTCTCTTGACTAAAACCTGTTTGATGAAGGACTGTCCTGGGTTACAACCATAGGCCAGGTGAGAAAAGGGTGAGATGCTAGACAAGCCACAAGGAAGCACAACCTTGAGGGCTTGCAGGTTTGAATAACTACTCCCAAATAGCACAGTCCCTCCCCTGAATATGAGCTCAGATGTTTTATTTCCAGGATGAAACAAATCCTAGGAAGAACCTCCAAAGTTGGGTGCTGAGAACCAGCACCACAAGGTAAACAGAAATCAGAGGATTACAACAAATTCTGGATAACGTATGTTGGTGTGCTTGTGGTGGGAAGCCACAGAGTTTTTCTTATGTGCCATAGTTAGGGCAGCTCAATGCTAAGCATAGTGCATGCTGTATGCCAGTGATGTGAAGGGCAGCAGGTACAAAAGACTATGGGATAAATATTAAGGCAGGGACCACTCCAAGGCATACGTGGTGAAATGAGGCCTGTTTGCTGCAGAACATGGTAGATATAAACCAGGCCCAGGGCTGCCAAGTTTCACATGTCCCAGTTAATGCGACAAAGATATAATAATGGCTGGAAGTCCCAAATAATGCACATTTCTCACACTACATGGTCAAATGTGTCTCGGGTACTAAAACATTACATATTTCCTTCATTTTCACAGTTCCGAAGAAATTTTACAAATATCCAGTGGAATGTTCTAGTATACTATGTTTATATGGTAAGTCTGATCTGAAATGCTTGGACCCAGCATGTGTACGCCATGCATGCCAGGTGTGACATGCAAGCTTAGAGGGACTGCAGAACTGAAGATCCTTTACCAAGCAGACGTGGTGTCTGTGTGGAAAACCACTTTCTCTCTCTGAGGCTACACCTAAAACCATTTTAAATCTGTTTTTTTCTTCATTGTAAAGTACCTTGGTCTGAATGTCATCAAGGCCCATTGAGCATTAGGAAGGCCCTGCTGAATGGTGTGTAAGGCTGAGGAACATGGACACTTATTCATGCAGCGTTCATGCAGTCTGAAAAACAGGAAGGGGCGGAAGGGACAACAAGGCTTCTTTGGGGAAGATTTGTTCAGCAGTAAATTGGCAAACTTCACATTTCACATATTTCAGTATCAGTGTCTGACTAGCATTATCCTGGCAACCTACATTATATCTTTGAAAAAAAAATATTCTAATCAGAGACTTCATGTGACTGAGCATAAATAATAATTGCATTGGCTCAAGCACTATTTAAATGATGTACCACTGATATAGGTACACAACAGAGTGTTCACATCTCTTTCTCCTAAATAAACTCAACCGCCACAGCTGCTAAGCAGAAGTGTAAGATATAGAACAGGAATGATACAGGATAACTGCCACAAATCATGAGGAGCTCATGGATCACCATGGGAAATTCTCATCTTGTCTATGCTGACTGTGTAACAGTTAAGGAGTTGCATTATGGGGAGTTTCGCAGGGGATGCTTCAGGTCCTTTTCATAACGTCTTCCAAAAAGCGTTGCTGTTAAGAGTGGTTTTGATGTGCTATTCTTACTTTCCAGACGTCCATCAGGTAGCACCTAGTTGAAAAGAGAAAGAGTGATTCTATTACCCACTAACAGAGTGGAAGTATTGCATGGCACAGAAGGGATAGGCCTTAGAGGTCAAATAATTATATACAGCACTTTTTAAAGACAATCCTCTGTCTCATGCATGGAAATGTCCCTGCACTTCAGGCACTGAAACAGAGCTCAGAAAATTGAAGTATCATGCTCAGCTCTGCCACTGCCTTCACACATTTCCTTGGACCTGAAAGTCTTTACAGTCCCTCCAGCTCCATCTTTGTAAGAAAGATCATTTCCTCCATCTCATAAGAATACGAGAGTGGCAATAGCTGGTTTGTTATGTTTTCATTAGTTACTTGTACACGGTGATGCAGGTTATATCTAGGACAGTAATATTAAATCTTTTTTGATTTGTAGACCCCTAAACAATTTCCAGATGGAAGTAAAGAGAATTGCAGTATACTGGATATATGGTGCTTTTCTTAGCTACTTTTTACAGATATGTCTAAAATCATTGTACACAAACTATGGGTACCTGTAACTTTTAAAGAGCCTCTGTGCCAGTCAATACGCACGTATATGATAAGATAAACTTGTTTCCTCTAAAGCTCTACAAGCCTTTTTTGCTGACTTCATTGTCTCTTGAAAGCTATTAAACAACTCTTACAAATCAATAAAGATTTCATCTAGTCTTTTACATAAATGTAATCTGAAGTTTATGAATGGAAACATATTTTGACAGAAATATATGAAGTTCCATGTAAAAAAGTAATAAAACTGACAAACCCCTTAAAAATACCTTTCAGTATTTTTAACTGCATTGGATCTCTATCCTTATGCATAATACTCATTACTAATTGAAAGCTGCTATTTATAGCTTCGGGCTGTGAAATGGGAATGCATACTTGCTAAAGAAAACACTGAAGAGATTCTCAGCCTTAGCATCTATATGTTCTTCTCAATGAGGATGAACTCAATCCATGCATTTAAATGTCCTCTTGAGTTATGTTCTATAGAACCGAAGTGGTTCCGACTTAGCTGCCATAGCAGTTTCCCTTCCAGTACCACGGCCTGGAAAACCTCATGTCAAACAGCTCCAGAGTGCCCCATTACCTCAAATTCCCCAGGGGCCAGCTGCACCCCGCTGTATAAGACTTCTGGAAAGACGTAGTTAGTGCCAAACGTGCCGCTGAGGGAGAACATGTCAAACTTGGTCTGCGCAGTCTCCACCGGCTGCCCGCATGTGCTCAGGTCTGTGCTCCTACACTTGAGCAGCGTGCATACCTGTGGTGAGAGGATACAGAAAAGTAACATGCAGTAGGATTTCAATAATCAAGAGCTGGACTTGTTAGAAAGAAAATTTCTTATGATGCAGGAATGAACAAGTATTTTGGAATGATTCGTTAATTTTGGCATATACAACCCATTCTCAACCCTTCTGAACAGATTACCTGCCAATGGTATTTTATGACAGAACCATGAAGCCCATCAAATGCACCAAGTACATAAATTTCATCATTGTTCTTGTTTGACATCCTATAGGTCAAATGACAGCAGAGGTCCTTCTGGCAAACTGTATAATTTCCATCTTCGTGCTTGAGTTCACTGAAAGTGAATATATCACGCCGGACAGCTCCCAGAAAAGTGTTATCTTCTGTAAAGTTTTTGACGCTTGTAGCGTATGAGCTCCAGTTGACAGCAGGAGGGTAGGTGGGAGAAAGACGGGGTCGTGCACTCAGCTCGGCTACCAGGAGACGTCCCTCCTCTGTCTCACTGTTGTAGTAGTAGGCAGCCGCTCCGCCGGGCGTGAACAGCCCGCTCCCTGCAAACGACACGCACGGCGCCCACCGTCACCACCTCCTGGTGGGTGGCACCGTGGGCTCTGTCACCTGTAAACATGAGGCTATCTTCAGACAACTCGTTAATGAGAACTGTGGAAGAACTTTAAAGCGTGGAGACACTAAAATACACATCATAGTTAAAAAATAAAAATCTAAAATCCAAAGGTTTTGTGCTTCACTGAATCTTGAATCTGAGCCTTCAGAGGCAATTTCACACAAGGCCATATATATTTTTAACAACTTAGATTAATTATGACAGAAATTAGAGCTCTGGAAGTGACATATATGCCAAGAAGGAAACTGTGGGCATAATTACATTTCATAAAAGGAAACCTAGAGCAGTGCCCAAATTCAACACAGTGTCTTAACGGCAGACAAAAATGTTCCTTTGTGGCTTTCACTTCTGCTTTGGGGAGTAGTTACATATGCAGCTAGAACAATGTTTTCTCAGTTAACAGAAAAAAAATGGCAGTAGATATCTATTTGGATCAAACCAAAATATATCATCTCAAATTTTTCAGCAGCAACAAAAATCTGAAAATGTTTTATTCAATAAAAAGGAGAATTCCTCTTTTTTTTTTGTTATTAAGTTCTGTTTAAAACATTTTTATCCATTTAACTGTTGATTGAAATTTAAAAAAAAAAAAACAAAAAACAAAAAACAAAAAACCAAAAAAATGCTGCCTCTAAAGAAGAGGGTGAACATTTAACTGAACCTTTGTGCCATTTCTGAAAGAAAACCTTGCTTTTGAAATACCAAAATTTAATGTCATTCTAATTTTACCTCTCCCTGAACTTTTAACATTTTCTTGCCAGTAGTGGTTTACTACATTCAATACAACATCAAGAATATTTTTAATCTTCTTGAAATACTATTTTCCAGAGACTTCGCTATTTTAAAACTATTTTAAAAATGTTGCCTGCTTCTGAATCCTGTACTATGAAGACTATTCCCCTTTTCCCCAAAGCAACTCACCTGTCATAGACATTCTGATGTTGTGAGTATTTGCTGACAATAAATTGACTCTCATGCCCATAGCCCAGGCAGAGTGAAACTCCACGGCAGTCAGAAAGGGCAGGACGTTCATCCAGGCCGTAGGGAAGAGCACCGTGTCCACCTGGAGCTCACTCACCAGCACCACAGCAGGCTCCCGGAAAAGGATATCGAAGCAAGTGAAAATGCCAAACTTCCCAAAGGGTGTCTCGAAGGTGACAGCTTCTGGCTCTTTAGGGTAATTAAACTGTGTTTCTTGTCTAAATAGGTTGTACTGGAGGCAAAGAAAATGGCATATCAGAAACTAAAAATAAGGCAATATTACTAGCTGCCACTTTTTTATCTGAGATTAAAGCAAAACTGTGGGTTGAGATTCCTTTGGGTAAAGGTAGTTATCTGTATCTCAAAGGTCCCTCCATAGCCACTGGAGATCTCTTGAGGAGGCTCAGTGGCAACTGGGAATCAAAGGAGGTAAAACCCTCACCCAGAGGTCTGTTGAGCATGGGTTGAATGCATCCCTGCTGTCTACTGGCAGCAGTGCTGAGCAAATGCTAACTGCTAAATGCTGCCAAGGCATCACCTGGGAAAGCGCTGCCTGGTTTGGCTAAAACTGTGCTGAGAACCAGCTAACATTTACTGAGCATGGCCAACTGTGCCAATGTTTCATTCCAGTTTGCTCTCATTAATGTAGCTTTGAGGCATTTGATAGCCAGCATGCCTTCTGCAGCTGTGGTGCTCCTGGGAACGCTGCCCGATGGATCAAGTGTTTGCCTGCTCTTCCCTCTGGCCACAAGAGCCTTGCATTAGATTGGCTGTCACTCTACAATTGCCTAACATTATTGTATAAACCTGCTGAAATTGGTGCCAGAGATGAAAAGCATACTGATGATCAACTACAGGGGGATGCCGAAGTGCGTCTTTACCTTGTGGTAACGAGCCACCAGTTTCCCTTCCGAGTCAAAGACAACATTGGTGTTGTACTGGTAGCGACCGTCACTGGGGCAGCTGGGATCACTGGAATTGCACGACTTCTTGTCCCCAATGTTTGCAACCACATAGATGGAGTTATTCCTGGCCATGCAGCTGAGACGTTCCAGCACTGGTGCCGGAGCAAATCTAAGGTGTTTTTGATTAAACAAGCAAAAACATCAACAACAAAATTACAAGTTTAAGTTTGGATGAGGAATGGATTCAAACTTACTATTCCACTAACTGCATATCCCCAGGTGGTGTAAAAGGGATAGATGGCTTCTGTTCTTTTTCTCCTCTCTGTTCATAGCATCATTTTAAATTCCTGGTGTCTTTTAGCTTTAAAAAATGGGCTCCCTGTGCTCTTCTTTCCTGTACCCTTATTGAGGCCAAGCAGCTATTTTCTGTGTGGATATAATTCTCAGCTAACATACATACAAAGATATGGACAGCTTCAGAAAACAAGGGAGAAGAAAAAAAGTCAATATATAGGTAATAACTTAAATATTAATTTTCAGGCAAATCTGAGTCTCAGTTTCAAAATACCTTTTTAAAAACTCTTCACTCTGTTTAAGGCAGCTGTCTATAAACCATTGGTAAAGAGTGGTCACAACATTTACAGACCCGAGGACTCTTGAAATCTTGCTTCATAAAGCCCCAGAACAGAAGAATACTAAATCTTAGTTTAGAGGCAACCCTTATCCCGTTGGTGTCCCCTGCTGACACACATTCAGAGCAGCCTGGTGTGCCATAGCAGACTGTGCAAGCAGTTGGATTTCTAAAAGGCATTTCATTCAAATCTAGAGAAATATTTTGTGCTATTTGATTAAGAAATCACCCCAGCCACATGAGCTGAGATCCGAATCACCTCGTTTAATCTATGCTTTTGCCATGATAATTAACTGGTTTATAGTTACAGAAAACTTTCTCGAGTAGTCAGAAGTGGTAAGCTTTTGCATGATTTCAAAATTATGATGTTGCCTAAAATTTCATCATTTTCCTCCTTTTCTAATTTTCAAAAGTGAAGTGGTCTCAATGCTTTTTAGCTTGCATATTTCAATTACATTTAATTAAGAGTTCTTTTTGAAGCATTTAATTTATACAGCATTTGGGATCTTTAAGAGATTAAAAAATTCATCAGTTCTTAGGCATTTGTTAGGAGCACCTGACAACTCCATGGGACACCAGTTTAAAACCATACAAACCGCTGCAGAAGGAATCACCTTGTGGGATCAGTACAGGGAATCCAGTTCACCTCTGGATCAGGAATGTCCTCCAGGTACGGGTAGATGGCTTCTCTTGTGAAAACCCAGCCATAAATGCCATCCTCAGGAGTCACAATGATGTGCGCGCCCTGGCAGAAGAGGCTCTGTTAAGAAGTCTCCATCAATGCATCCCCGGGGTGGGGGGGAGGTGTCAGCGGGAGGAGAACACACGATTAACACCACTCAGGATACATCTCGTACCTGCTGGGCTGCTTCCCTGATGGCTCCTTCCAAGATGTCCATGTTCCTGTTCATCAGGGCCAAAGCATCTTCAGGAGAAACTGTCTTATGAGCGGCACGTGGCAGGATGACGGCGTGCTCGTACACGGCTGCAATGAAGGTGTCTGAGGCCAGGGCCTGAAGGGCTGCCAGGGCAAACACCGCAGCGTGCACCACAGGCCGGGGAGGGCCCATGGCTGCTGCCTGGCAGTTGCTTGAATGCTCTGAGTCTGGAACAGTCACGGGGAATATAAAGTAGATGGGAAGAGGAGGAGTAAAGTTTGTAACAGGTTTGTTTTGGAAGTAATCTTCTATTGAGTAATCTGGGGAAGTACAGTGCATGTCAACATTCAAGAACGTTCATTTATGGTAAGAAGAGAAAGAAACAGTTGCATGAATTGGATCATTTCCCATTTAAAATGCCATGAGTAAAAGGTGAACAAAAAGCTAAGAGAAAGTGTTAGGAGCAACAGTGGTCTACAGGAGTCTTTACAGAAGGATCTCTTACAAGTTCTGTTTGCACCATCTCCAGGCTTCCAAACTGATCTCTGGGCTAGCCCAGGCTCTCATGGTGAGGGCACACTATTCCATACAACCTCGCTGTGTTTGGCTTCTATCGGTTAAAAATGCAGCCAGGGCTGAAGGCAGACCACCTGCATGAAGTGGAGCGTAGCTGTAGCTGATACCACGTACAGTTATAAGCTGCGTGGTCCTGCCATGCCGCGTTCCTGTGGCCAATGACTTATAGCTGGAACACTTCAGAGTATCCTCCCTCCCAGGTACACACTGTGGTATATACTAACCCTTGAACTGTTCTGACCTTTTTGTCTAGAGCTGAAATAACCAACTTGTTTTGTGAAGATTAATTAAACAACAGACCTTTTTTGCTATTTTATGAAAAGCATTTTTTTCACAATAATTTGGAATTGCTTATAGCAAGCAATTTTTATTCCTCATGAAGAATAACTTTTTGCATAATATTTTGGAAATAGCACTTCACTACAGTAGCTCCAGGTGCTTCATTAACAGTCCACTGTTAGAAGCTGCGCCGTGCCTGTGAGGATGAAGGAACATAACCTGGCTAATCATCTTGACTTTTCAGTAAGACATCAAAGAACATATTCTTCATCCTGACAATATCTTCCTCTTCACTATGCAGCTCCATCCAGAAATCTTATTTCTGTCCATCAGCATCAAGGCCTCCTCAGGAGAAGCAGGCAAGAGCACGCTGTGCTCATAGACGGCTGCAATGTAGCTGTCCAGGGCCCAGGCCTCAAGAGCAGACAGCACCAAAACCACAGCAGAGGCACGAGCCCTCAAAAGCCCCACACCTGAAGTCTGGAAGCCACCCAGGAGGAGGACAGGGGTGGGCAAAACCAGGGACTTTAATAGGGAAAGTCTTACAGAAACCTGGGAATTCTCCAGAGTGCCAGAAAGCCGACACCATGCGATGCAATCACTGTGTCCCTAAAGACTCAAACATCAAAGGCCGGAGAGCCACAAGCATTGAGCAATCCTGCTCCACGGCTACACCACCGACAGAGAAGTCGCTGCTGTGCTGCAGCTGAAGAAACGCATTGCCGGCCAGATTCACCGAGTGTTCAGGCACGGCAGCACTGTAATAAGTTGAAGGCAAGCCTGGGTCACAGCGGGAAAACAAGCCAGAGGAGTTTAGGAAATCACAGCAAAGACCGGAACAGACACATTCCTGCGCAAAGTGCAGGGTGTGGGGTGCAGGCACGGCTGCCAGAGGTGGGTGCTGCTGCCTGGGCACCGCCTGTGCCACCCCTGGCTCAGGGCTGTGGGGCCTCTGGGGGCCGCTCCACATCACAGCAGGGGTGCCAGCAGGCTGCTTTTCTGGGCAAACCTGTTAGCACACTGCTCAGTAACTGAGCTCTGAGGATCTCTGGTCCTCAAAGATCTCTGTTAGAGCAGCATTGTCCTTGGGAGCAATAATTCCTAAATTTTCCCCATTGCACCTTGTTTTAGTTACATCTACAGATCACCCCATTGGAAGTCTTGAAGCTGAAGCTGCACATGCAGAAAAAATCACATTTGCTAAGGTTTCTTACCTTCTTTGTTCCAGATTCAGCTGTCAAATAAAGAAATGTTTTTTTTGCTGCACTGGCCTGGAAGAACAGTCTATTGTTATCAGTGGTTACGCACAGACTTATCTTTACGCACAGTGAGTTGGTATGCGGACGAATGGGTAGATTTGGAAACGATTATATTCTGTATGCCTGCCTCACTTCATACAACAACACATTTCATGATTATGAATATTATGCAATCTTTGCGGCAAAAAGAGTTTAGTGCAATAACGGCTTATGCCAGCCTTCTATGAGAAAACATTCAACATTCAAACACATAAATCTACCTAGTCAGACAACAGTGGTCTTAAACCAAATCCTAAATTCAAGGTACTTGCCAGATTCAGGGTTGGGATCATATACTACCTGCACACCCACTTTCTTAGCCAAAGGACTTGTATCAACAGGGAACAGCCCTGAAGGAGCTGCCTAGCTGCCTCCCAGCCTCACCACATGCTCCTACTACATCCTTCTGCACTGCAAGATGAAACCTCCTTGCATACCATAGTGTCCTTTAAACTCAGATCCTTTTCTCAGGCGAGTTGCATCATGACCCGCCAGGTTCCTGGGTGATGAGGACAGTGTCTGCACTGAGTCTGTACACCTGGGAAGAGGATCAGACTGAATAATCCCTTGATAAATTGAGATCTATCTGTGGGCAGAAAACAACTGACTCAAACAGTGAAGAAGGTTTTGAGAGAGCATGGCTCTAGCAGCACTGATGTTGAGCTTCCGTGAGTCAGAGCACATGGTGTAGGGTTAGGAAGATTTGAGATTTTGATGAACAACTTTGTGCTATTGTGTTATGTCACAACTATTTATTTGTATTTGAAAGCAGAAAGGTCATATGGTGCCCAGCAGTGATAACTAGTGCTGGAGTCCAGATAGGATTTGCATTTCCACCTTCTTGTCAACTTCGTAACCAAAGTACGAGGAGCTGAGGACCTTGAGAGTGCTGTGGTGGGACTAGAAATGGTGCCAGTGTGGGGAAAAAGGAAGTGGAATTGGGACTTATAGGGGTGTCTGACCCCTTCTAAAACACCACAGACGGAGATGCATATCTCTATACACCAATATGCTAAAGGAAGAGGATATGCTTCCCCAGGTCATGGGGGAAGATGAGGAAGCAAAGACATGAACAGTGCTTTCTCACCAGGAGTTGCTGGTATCTAATAGAAATCTAAACCCCCTAATCCCAACAGTTAGTGCACTTGCAGGGCAGCACCGCCCAGCATTATTATCAAGAAGCAAAGGATAAGGCTTATTTCACATATGCTGGTGTTACATGATGAGGGAGAAATAGAAAAGATAGGAGGAAGAAGCTGCTACCTGACACTGTCACTCAGTGATCTCTTTTCTGGCTACACACAGTTCCAGCACTGCATCCAGTATAGCCAGCAGGTCTTGACAAACCTGTTCAGAACCAGCAAGCAGAATATTTTGGGTTTTCAGTTTCAAGTTTTGGTTCAACAGAGATTTCTGAAAAATGATGATTCATCTTCAGTTCTGTACAAGAAGAGCCATCAGATTTTGGTTCAGGGGGGGGCTCTTTGATTGGAGTTCTAGCTTAGCCTCCATGATGCACTGTTCTGTGCTGCTATGTGCCACACAATGTTAACCGTTGGCATAAAGACAACAAACCCAAAACAACACAAATAGGAGAAAGAATTGTGTAACTGTGATAAAAGAACTGACTTGTAAAGTAATTAGCACTTGTAGCTGCATATCAGAGACAAAGCATTACTGAGCTTTGTTGCATGGAGCTGTCACGAATCACATCTTTCAGTGTTTTATTTACCGATTTCAGCAATCTGCAATTATAAAATATGCAATGCAATTTTAGTAAGAATTTATCCTCTGTCCCAAAATACAGAATTTCCGAGGGCTAGAAAAATAAAAATCCAGAAAACAGTGAGAGAAACACAACTGCTATTTTGTACTAATAAAAGATTAGTATTCTTATAATATAGAAATAGTTACTTCTCAATAAATGGTAGCAATAAAATAATGTTGCTGATTTTTTTTCTAAACAAATTACATTGAGAAGTTTGTTCAACATGAAGAACGAAACATAATCCTGATTATGTAGAGGATACTGTATCTCATTTGGACGTGAGATTATTAGTGTAAAGCATCAGTTATGGTAACATCATGGGAAGGCTGTCAGTTGTGGATCTTGTTATAGATGATCCTTCTCATACCACCGACCAAAAAGTGTCACAGTGACGACTGGTTTTGTTGGTTTTGTCTTACTTATCAAACGCCCATCATTCAATACCTGATTGGGAAAAGTAACAGAAAGACATAATTAGAGGAATACTACTATGAACCAAGAGCTCAGAAAGATGTAATAAAACAAGAAGGTACATCAGACCATATCACTTACGGCAACTAGTGACTTAACTGAAAAGTATAAAGTATGTCTGATTATTCACTATGAAAAAGTTCTCTTTGGCTGTTTTGATGTAGTTATTCCACTACTAGTCCACAGAAAGTCTAACACGAACCAGTTCCGGAGTGCCCCATTACCTCAAATTCCCCAGGGGCCAGCTGCACCCCGCTGTACAAGACCTCTGGAAAGACGTAGTTAGTGCCAAACGTGCCGCTGAGGGAGAACATGTCAAACTTGGTCTGCGCAGTCTCCACCGGCTGCCCGCACGTGCTCAGGTCTGTGCTCCCACATTTGAGCAGCGTGCATATCTGTGGGGAAGACAAAAAGACAACATGTTGAGCAAGACAGAAATATTCTGATATGAAAGCCTTGTGCCATTAAATCTTGTGTGCGTTGGAGTAGGTGACAGTCACAGGATTTCTTTTATAATCTTCAATGAAAATCTCTTTCATAAACTTCAGTTGTAGCTTACTTTTTCACCCTTGACCTGATTGGAGGGTATTACAGACCTGTACTGCCTTAATAGTTAGAAATAACCTTTGTTTCTGATGTAAGCACTGCCAGAGCTCTTTATACGATCCCTGCAGGCCAGTGGCATTTCCACTAATTCTTCTAGTTGCCAGTTCTTATTTGAAGATTCCCTTCTCACAAGTCTTATTAAGATGAATTTGTGAGTGGAAGTTTTAGGAAAATGAAACAAAGTCCTCATCATGTGTATACTGTATTACTGTACACACAAGTCCTCTTACTGGTATGCATACGTGTTGCTAATAACAGTTCATTAGATTGTCTAGTCGATCATGGGAAATCTGAATTTCATGTTCTCCATCCAACTACTGGTGAATACTGGAGTATCATACTGAATCACCTGCAATACCGTGTCCAGTTGTGTCTGCCCCCTCCCCCCAGTACAAGAGAGACTTGGACATACTAGAAGGAGTCCAATGTAGGGTTACCAAAATGATCAAAGAACTGCAGCATCTCTCATGTGAGGAAAGACTGAGAGTTAGAACTGAGAGAGTTTAGCCTGGAGGAGGCTCAAGAGGGATCTTATCAACGTCTACAAATATCTGAAGGGAGGGTGCAAAGAGAATGGGGACAGGCTCTTCTCAGTGGTGCCCAGTGCCAGGACAAGAGGCCGTGGGCACAAGCTGGAACACAGGAGGTTCTGCTGGAACATCAGGAAGCACGTCTTCACTGTGCAGGTGAAGGTACTGTGCAGGCACTGAGCCTGCTGGAGTTCAAGAAGTGTTTGGACAACGCTCTTAGACATATGGTCTGATTTTTGGGTGGTTCTGTTGGGTGCCAGGAGTTGAACTCAATGATCTTTGTGGGTCCCTCACAACTTGGGATATTCTATGCTTCTATGATAGGGTCCTGGGCAACCTGGCTCCAGGTGCCTCTGCTTGAGCAGAGGTCCCTTCCCACCTCAACCATTCCATGATTCTGTAATAGATGACCGTGTGATGAAGTCAGCATCCTCTGTTACAGTTTTGTATTAGCAGCTGCAGCACATAAAGGAAAGTAGGAATGGTAATGTTTTCCTTTTGTCCTTACGGTTTAACCATAAGCATTCTCCATCTTAAAGCTGATAAATGTTTACAGACACTACAATGAAATATGAAATAGGGCTAGCACTCCTGTGAAGATTCAAATGACACTGGCTGGCTTTGCTACCAAGTGATGGAAGTGTTTGTCTACTCATGTCAGATACTGGGAGCCAGAAGAAGCATAGCTGCAAACAACCAAAGTATTATTCATCAGCATATATGCTTTCCTATTGAAATGCAAATATGCAGACATAAAGAATTGAATTCTCTCAGTGTGTTCTGAAGAAATTTAAAAAAATACTAAAGCAAAAAAAGAAAAGTAGAAATTTCTGCCTGCTCTAGAATATTCAGTACTGGTAAAGACCATCTGGCAGCCTCCACAATCACTGAAATAGATTTTCCAAGTGAGCTCACCAAGAACTGATTTTATTCAAGCTATCTTCTTAGATGCTGTTGATGAGCTGTTCACTGGCTAAAACCTCTCTACATATCCTAGAGTCTATACCAGCTGATATGCAAAGGCCCTGCTGGCAGAGAAAAGTAACTAAAAAGTAAATTAATCTGCTGGCACAATAACTTAATTATGAAGGCAAAGTATGGCTTTAAGCAAACTATTAGTTAGGACGCAACTCAGTGTCTTCCCACATATTTGATTAAAAACGAGGAAGAGTGGACATTACCAGTAAAAGTTGTATGCCATTTCAGTACAATTCATTGCTATAATTCAAAAAAAAATGACAAAATATTAACTTCTTCATGAATCTGAATTATCAGAGCATTTCATAAAGATAGATGATCAAGTGATTTTTTTAACAGCAACCATTTGATAAAGATTAAAGGAGAGATTCAGAACGCTTACTGCAGATACTCACAACAGAATACTAAAGCGTAGCTCCCTATTTAGCCAATATTGTGTGTCTAAAAAATAGCGTGTGGCCTCTGGGAACATAAAAGAGGTTGAGAGACCTCTGCACTGCATTTCTTGGATTTAAAGGCACATTTGGATATTTGGACATTTTAGCAACTACTTCCTACTGCTAACAAATAGGACACCAGGACTATAGCATACAAGAAATAAATCATTGTCCTTCTCCCCTCCTGCCCCAAGGAGCTGAAGGTTTCTCCCTGGAAAGAAACTTCCTAAAATAAGTAACACCCCCCAAAGAATCTTTACCTGCAGATAGTATTGTCCTTCAACAACATGAAGCCCATCAAAAGCACCTAGCACATACACTTCATCTTCTCGTTTCCCCGCCATCTTGTAGCTCAGGTGACAGTGGAGGTCTTTCTGGCAAACGGTGATATTCCCCTCAGGCTTAGTGAGCTCAGTGAAAGTGAACTGGTCATAGAAGATCAATCCACTGAAATCTTGTTCATCTGGTACGCATTTTTCTACACCTGAAGCATATGAACTCCAGCTGACAGCAGGAGGGGAGGCAGGAGAAAGGCGAGGGTGTGAATCTAGTTCAGCAATGAGAAGATGGCCATCCTCAGTTTTCATATTGTAGTAATAGGCTCTGGCTCCATCTGGTGCATAAATGCCGCTCCCTGAGGAGAATGCAATTTTCAGTCCAAAATAGTTCAAACACTTCATATTGTCCTTTTAATTGTCTCTATTGCTAGCTTATCCAGTCTTTTATAAATATTATAGAAATTTTATTCTCACCAAAGACAACTATTAGTAACTCAGTAGACAGAGATCATGCTTTGGCAAAGAGTAGCATTTATTTCTCTACATGAGGCCTGCTCAGTATAGCCTAAAGGCAGACGGTATGACCTTATAATTGTATTCATGACCTCCCCAGTTCTCTTTTCTCCTGCATGCAACAGAGTTGACTGGGAATTGCTTCTTCCTTGGTGATTTGATGTAAAAGGACTAACTACTGATTGAGACCATACAAAACACCACACAGGCAAGTATCATAGGCCCATCTTGATGGACACAGGAATAGATAATAGCTGTCCAGCTCAGTTTATACGATCTGAAGACTCCGCACATGGGGAATTCACACCTGGCCAGTGCCAAGTGATGGAGGAAAATCAAGGAAAATCTGTCATGCCCATTACTGTCAAAGAGCTCTGCCCTTCAGCTACATAAAATGGACAACAAGCAGTAGCCTATTAAGCATTTCAGTTGAGAAGCCCCAAGCCAATACTGCGATTTCAGGGCACAATGAAAGTATTTGTCTAGCTGAAATATGTTATCCCACAAGCTAAACTCTAGAAAGTCAGTGTCAAATTCTTAAAAGAAAATGCGCACTTCTTAGCAGTGTTGCCTCAATAGGTCTGAAACAAATGATTTCAACACTTTTCCACAACTGTGTTTAATACAGATACAAATGAGTCTTTCATTTGTCCAGAATAAATGGAGCCATGCATTGGGTGTACAATACAGTTCTGCATTTAAGAACAGATTTGGAGGTCTAAAGGAAAAGAGCTTAATTTTCAGAAGTTTCTACTCATGTAGAAGCAGCAGTAATTTACTACTTGTTTGGAGGCATTAAAAGAAAGAAAGGAAACTCCTGAGAAGCTAGGGAGGAGAAAAGAGAACACCAGAAATTTTGCTGTGCCTTATATGCCACCAGTAGGGACGGGGTTTGCCAGGTTTAAAATTTGTTGGCTAAACTCTTCGCCTTCCAGATAAACACATTATATTCCTCTGCAAAATGACCTTGCAAAACAGGGAATAAAGATTCCTGGTTATAAAGATTTTTCTGACAAAGTTAAAATTAATTACCTGTCATGGACATGATGGTGTTGTGAGTATTGGAAGCTAGGAAGTTGACTCTCATGCCCATAGCCCAGGCAGAGTGAAACTCCACAGCAGTCAGAAAGGGCAGGACGTTCATCCAGGCTGTTGGGAAGAGCACTGTGTCCACCTGTAGCTTGCTCACCAGCACCACAGCAGGCTTCCAGAAAAGGATGTCGAAGCAAGTGAAAATGCCAAACTTCCCAAAGGGTGTCTCGAAGGTGACAACTTCTGGCTCTTTAGGGTAATTAAACTGTTTTTCTTCTGACATAAACAGATTATACTATAGGGGGAGGAATAAAACCAGAAACCAGTTAAAGGTACCTACTGCCATATCCTGGAGTCATTCTGCAAAACTGTTCTGCATGACTTCAGGTTTTTAACCTGTGATGGAAGCCCTCGTATGTAGGAAGCCATCATATGTATGATCACCATAGTGCCCAAAAAGTTGACATGGGAAGACAGATATTGCCCTGGCATCTAGCTAGAAAAACATCTGGCTATCTGCAGGTCTACTGTGTCAGCTACCTGCAACTCCCATAAAAATGATCTTTCCCATCTCCCCACCTAAGTTTAAAAACCTGGTGACCCAAAAGGCACACAGCAGAGAAATGATAATGGAAGAGGAACACAGAGCATCTGGTGGGTTGGTAATTTTGATGTGAAGATGCATGGACAGACTGTACCAACACAACAGTACGTGACAGTACCAGGAGGAAGCATGAGACAGCAAAAGACCACAAAACAGAAGAAAACAATGGCGGTGGTGATGGGGAGGAGGCATATTGTCTCAGCTGACAGAAAAATCCAAGTCTGTGATGATCCCTGCTTTGCAAAATTTTCATTCTTCCTTTGGATTCTCCTTAACTAAAAGAGTCCTTTAATATACAGGCAGCCTAAGCAATAAACACATGTAATCGAGCCAGAAAGTGGGTTCAGGGTTACTGAACGTGGCACTTGGCACCTGTGCCATGCCTGGTTGGCACATAGAGGACCAGCCTTGGCATAAGGCTCATCCAGTTTGTGAGCAAACAAGTATGTTGGCATCACTTGTGAAGAACTAGGTGGAATACTAGGTCCAAGGTGCATTAAATAAACAACTGACTTCAGTCTAGCCACGTCAGTGTGATATATCTGGTATATGAACCCCAAACAACTTTGATGACCCTTACAAGTAGGTTGTCTTGGGTTTACATGGTGAGTGCTTGGTAGCAGGGGGCTGCAGGGGTGGCCTTTGTGAGCAGAGCCCAGCAGCTGCCCCGTGTCAGGTCAGAGTCAGCTCCAGCCAGCCCCAAAGGGAGCTGCCGCTGGCCAGAGCCGAGCCAGGGAGCAATGCTGGTTGAGCCTCTGGGAGAGCAGACTGAAGAAAGAGAAAACTGCTGTAAAACTGCAGCTAGCAGAGGGAGTGAGAAAGTCTGGGAGAACCAGCACTGCAGACCCCAAGGTCAGTGCAGAAGGAGGGCAGGAGGTGCTCCAGGCATGGAGTAGAAGTTTCCCTGCGGCCTGTAGAGAGGCCCCTGGTGGAGCAGTTCTTGGAGAGCTGCTGCCTGTGGGCAGCCCCCACAGGCTCAGTTCGGGCAGGACGGCATCCCGTGGGAGGGACCCCGCGTGGGGCAGGGGCAGGGAGGGACCGTGAAGGAGCGGCAGAGAGGAATCGTCAGGGACTGACCGCAGCCCCCATTGCCTGTTCCCCTGCATCGCTCAGAAGGGAGGATGTAGAAGGGGTTGTTTGGGGAGGGGAAGGTGGTTTTAGTTTGCTTTTAGTTTCACAGTGTTCTGGTCCTCTAGTGATAGGCAATACATTATCTCTCTGTGATGAGTCTGCTTTGCCCAATAATTGTTGAGTGATCTCCCTGTCATTATCTCAACCCTTGTGCCTTTTCCGTCGTATTTTCTCCCCCTTTTCCTTTGAGGAAGGGGAGTGAGAGAGCAGTTGTGGTGGAGTTTAGCTGCCCAGCTGAGTAAAACAACCACAGTCCTCTATGGTGCTCAGCAGTAGGGCTTGAGAAATTTGAGATGATGATAACTGAGAGAAGTAACAGGCAAAATCATGGACTGGACATTGTCTAGAATGTAATAGTTGTGAACAACTTAAGAAAGTAGTAATCGTGAAGAATATATGTTGCAGTAATGTGGTGAAGGGACGAGGGGTGGCATGTGTGTATATTGCCCACTTTCTCAGTGTTGTGATGATATTATGTTTATTTTGATGTGGGGATTTTTATTTTTTTAATTTATTTGTTTGATATAAGTGAAGATTGTGATGATTGTGGTGCAAGAGTATATTGTGATAATTCTAAAATAAGCTTTTCACAGAGGCAAGGGGTGGAAGGTAGCAGAAGATGATTACCCACAGGCGTTCAAAATATTCAAAAGCTACTGTAATTAGCCCATAGGGAAAGAAGGAGGATGTACCATTCCTCATATCATCCACAAACTGACATCCAGAGGAGAAAAAAAGAGAGTGGAATTGTTAATATTCTCAAAGAGATAGTTCCCAGAGGACAGGGATGATAGCAATGCAGGGCCCAAATACCAGATTAGGCTCAAGGCCAGTGCTTTACAGCACAGTGAGCTGACAAAACCAAACACAGCCTTTAACAAACTCTCCGGCTTGATATACTGTAAAAGGGAGAACATGGCATGGATCAGATAAAACAGGATCACACAGACAAATACTGAGAACAAACCAGACAACATTGTGACTAGCAACTGTTAACTAAGTATGATAACTGTAAGCTCCCTCTACAGCGCTTTGATCAAATCGATTTATATCTCAAGCCTCCAAGCCAAATATTGGGCAAAAAAAAAGGATTGTGGTGGAGTTTGGCTGCCAAGCAGGGTAAAACCACCACAGAGGTACATAAAACTGAAAAAGAAAAAAGAAAAAAAAAGAAAAAGATACTTTCATTGGCTGTAAATGTTTCAGTGCTCTCACTTCTCGCTCCCAGCATAGGTCCACAAATCCTGTTATGCAAAAGCTGTCCTGAAGCTGTGCTGAAACATTGTAAGAAAAATACTGATAGGAAAGGGCCTGTTTTCCTTAAATCAGACTGTTCATGTAAGATGAGATGCAGATGAACATCTTAAAATGCTGGAACATGAAGGGGTACTCCAGTAAAAAGCTGGCATAGAAAACTAGGGTTGCTCAAACACCAGGATTTCCAGTAAAAGGAAGTTAAACTGAGGCAGTCAACCAACTAACATTGGACCCGAGCAATCAGTCAAACTGTTTTCATTTTAGTCTGCTTTTAGAAACATGACAGTAAATACAAATTTAGTGTTAATACTTCACAGGAACAGAGAGATTCTTTTAAATTATAGCAAAAACCTATACGAGGGAGACATCTGCCATGGAGCAATTACTGGCATTAAATTGTCTTGCCTAATGGAGACATTTTGGAAGATGTGGAAAAAAATGGCTTCCAAGGCCACTTCTTACCTTGTGGTAACGAGCCACCAGTTTCCCTTCCGAGTCAAAGACAACATTGGTGTTGTACTGGTAGCGACTGTCACTGGGGCAGTTGGGATCACTGGAATTGCACGACTTCTTGTCCCCGATGTTCGCAACCACATAGATGGAGTTATTCCTGGCCATGCAGCTGAGTCGTTCCAGCACTGGTGCTGGAGCAAATCTAATATGTTTTAGACCAGGAGGAAAAAAAAAAAAAGACTAAGAAAAGATGTACTGACAATGGTGTCCATCACTGGATCTCTGAAGGCATGCTGACAGTATCCCTGATCCTGCAGTCACATCAGGGCAGGCATATATATAGGATGGCGGCAGTACTTCCTTGGATTGCTTTCTGTGCCTTGAGGCAGGTCCTGAAGCCTTCCCAATGGTATCCAGAGGGAAATGCTATCGCTGGACTGCCTACAAGTGCCCTGGGCACCCAGAACGGGGTCTGCAGAGAGTAGATAATCCTGGGGCTGGGAGAGGGCACTCTCATCACCGTTGTTTTGTGAAAGGTCATACATGAGATGGGCCATGCAGGAGGACCATCACGCCAGATACGCAGGGAGCACTGAGGAATAGAGCATGCTAGAATGTGGTGGCAGGCATTACAGTCCCACAAAGCTGCTGATGGATGACCTGACTTAAAACAGTGGAAAGATACAGATATCACCTTCACAAAACCTAACTCAGGAACTGGAATAAAGACATGCTTAGACATGTTGCTACTCCCCACACCTCACTTATTGAGAAAGACGCCTTATATTTTAGTTAACTTATGTCTCAGTAAAAAGCTGCACACCCTGCACTTCTCCCAGCATACATTCTCCATTGTGGGTCTTCCTCTTGAAACCATTGAGGAATCTCATTAGAGATGTCATACCATGGTCTTAGCATCTCATCTTTGAGCAGGTGAAGAAAGCTGCATTGCAAAAGCCAGACCGTGTTTGTATTTCTGTGGCTGAGCACTTACTGCATACTGTATGGGTCTGAAGTCCAGTGTGCAACTTCAGGTTACCACAGTCCTGCTGGAACATGACACCTGAGTGACAGATCATGTTCCAGAGCACAGAGAGTCTAGCAATTAGGACTTTACCTTACTGTAACTGTGAAAAACTAAGACTAAAACTTTCTGGGTCTGTATCACTTGCAGATTTTGACTTTGACTAGCGACCTCATCACCTCTGTTACTAGCTTTTCAGAAACCAATTTTCAGCTGTTCACAAAAACAGTATGTGTGGTTTTATATGAACACAGCATTTATAAACAAAACAACAAAACAAATCAAAAACTAGCATTAAAAATTTCCAATTAGTTTCATTCAAAATAGTGTGGAAAAAAATGAAAACAACAAGAAGCAGCATATCCTGGAATCAAAGCTTTTCCAAATTAAAAAAAAAAAAAGTTTTGTCTACATTTAGCAACCCAAATTCGGTATATTTTCTGAATTTCCCTTTAAAGTGTCTCATTCAAAAAGCATTTTAACAGGTTTCCCTTGTCAATCTTATTATGTAATTTACCTTCATACGATATTATACAACTGTAATTCTGTAACTGAAACTTGCCCGATGTCAAAAGCATTAGCAGTTCTTAGGCATTTGTTAGGAGCACTTCACAACTCCATGGGACACCAGTTTAAAACCATACAAACCGCTGCAGAAGGAATCACCTTGTGGGATCAGTACAGGGAATCCAGTTCACCTCTGGATCAGGAATGTCCTCCAGGTACGGGTAGATGGCTTCTCTTGTGAAAACCCAGCCATAAAGGCCATCCTCAGGAGTCACAATGATGCGCGCGCCCTGGCAGAAGAGGCTCTGTTAAGAAGTCTCCATCAATGCATCCCCGGGGCGGGGGGGTGTCAGCAGGAGGAGAACACACGATTAACACCACTCAGGATACATCTCGTACCTGCTGGGCTGCTTCCCTGATGGCTCCTTCCAAGATGTCCATGTTCTTGTTCATCAGGGCCAAAGCATCTTCAGGAGAAACTGTCTTATGAGCGGCACGTGGCAGGATGACGGCGTGCTCGTACACGGCTGCAATGAAGGTGTCTGAGGCCAGGGCCTGAAGGGCTGCCAGGGCAAACACCGCAGTGTGCACCACAGGCCGGGGAGGGACCATGGCTGCTGCCTGGCAGTTGCTTGAATGCTCTGAGTCACGGACAAATGGTGAAAAGAAAGCATACACAGAAAAGAAAAAAGGGTCAAAGTTTAACTTAAATAAGGGAGGGAGGAAGTGCTGGCCAGTTAAAGCATTACCTTGTAATCAAATGTCTCTGGTTACATACGGAAAAGTAGGACACCACAACATCAGAAGGTGAGGATGTCGCAACTCAGACTGGAGAGTTGGCAGAGCACACAGGCAGTCACAGAACTGTGGCTAATGCCAAGAGTAATAATGGCAATATGAAAGTACATTATTAAATGCATGACTTGAAAGAGCAGACCAATTTTTGCTGTTGTACTTTTTCTGTCATTGATTGTAACACACTTTTGCTCAACTCTGACACCCAGGTAAAGGTGGATACAGAGTCACAGAATCATCTAGGTGGGAAGAGACCTCCAAGATCACCTAGTCCAACCTCTGACCTAACACTAACAACTCCTCCACTAAACCATATCACTAAGCTCCACATCTAAACGTCTTTTAAAGACCTCCAGGGATGGTGACTCAACCACTTCCCTGGGCAGCCCGTTCCAATGCCTAACAACCCTTTCAGTAAAGAAGTTCTTCCTAATATCCAACCTAAACCTCCCCTGGCGCAACTTTAGCCCATTCCCCCTCGTTCTGTCACCAGACACGTGGGAGAATAGACCAACCCCCACCTCGCTACAGCCTCCTTTAAGGTACCTGTAGAGTGCGATAAGGTCACCCCTGAGCCTCCTCTTCTCCAGCCTAAACAACCCCAGCTCCCTCAGCCGCTCCTTGTAAGCCTTGTTCTCCAGACCCCTCACCAGCCTCGTTGCCCTTCTCTGGACTCGCTCGAGCACGTCCATGTCCTTCCTGTAGCGAGGGGCCCAAAACTGAACACAGTACTCGAGCTGCAGCCTCACCAGAGCCGAGTAAAGGGGCACAATCACTTCCCTAGTCCTGCTGGCCATGCTGTTTCTTATGCAAGCCAGGATGCTGTTGGCCTTCTTGGCCACCTGGGCACACTGCTGGCTCATATTCAGCCGACTATCAACCAGTACTCCCAGGTCCTTCTCTGCTAGGCAGCTTTCCAACCACTCATCTCCCAGCCTGTAGCACCGCTTGGGGTTGTTGTGCTCCAAGTACAGGACCCGGCACTTGGCCTTGTTGAACTTCATACGGTTGGCCTCAGCCCATCGGTCCAGCCTATCCAGATCCTCCTGCAGAGCCTTCCTACCCTCGAGCAGATCGACACACGCACTTAGCTTGGTGTCATCTGCAAACTTACTGAGGGTGCACTGGACGCCCTCATCCAGATCATTGATAAAGATATTAAAGAGGACTGGCCCCAGTACTGAGCCCTGGGGGACTCCACTAGTGACCGGCCTCCAACTGGATTTGACTCCATTCACCACAACTCTTTGGGCCCAGCTACCCAGCCAGTTTTTAACACAACGAAGCGTATGCCAGTCCAAGCCAAGAGCAGCCAGTTTCTTGAGGAGAATGCTGTGGGAAATGGTGTCAAAAGCCTTACTGAAGTCAAGGTAGACCACGTCCACAGCCTTTCCCTCATCCACTAAGCGTGTCACTTTGTCATGGAAGGAGATCAGGTTCGTCAAGCAGGACCTGCCTTTCATAAACCCATGCTGACTGGGCCAGATCGCCTGCTTGCCCTGCAAGTGCCACGTGATGACCCTCAAGATAATCTGTTCCATGAGCCTCCCCAGCACCGAAGTCAGACTGACAGGCCTATAGTTTCCCAGGTCTACCCTCCGGCCTTTCTTGTAGATGGGTGTCATGTTTGCTAGCTGCCAGTCAACTGGGACCTCCCCTGATAGCCAGGACTGCTGATAAATGATGGAAAGCGGCTTGGCCAGCTCTTCTGCCAGTTCTCTCAGCACCCTCGGGTCGATCACATCCAGCCCCATCGACTTGCGTACATCCAAGTGCTGTAGCAGGTCGCCAACCATTTCCTTGTGAATTATGAGGGCCACATCCAGCTCCCCACCCCCTTCCACCAGCTCAGGGTACTGGGTATCCAGAGAACAACTGTTTTTGCTGCTAAAGACTGAGGCATAGAAGGCATTAAGCACTTCAGCCTTTTCCTCATTTCTTGTCACTAAGTTTCCCACCGCATGCAGTAAAGGACAGAGATTCTCCTTTGTTCTCCTTTTTGTGTTTATGCATTTATAAAAAACATTGCCACCTGTGGAGCTGTTGTGGCAAAACTGAGGGCTTCAAAAACTGTTTGCTTTATTCTAGTGTCTTCACATTCCTCATTTCCTGTGCTAGATGCCATTATCTGCAGCTTGCATCCCACAGTTTTTTTAGATCAGAGTCATTATATTATCATCTCACTGCACTTAAATGTCATGTACCTAACATGCCAGCGACAGACCTGTCCCTTGCATTTATCCCAGAGGCTCTCCCAGTTGCTTCTCTTTAGCTGTGTGTGACTTTCCAATAGCCTGTCACCAGCAAATATGCATCTGGAGGGAATGTTTGCCCCTGAAATCAGGCAGGTAAGCCACCAGCCAGCCCGTTATCCATGTGCCTCACTGGCTGGCCACCACATGCCTGAAGCAGAGGTCAGGGCAGCTCGCCCTGCACCACAGCATTCCAGCTCCTCAGCTCACCCTTCCTCACCCTGGGATCGTTCTGTTTATTGATCGAAGCAGCCTTCGTTTTTAATCTTTGACTTCAGTTCTAATGTGCTTTCCTATGACATCTTCCATTTTTTGACATTCTAGTAGTTGCAGCATTCTCATTTGGAAAAGGTTTCCTGAATAGTAGGAAGCAGAGCAGACTGCCTGCTTACGTCCTGCTGCCACTGCAGAGCCATCTCTTAGGCGGAGCAGAAATGTTGTGGGTGAATGCAAGCACCAGAGTTCCCTGCAAGAGCAGTGCTGTCCAAGGGCTTCAAGCATTAAGAACATCAATTTGCACCTACCAGTGTTCACCACTAAGTACTTCCCTATGTACATCCCTAGATACAACATGAGGCACATTTGTGAGCCTTAAATATAAGCCTTTAAAAGGCTGCAGTGGAGATGTTAGTGGTAATTGAAGTAATGTAGCTTAGGAGACTTTGTTGTTGTTGTTGCTCTGATTTTCTAACCAAATGAAACCTGTCTGGGTCTCATTAACTGCAGTGAGCCATAAGTCTGAAGGAGGAAGTGGTAAACTCCGCCGTGTTTAGGGAGAGCTACGAAAACATGCGGCCCAGAAGGGTGACTACTGCAGCCAGGCGGGCACAGAGGCACGCGGCTGAAGTCGCCCTGCCAGGACAGGGTTTCTGCAGCAACGTCGGGTGTCTGGGCCTGGGCCAGCAGGCACCACCGCCGCTGCCTGCAGAACTGGGGGCTCACCCAGGGCCAAGGAACTAACACAGAATAAATAAATCACCCACATATCCACTGAGTAAACCCCCTGCGAAACTACAGCAGTCCAGGCTATACATGACTACGGGCACTGTGAGAGGACGTTTATCCTAGAGCTCCCTCTGTTTTTCACACCTCCGTTCTCCCAGCCCACTCTCCTCCTTCCCTGCTACCATGAGAGGACAGCGGTTACCTGAGGACTTACTTTGGTGATGCAGGGTGTAACTGGGTGCCAAGTCAGCTTAGCCAAAGAGGCAGTCCGCCTTCAGATCGTGGTCCTGCTCCTTGTGCTGAGAGAAGCTGCCTGGAAAATGACTCCTCACGTGCTAATCTTTGCATGGAAAAACCTGTGTGAAGGGACACGCCTGAAACCACACAACCCCGGCAGATCAGGCAGGTCAGGTGGCCAGGCTGAGGTCAGCCCCCTCTCCTGTTTTAGCCCAGCACAGGGCTGTGCTGTGTGGCTGTAACAGGACACTGTGTACAGGGGTGTACACACACATGTGGAGATACAGTACTTTTTTTCCACAACAAGTAGAGTGTTTTCCATTACCTCCGTTGTATCCATTACATAGGGTTACCATTTGATGCATCTATATACTGAAAACTTATTTTTACAGTGTTCATTTTGTTCAAAGTGTTTTACACCCTGCAAGTATATTTATTTATAATTTAATTATTCTATGACTTTGGTCAGATTAAATGTGAATGATTTTATTTCAAAACAAACCTGCAAAACAAACAACCGAATTAACCTCACATAGAAATCAGCCAAATACCACACAAAAAAATCCAATGCACTCACTTGGCACGCACAAGCATATTCAGTCCGTTCAAGCCATTAGCCAGCCTTTGCCAGCACCTGCCTGCACTCTTGACTCTCCTCACATCAGCACCAGCAACCATTTCAACTGGGAGACAGATATGCCCCTGCACAACTGCTCATTTTGAGAATTTTTGACATGGATCCACCTGACTGCTTGAAAAAAGTGACACAGTTATCAATAGTTTTGTGGAATGGAAATGTTCCACACTGTAAAACTGTGGTCAGGAAGATCAAGTAGCCTCCTTCAACTGCAACTTAGGGCATGCCATGCTAACACATTACTCCATGTGCTGAGCTGACTATCTGATTTGAAGCAACATTTTTAACAGACTTGTTTTCTTTTTCAAAGGAAATGACAACTTAAAATTTCAACCACCTGACTTCAAAGTTTCTGTTACTTTTCTCTGGTTTAGAACAGGGTGTATTCAGAGTTGGAGCTGAATGATGTTCTGGAACTGACTTCTGATTAAAAATCATAGAATCGTTAAGGTTGGAAAAGACCTCCGAGGTCATCTGGTCCAACCATCCCCCTACCACCAATATCACCCACTAAGCACTGCATGGGGTTGTTGTGACCAAAGTGCAGGACCTGGCACTTAGCCATGTTGAACCTCATCCCATTGGCCTCTGCCCAATGACCCAACCTGTCCAGGTCCCTCTGCAGGGCCTTCCTACCCTCCGGAAGATTGACAGCTTGGTGTCATCTGCAAACTTACTCAGGGTGCACTCAATTCCCTCATCCCAATCATCAATGAAGATATAAAAGAGGATGGGCCCCAACACTGACCCCTGGTGAACACCACTGGTGACCGGTCGCCAGCTGGATTTCACTCTTTTCACCACCACTCTCTGGACCCGGCCATCCAGCCAGTTTTTAACCCAGCAAAGATTGTGCCTGTTTAAGCCATGGGCTGCCAGCTTCTCCAGGAGAATACTGTGGGAGACCGTGTCAAAGGCCTTGCTGAAGTCTAGGTAGGCTGCATCGACAGGCTTTCCCTCATCCACCCGGTAGGTTACCTGGTCATAGAAGGAGATGAGGTTGGTCAGGCAGGACTTGCCTTTCATGAACCCCTGCTTGCTGGGTCTGCTCCCCAAGTTGTCTTGCACATGCTGTGTGATTGCAGTCAAGATGACCTGTTCCACAACCATCCCCAGCACTGAGGTCAGGCTGACAGGCCTGTAGTTCCTCGGGTCCTCCTTACGACCCTTCTTATAGACGGGCGTCACATTAGCAAGTCTCCAGTCATCTGGGACCTCTCCGGTTGTTTATAACTGCTGATAGATGCTGGAAAACAGTCCAGCAGTCACATCCACCAGCTCCTTCAGCACCCTCAGGTGGATCCCATCTGGCCCCATGGACTTGTGACTATCCAGGTTGAGCAGCAGGTCTCTGTTTCCACATGAATTGTGGGGGGTTTGTTCTACTCCCCACTGCAGACAGGTCAGGAGGCTGAGTACCCCGAGGATAAGTGGTCTGACTATTAAATACAGATGTAAAGATGGCATTAAGAACCTCAGCCTTTTCCTTATCCTCAGTAGTCATGTTCCCCACTGCATCCAGTAAGAGATGGAGATTCTCCTTGGCCCTCTTATTGTTAACATATTTGTAAAACCTTTTTTTTTTTTTGTTTTGTTACCACAGTGGCAGGTTGAGCTCATGCCAGGCTTTAGCCTGATTTTGTCCCTGCATATGCTAGCAACTTCCTTGTATTCTCCCTGTTCAGTCATGTCAGTCTTCTTCCCCACCAGCTCATCTTACAGCACATGAGGACAGCATGCTCCTGCTCCTGCGCCTTGAAGACTTCCTTCCTGAGGAGCATCCAGCCTTCCTGGACCCCTTTCCTTTGCCCTTCAGGACTGACTCACAAGGGACCCTCCCTACCAGTGTCCTGAACAGTTCAAAATCTCCTTTACTATGGGTCTGGATCCCATACCACTAAAGTCAGTGGACTTTATTTTCTATGTCCTTTGTTCCCAGTGGGAAAAAGGTCAAGCCTATGACAATCCAAAGCTATCGTATAAAAACAGATACAGAACTGTCTAGCGGAGTAATTTATTTTTGTTGCGAAATTAAGTAAACAAACCAATGTGCAATGATTATGTTGTTAGTGCAACCTGAGAAACAGAATGACATTATAATTATGTGTATTAGCATTAATGTTATGATTAACTAATATTATGATTAATTAGAAACAAGCAGACAAGATCTTAAAGCATCTGCAGTGAAATCATGGTGAAGCTTGCTCTGTGTGTGGAGGGTCCTTTTCATACCATCTTCCGAAGAGCGTTATACTCAAAACTGGCTCAGACGTACCAGTCCGGCTTATCACACGCCCATCACTTAGTACCTAGTTATGGAAAAGTACAGTAAAGAGGAACATGAACAAAGTAATATTATTGTATGACAACCACAAAATAACATTCGTTGATGTTGACCTAGTTGAGAGAAGTCTTAGAAAAAAGACAAAGCAAGGCATGTATGAGTCTTTTACATGGAGCTACTGTGTTTGAGGCCGTACCAATTCTGTCTTGGGAAAGATTTTACTCTAGGAGAACTGGGGGGAAATATGGGCTGATCTGGGAATTTCCTGACAGCCCATAAGAGTTCCAGTTATTTGTTCAGGTGATAAGAGAATTGTGAAATGGAGTTGCTGTACTCAGGCCAATTACTGAAACTGAACACAGTGATATCTCCCAAGTTGCTTCCATGTCTCACAGTGGCTTTTTAACCATTTGTTTTACAGGGCTGACAACTCCCAAGGGTATCTTACTACCTCAAATTCCCCAGGGGCCAGCTGCACCCCGCTGTATAAGACTTCTGGAAAGACGTAGTTAGTGCCAAACGTGCCGCTGAGGGAGAACATGTCAAACTTGGTCTGCGCAGTCTCCACCGGCTGCCCACATGTGCTCGGGTCTGTGCTCCTACACTTGAGCAGCGTGCATACCTGTGGTGAGAGGATATAGAAAAATCAAAGTACCAGTAAGCTTTCAAAAATCAAGAGTTGGATTTTCAATATTTTGACTAATTAATATTATGATTAAAATTACAATTAATTAGAAACAAGCAGACAAGATACAATATCAATAAAAAGTCCAACAGCAAAATTTAAAAGAACCAATACACTGGCAAGCCATTTGGGTACAAAGGTTTTATCTGTAATGTAGTTTCTTCATTTTGTAAGATAATTGCACATTAGAGAGTAACATCAGCAAAATGGCAAAATCCATGTCTCTCTCTTGTGACAAGAGCATCCCTATGAAGATGCTAAGATCTCTTACATCTTCTCTCCCTTTTGTACACATATATGGAAACCTTGAAGTGTTAGAGTGTAGGAGATAACCCAGAGTCTTGACTTTCATCATTTATAATACAGACAGAAAAGTAGGATCAACATCACTAACGAAGTCAAAATACCTCATGAAGAAAACAAATGTTTTGAGAGGGGCATAAAAATGCTTCCTTCTGAACCACCTCAATCAAAAATGGGACAAATGCAAAGGGGCTGCAAAAAGAATGTTCTAGCCTGTCCAAATAAGAATGGAAAACCTTTACCTGCAGATAATACTCTCCTTCAACAACATGTAGCCCATCAAAGGCACCCAGAACATAAACGTCATCTTTCTGCTTCTCTGTCATCTTGTAACTCAGGTGGCAACAGAGGTCCTTCTGGCAAATAGCACGATTTCCCTCAGGTTCAGTGAGTTCAGTGAAGGAGAAGAGATCATGATAAACGACCCCACTGAAATAATGGTCATTTGATGGAAGCCATTTGATACTGCTGGCATACAACTTCCAGTTAACAGCAGGAGGATAGCCAGGAGACAAACGTGGACGTGAACTCAGCTCTGTCACAAGAAGGTGACCATTTTCTGTTTCAGTATTATAATAATATGTTCTTGGACCATCTGGGGCATAAATACCACTCCCTGCAAACACACAAAACCAGGAAGATTTTAATCTGAAAGGAAGTGTTTATGGTACAAGTAAGCAGTCTTTGCTAACTAAACATGTGCCAAATTTTATTCTAATGTTTACCAGATTCTTCTGAAACTAAATTAAGCCTTCATACACTACAATCCTGGTCTAATGCTTTTTGCAATCAGTGGAATGTAGACCAAACTCTGATGTTTCTTGTAAGTGGCAAGATTAGTACACTGTGCTGTTATACAGGATTTAAAAGGCTGAAGATACATGTTCCTCATTAAGTTTAGCTCCATCAGAAATCAGTATTTCTGATTAAAGTGAATGGTAATGCTGTCAATTCAAAAAAATCCTGTAAGGAAAAGAAATTACCAAAAGTCACACTTCTATGCAAGTTCTTTACACAGATGCATCTTTAAATCCCAGAGTAAAACCTATCCATAAAGAATATGAATTATCTAGCTTAGGGTCATCAATGACTGACAATAGCAACGGCCCATATTTGCTTTCATTTGGAAGGCAAAGTCTGAAGATGCTTTTTAGCAACACCAGTATATTTCTCTCGCTTGTTAGAATTAACAAGTAGCATTAAATTTGTGCTTGACTTCTACCATCTGTTCAGTAAAACTATACAGTGAAAACTTCACAAGGTCACCAGTCCAGAAGCAATATTTGCAAGACTTACAAGAGCATTTCTCAGCACTAGGCTTCCACCTAGTGGAAGAAAAGAGTTTGGCCCTTTGCATTAACAAAACACGCATAAACACCAAGGTCTGGGACAGAAGATGTAGAATCACGTGTTAAATCTCAGAACTGAGCATTTAACAAACAACTAAAGGTGTCCCAGCTATCTTAAAACATTTCTGAGTTCTTACATACCATATCTTGATTTCCTCTTTATCTGTACAAGTTCTGTTGTCCTAATCCACTCAGAAGGTGGTGAGGCAGCAGATTGCTCAGAGAGGTTGTGGATGCACCATCCCTGGGGGTGTTCAAGACCAGGATAGATGAGGGCCTGAGCAACCTGATCTAGTGGGTCAATGGCAGGGGGGTTGGAACTAGATGATCTTTAAGGTCTCTTCCAACCTGAGCCATTCTATGATTCTGTGATAATCTTGTTGACATGCACACCCATGCCTAAAGCTTATGGGTATTTCAGCCCAGGTCAAATGGACTACATAGATATAATAGATACAATGTTATCCACATGAACAAGGTCAATTAGACCAATATCACATTACCTGTCATATCTAAAGTGGAGTTGCGTGTATTTGCTGAAAGAAGGTTGATGCCCATTCCCATAGCCCATGCTGAGTGAAACTGGACCGCCGACAAAAGTGGAAGAGTATTAACCCAAGCAGTTGGGAACAGAATTGTGTCAACCTGAAATCTGCTTGCCAGGACCACAGCTGGGTCATGAAAGAGTATGTCTGCACAAGTAAAAATGCCGAAATATCCAAAGGATGTATTGAAAGTCACAAATTCTGGATCCTTGGGATAATTAAACTGTTTCTCTGTCACAAAAAGGTTATACTGTTTGTGGAGAAGAAGAAATGAGAAAATAAAAACAAAACATTAGAAATCAAATTATTTAATTCAGAATAATATTCATTACAATACTTATTCACTTAAATACAAATAATGGAGAATATATTTTGTGGACATGTTACTTCTTAATTTTTAAAAGAATTCTTACCACTGCAAGAGTAGTTAAGCACAAGTATTCATCGTTCTGATTTATACCAGTGAAGGGGATTTGTATTCAGTTAGCAAGAATTTAGGATGTTAAAGTTTTAATATTTCATGTGTCACTTACTACTGAGAAACAGTAAAAACAGAGGTCTGAGTTTAATTAATTTCATTTAATTACTTGCTACTAATTTCAGAATAGCAGGAGCAAAGGTATCTTAAGGCAGTGACTTTTACTCACCATGTGAAACCTGCTAAATAACGACTCTATGTACAAATACACGTAAGCCTGGGAAGTAGCCTTTGTTCCAAATCTTTAATCACCCATGGATCATACACTTCCTAAACTTTGCAGAATTGTCTTACCTTGTGATAACGAGCCACCAGTTTCCCTTCTGAATCAAAGACAACGTTGGTGTTGTACTGGTAATGACCATCAGTTGGGCACCTTGGGTCACTGGAATTACATGGCTTCTTGTCTCCCATATTTGCAACCACATAGATGGAGTTATTCCTTGCCAGGCAGCTCAGTCTTTTCTGCACTGGTGAAGGAGCAAATCTAAGCAGCAGGAAAGGAAGGAAACAAGACATCAAAAATGATGAATCAGTATAAATGCCAAAAATAAGGCTACAGATCACAACAATAGGTTTAAGTAAGGCACTCCTAATACAATATAGTTGTTTACTGTTATTCAACAGGACACAGTGTTTTTGTTTCAAAACTTAGGATGCTGAAACTCTGGCTTCATCTAATGTCAAAAGACTGAGGAACACAGCAGTTTCGTCACAATGAAAGCAAATTTTTGCACCCTCTAATTCTCCCTTCTGCTGCCGTTGTGTAGCAGAGCATTGATGTGACAGTGACATATGGGCTAATCTCAGCATTCTGCTCCAGTTCGCGATTCAGCTGCCATCTTGACGTAGCTCAGGATTTGTTTCTTCTGCATTGTGTTCTGCATTGGTTCTTTCACCAAATCACAGAATCATAAAATCATCTAGGTTGGGAAAGACCTTTCAGATCATCCAGTCCAATCATCAACATGATCTACCGAGTTCCATCACTAAACTATGTCCCTTAGTGCCATGTCCACACGTCCCTTAAATACCACCATGGATGGGGAGGCCACCTCTTCCCTGGGCAGCCTGATCCAACCCCTAACCACCCACTCTGTGAAGAAATTCTTCCTAATGACCAGTCTAAACCTCCCCTGGCAGGTTCTGAGGCTGTTTCCTTGTGTCCAAGAGTGGCACCATCCTCACTGTAAACTCCTTTCAAGTTGTAGAGAGCGATGAGGTCTCCCCTCAGCCTCCTCTTCTCCAAACCAAACAACCCCAATTCCCTCAGTTGCTCCTCATAAGTCTCAAAAAATTGTGTGATTTATTAAGGAAAATAAAACTTCATCTTTCTTCCCTTTACAATGCTGTGATGTCAAGAAGAACAGGGTCTGATCATGCTTTAATTTGATGGAAATAAAATATGTTAAAATAAAAAGGCCACCATGTCATACTTCTTGTTCACTTACAGTCAAGATCAAAAAAAATGTAAATCTAAAATAGTGCAGAATAAGCTTTGAGTAGTAGTAGTTATTTTATTCACTTATATTTGTAATATTCCTAAATCTTAAACACAGAATCACAGAAATGTTCTACACCACGCATGGAATGCATTATGAAATAGTAAAATCCATAAGGCTTTTTTTTTTTTTTCCACTTTTAAATAAATCTTGACTTTCATGAGCATGCTAACAAAACCCAGAAGAGTTAAAGTGAGAAAGACCTATGGAGAAAAATGACAAAGGAAGCTGTCTGAAGCTACTTATGGCAACTGTACAATGTCTAACCTGTCTTCTTCTCGCAGCAGTTGTATATAATTTTAAATGTCTTGGACCATTAGCACTCCTAAACGCAACTGTTTTTGCCTCCAGACCATTCCCCCTTGCATAGCAGAGACAATACCTTTCAGGATCAGCACATGGAATCCAGTCCACCTGTGGGTCTGGAATATCTTCAAGATAAGGGTATACCGTCTCCCTTGTGAACACCCAGCCATAAATGCCATCTTCAGGAGTCACAATGATGTGGGCACCCTAATACCAACATACAAAAACAAAGAAGAACATTTCCGTCTCCCCCTTATCAACGATGAATGTTTAACAAAAACAACATTTCTAACTAGGTCATAATACCTGTCTGGCTGCTTCTTTGATGGCCACTTCCAAAACATCCATGTTTCTGTCCATCAGCATCAAGGCCTCCTCAGGAGAAGCAGGCTTTTCAGTGTCCTCTGACAAGAGCACGCTGTGCTCATAGACGGCTGCAACGTAGCTGTCCAGGGCCCAGGCCTCAAGAGCAGACAGCACCAAAACCACAGCGGAGGCGCGAACCCTCAAAAGCCCCATACCTGAAGTCTGTAAGCCCCGCAAGAGGAGGAAAGGGGTGGGCAAAACAGGGGACTTTAATAGGGAAAGTCTTACAGAAACCTGGGAATTCCCCAGAGTGCCAGAAAGCCGACACCATGCGATGCAATCACTGTATCCCTGAAGACTCAAACATCAAAGGCCGGAGAGCCACAAGCATTGAGCAATCCTGCTCCACGGTTACACCACCGACAGAGAAGTCGCTGCTGTGCTGCAGCCGAAGAAACGCATTGCCGGCCAGATTCACCGAGTGTTCAGGCACGGCAGTACTGTAATAAGTTGAAGGCAAGCCCAGGTCACAGGAGGAAGAAAGCCAGAGGAGTTTGGGAAATCTCAGCACAGACATTCCTGGGCAAACTGCAGGGTGCGGCCGGGGACTGGCCTGAGGCCGGTGCTGCTGCATGGGCACTGCAGTGGCTCAGGGCTGCTTGGATCTGTTTGGGTATACCTAGTGCTTATTCACAGCTTCACAGACTGTGCAGCTGTTACCAAAAGCAAACTGGGTATTTAGACCTGCCATCAGATAAAACAGGCACAGCACAGACTGTAGGAGCGCTCAGTCTCCCATAGGAGATCCCACTGCTCTGCTTTAACCATGGTTTCTGGACCCCTAGATAATTGTGGCAGGAGAACATGCTTGTGAATTAGTTGACCCGAAGAAGAAATCTGGAAAACAGGATCCCAATTCAGGTCTTCACCTCCACTGTATACATGAAAGAAGGAAGAGAAGATGTACCACAGCAGTTAGTTAAGACCTTCCAGTTTCTACTGGACTGCTGGCAAAGCTCACAAGTTGCAGGACAGCTAATTATTTTCAATGACATTTATGTTCTGGTAATTTCTGCCACTTAAGTCCTAACAGCACAAATCAGGTAAGTAAACAAGTAATTCCACAGCAGAGCTAATGAAATCTCATTTCTACAGATTTGCACCTTATGCACTTTTCATTTTCCTCTGGTTCTCAGCTCCTTCTTATGTGCCTCACCGTCAGCACGCGCAGGACTGGCATTTTATACTAGGCTGAGCAGTACACTCTGGATCTCAGAAAGGATACAAAAAGAAAGAGAGCTACTGCCAGGATGTTCCTAGAGGATGATTGCCCTTTGCACCCTAATGCTTCACAGTTCAGCCAGCTAGCAGAGCAAATTTTCTTGGTAGAACCCTGAAAAGGGCTCTAGCAGAGCTGACTGGAGATTGCTTAGAGTAGACCATTTTTCTTATCTATGGGAGAAACAGGTACCACAGACTACCCACTTCTAGGGCCCTGTTCTGGGTTCAAAGACAAAATATGACTCATACCACAACCAAAGACTAAAAGTCTAGCGTCAGCTTGCAAGGTATGCCCTTATCTCCTTTTGTGCTAAGCATCTAGAGGAAGGGGAGATTTTTCTTCCTCTGTTGGAAAATGGTAGTCCTAACTTCTCACAGATTTACTGTTGCAGAGTCATCTAGTACAAATATTACAGATGGCGTTTATTAGCAAAACAGATCTCTCCCAGACCAAACTAAGTCTTCGTATATAATATTACCATGTTTGTACATACACACAGAGTGCACTGCCTCATTCAGGACTGAAAATCAGTTCTGTGTGGAGATGCTATGTCTTCTCTTCATTACCTTTGCTTCCCGTTTTCATACACTTTCACATAATACAACTGCTGGTAAACACAAAGACTTTTCTTATCCAAGAAAATTCACAAAACTTAGGAAAAAAGTTGCTTTATTGAAAACAGTATTGTGCTTAAGTGCTTTGCCATTTCAAATGCTGTCTCAACATTTTATGTTATCGGTTAAAGTATTACAAGATAACCTTTCTTCTAAAAAATACAGAAAAATCACTGTAGCAAAATCTTAGCTTTATCCAAGAATAATGCACAGCAGGCTCAAGTACAAAAGCCAGACATTTGAAAATGCACCTCTTCACATACAGTGGTACACTGCATATGGAATACAATTAAAGAGGCCAACAGCTGAGGGTTACCATCAGCGCAACCAATCCACATGAGGACCTCCAAAAGAAAGGCAGTCGTTTAGTGTTTCAAAACAGTGATGCAGCTCCAACTAAACCACAACTGGTTGTTCACTAAGGGGGTCGTGCATCCCGACTCCAGAATAATGAAACACTGTTAAGTCCACTCATCTCAGACGCTAAGTTAAACCACAACAGTAAATAAAGAACCAAAATAATTTCTGGCTATGTTTCACTAGCCAACAGATGAGTTCGTTCTTCATTACCAACAGGAGGATTTTGCAGGCTGGAACTCGAACTGTTTGCAGCAGGGAAAGAATGTATGGCAAGAAACAGGTTTAATATTCTCTAGATATTTGTATGCAATACCAACATTATAACATAAAACCCATACATAACATGGAAAAAGCTACCTGGATCATTGAATTTGGCTCCCTGCTATTGCACAGAAACACATACTATTGCTTTCACGCACATTTCTATTGACACAGCTCTCAGATATCCTTCTGGAGGAACCATAAGTAGGGTTTGCTCTTTAATGCCACAGACCTGTTGCTTGTATAGAACAGGCACTGCCTGGTTCAGGTCTCTGTTTAGGTCAGCAACAATTTAGTAAATCATAGAGACAAAGTATGTAAGCAATATTTTTACTGCTCATTAGTAGGTTGATAGTGAAGAAACAAGGCAAGCACAACTTCCAAATATTTGCTTTAAGTAAAATAAAGAAAAATATCTCTGCATACCTTCGTCTTGTGGCCTCAGAAATATAGAATATTCCAATTGCAAGTCCCTTTGAGAAAACAGTCAGTTACAATCATAATAACAACCACCTTATGCAACAGTTCTTATTTGCAATAGATATAAAAAGCAAAACATTTGTAATTACTTACACTTAACAGTGCCCATCCTCCTTGGATGGCTGAGGCCCATTCAAAACCCAGCTTTTCATTTAGAAATCCTCCTAAAGTGGGACCCATAAATGCTCTGCAACAAATCAAAATGAGGTGTTGGCATCCCAAACAAACAAAAAAAACCCACAGATTATTTTCTGTGTACAAGTTTTATTGCACTTTGTGGCCTCCCTCCATTGATTCTCTCTTTGTCAAGAAAGAAGTTGTCCTCCACAGACCTGACTTGCCTATAATCCACAGTTAAGTATTAATTCTTTGTTTGCCATGGCCCCAATAAACCTGTTCAGATGCCTCCACAGCTGGAGATAGGATCCATGTCAGAGGGCTGAATGCACTCTTTTCTGTATCCAGGATGGCTTAGGGGCTCCATTAAAGACAATGTTCTAACAAAGTGTCTAGACAGACTGTTTCTACCATAAAAGAAATTTAAACTTTCATCTCTCAAAATTTAAACCTTCCAAATTTCAAGACAGAAGACTGATGGATACAGGCAGGTAAGAAGGCACACTGTGACAGATGTGGTTCTCATTACCATGATCGTTACAAGGCTGAGCTGTATGTAACATCCCTGCAACTCCGTGCCTGTGTAACAATGCCATGAAAGGTTATGCTGCTGCTGTCACTTTATGAAAGATCTTACATGATATCAACACTTGCTACAGGAAAGGATAAAACTTTGTACAACTAGAGAAACTACCTGGAAACAAGTCATAAAACCATGTTTAGTAGAAGCAGAAAACTGTGTTTTGCAAAAATTATGCTGCATTTATCTGTACTGAACCCTACACCAAATAAATAGGACATCTAGTGCTTCAGCTAGCTTACAAAAATGGTGTGAATACATACCATTGAAACTCACAGAGGACAAGAAGGACTGATTAAAAAGCATCCTGAAAGTGACTGCCAAGAGGGGGACCCTCATTTCCCACTGAGGGACAACTCTGAAAAGTCACTCAGAAGGGAGCATCTTTCACTCATTTCCAGGGCAACCACTGGGTAAGAAACTCAAGACACCCTCTGCTAAGCTAAGCAAACACAGATCCTGAATAACAGCTGTGGTTGAAAGAGAATAGAGGATTCTAACCAGGACAAATACAGGAGGAAAAAAATAAAATAAATCAGAGTCCACCTCTGTCTATAATATGCATTAAAAAATCCAGTGGCAACAAAACAACCATAGAAAAGGGTAAGTTAACATCCACTTAATCGCTGAAGCTTTTTGCTACGAAGGTCAATACATTTCAAGGAAGACAAGTTCAGAGTACATTACCTTTGTAAGATAAAAAGCTTTGTTTTAATGTGTCCACTATGCACCTGTTCAGCAAGAACCTCTTGAATGAAGGTCAATACAAGACTGCGGTGAGTGACTTCTATTTGCAATTAGCACACTTTCACATCGCAATAGTGTAAAACAAGCAAGCACTACTAGCTTACAAAAAGGTGACTGTATACCTACCCAAGGGACCACATGGCACTGAAGAGCCCCGACACCAGCCCCAACAGACTCAGACCTTCTTCAAACCCATTCTCGCTGCAGAAAGAAAGACCAGTTAGAGTAGCGCAATACATCAGTGCACCTCACTCTATATTCTCCTATAAAACTTTTTCCTTCTCTTAACTTATGCATAACATGAATAGTTAACAAGCAAAAGTGTACACCAGAATCATCTCCGTTTAACCAATACTTTCTTCTTTCCTGTTTCTCTGGAGGACTGCAGTGTTACTTCTCATCTCATGTCTTCTGAGGGAGATTCCTAACATCACACCATTACTCAGTCCCCATATTTCACATGGCAAATGTAAAACAATGACAGGTGACTTTTAAGTAGAGAAGACCTTGTTTCTAGAGGAACATGCTAACAACAGTAAATCAAGATCCTTCTAGGTCATTGTTCCCAAGCTACATCATAGACCTCGTATTTTGAGCAACTGCAACTCCTGTACGTGCAGCTGTTAATGTTAACGCAGCCCGAAAATCCAGTGAAAGTTGCTGGCTACTAAATAAATCATATGTATATGAAACCACACCCAGGTCATCCCATATTATGAGACACAAAGTCAATTCATTATGCCTGCAGCACAGATGTACATATTTACAAAATTTTATTTGAAATATAATGACTGTGCCTTATTGGGGTGCTCAGTCAGAAAACCTTAGACAAAAGAGTATAGGAAACATTTCATTTCATCCTTACTCGCTGCTTTGGCCTCAAAAGTGGGAAAAGGCCACAACAAAACCTACTTTGCATTCACCTCTGAAATTACAGCTTGAGCTTCCTACTAACAGTAACATGGAAGATGTGTTGGACAGAGTTACTTACTATGCACAGTGCAGTATCTCTGGAAATACTGGGATAGCACTCATGCCAAGGGAAAAGCCAATCAGAACCAGCACTAGGACAAACATCCACAGCTGACTGCAAAAGAGGCATTTAAACAACAGCTGAAGACTCTTTTCAAACACCATTTGACTGAAGGCTGTTATATAAGCTCATCATGACTGAACAGAAAACTAAGTTTCTTGAAGCCAAAAATATTTTTATTGTAAATAAACAGTAAGGCTTGAAAAATAAAACTCTATGCTTAAAAAAACAGACTTTGCAAAAGCTTTTAAAAATCCTCAAGTTAAGTGTTTCTCTATCAAAGGCAGTTCAATTTAAGAGGAATACACAGAGAAGCGGACAGACGAGTTTAATTCAGCAATACATACATCCAAGCTCCAGCCTCAGTTTGTTACACACAAGTGAAGGATTTTGCAGGTAAAATTATGTACTCTAATATAATATACCCAAAAAAAAGAATGTTGAAGAATTTACTGATTTCTTTTTCTCACCAGCTCGGCTTGAAATGCAGAAGTCTAGGAGGAAGCTAGCTCATTTGAAAAGCAGAAGTCTAGGAGGAAGGAGTTGACTAACTCTGCATATTAGCAAGCCCATCACCACCTTTAACAGAGTATATAACCCATGACAGAAGGACTAATCAGCTGTTTTCTAAATGTAGCAGGGTTTTGCAGTGAAGTAACTCAAGGATTATGGCAATGCAGAGTTCAGGTGAAATAGACATAGTCTCTACTTGGCAAGCTGAAAACAAAGCTATATCCAGGCATTATTGCTCAGTGGTCTGTAAGGAAAGAAGAAAAATCAACAGCACTGCGTAGCCATGGATATAAAACCCACAGTTAATAAATACTGATGAAATTGAGAAAACTGAAAAATAAGACAGAAAGAGGACTTCGGTTTGCTACAGTGTAAGTGTCACAGAATTGGGAGGCAAGGAAAATAAAAAGCAGCACTAGTTCCGCCACATCCATTAACATAAGCAAACATCATAACAACATGCAGAGGAAAAGGATGCATTTCAAGAAGCTGCCATTTCTACCTTAGCTACACACCTCAATTTTCAGATGTTTTCACTGATTTACAGTTATGATCTCATATTAGAAGTAAAAAACCAAAACACACAGTTTTTCATGGTCAGAGGTACTAAATTATCAACTTGTGGACAAATATGACTATAGTCATGACAGCTATCACTAAGACGTCACCTAAGGAGACAGGTTCAAGAAGAGGCAGTTCTGTACCTTTCAATGTGCAGCACAGGAGCAGGTCCTAACATGAAAAAGCACAGGGCTGTTATTAAGCTTCCCGATACCATCAGCCATTTCCTGAGGTGCTGTGAAAGAAAAGGAAGAGGTATGCAATTTAAAAACGTGAATATTTAATGCAACAATTTTGTCTTTCCTAATAATCCAAAAACTACTGCTCCTCTAGAGACCGCCATTACACACAGTTTCTCTGCCAGTTCTGAACACCACCAAGAACTACCAAATTCACGTTTCCTCACCACCGATACAATTGCTGCTTAATACAGAGATTTCAGGATACTGAGTAACGCTGCTCTGTCAGCAAAATATTTCAGGTCTTACTCTTCCTTAGCATAAGAAATATAATACAGCACTGCATGCAATTCTCATATATAAAGGCCATTATTAGTTTCTGACAGGTGGTGGCAAAAAAAAGTCAAGAGAATTGGCACCACCGTTCATGCACACCTTCCAAGTCTGGGTTTCCTTGATAATTAGCAGTGGCTGTCACCCAGACAGTTTTAGATGCATCTTGCTCCTCTTCTCAAAAGAAGATAAAATGAGGTGTGGACAAAAGCATGAGCAACTGTAAAATGCTTTCCCATTATCTGTTCCATATTGGATGGAAACACGACCTTCAAGTTGACAGTATTTAGTGGCCATGCAAGGTCCTGAAACAAAAATCCCTTTACAGCAGCAGGCCAACGTACATTGCTTCCATATGGGAAGTCCTCCAGTTTCAACTAAACGTACCAAGTGTGCTACTACCACTACACAAACAACAGGATAGTACTCACTGGCAGTTTGTCGCTTAGGAGGCCGAGGAGGGGAGAAGACAGGGAGTATGAGAGTGCCAGGCCAAGGAATACTAAGCCCACATAACCAGCTGGAAGTTTGAACTACGAGAAGGAAAAAAACACAATAACAACACACAAGCCATGTATGTTACATTCATTAAAGGGCAATCCAAGAATTATATTTTAGGTCAAATAACTGCCATCTGTGCAAGATTTTACGTATTTTATTGATACCATACAGAATTTTGGCAAGTATTTGAAGTCATCAGTGGAGATCCAGTTTTCTTCCATTTCTATACATGGAGCAACAAAGTCTCACATGACTGAACTCAGATAAGGCCTGACCAGGGCACAAACACTATGCTATGTCCCTGCACTAGCACAACTGGGTTCTAACATTGATAGCTGCCACATTCGAAACAGACACTTGACACACCAAAGTTTAGGTGGATTTAGTCTTTACCTCTCCAATCTTCAGTTTTATTTTCATTTAGAAAAGCATAAACACTGCAGTCATCCATGGCTAATCAGGGCATCTTAAAGCAGTGCTGTAAAACACAACTACGGCTTTTCAACCAAAGGAGGATTTTTATGAGATTGAGTAAGAGCCTTTTAGCAAATACCCTGAGGCCTACATTTTCCTAATGCAGCAACATCTCTATATTGAAACAAAATGCATAACAAACAAAATGCATACTACTCTCAAATTAGGGTTTTAACTACCAGTTACAAGGTGTTTCATGTGGCACAGACTACATAAATATTCACTATTTCCTTGCTATATGCAAGGACACAATAATGACTCTAAATTTTGTGGTTAGAACACTTGCCAAGAAGGCTGCAGTCATTTCACAGCAAGTATCTGCTAGCACAGAGCAGAGAGAAAGCAAACGAGCCACACCAGTGCACACTGTTCTACAGTGGGATAACAGATCCTGCCTGGGTGTCAGAAGACATACATTCACATCTCTCTGGGTGCAAGAGGTTAGCACCAAGCCTCCTCCCCATCCTGGATGAGTGCACTTAGTGCTGAACTAGACCCAGAAAACGTAGCAGCAGTACTACAACCTGTGAAATGCTATTCCCTAGAAAAACAATTAATAAGTAAACCACTCAAAAAGCATTGCTTAATTTCAGGCAGGAAGAGAATCATAAACCGTTTACTTGAAATTACCTTAACCATTATTAGGAAGATAAATAAAATTATATATAAATAAATACAAATATTGAAATTAATTTAAAGCAAATAAAACATTTGCCTCTTTAATGAGTGCTGAAGAACCCAGCTAGCAGGCTACATAGTCGCAACCAACTTCACTTTGGCTTTGTTGTAAGAGAAAGCTGGGCTGTGACACAATGCTCCCCAAAACACGGGTCACCATCAAGAGATACACCATTGCCAATGACTGTTGCAACTTTACAGAAGTAGCTTTCAGAGAGGAGGAAAAAGTCCCTAGTTTATAGAAATTGCCCATTCAGAGAATGGCCTCTGCAGTTGAAAGCCAATTAAGAGGAAAAAGCAAATATTTCAAAAGCCCCCAAATTTACTCAAAGTTACTGAGACCCTGTGGCAACAGATGGTGTAAATGGAAGCTGTGATTTATCAGCACTGTAGAAATCAAATCATTTGGAAATAAAGTTAATAGCTAATTAAACCAATACAGTTAGATAAGACTTAATGTTGTTTGGGATACTAAGCCATAATTTTTACCAGTTATTCACTGCAAGTCAGGACTTTCCTGCCTGTTAGCAAGACTTACCTTCTTTAGAATAAACAGAGACATTGTGGGATCCAAAAAGCCCAAGCACGCACTTAGAGAAAATATAGTAAGACAGAGGAGTAAGACTTTTGGCAGAAGAATAAGCTTCCAAAAGGACTCCTTGCTAGGGGTTGAATCTGTTTCAGCAGAAAAGGAGGGGAAAAAAAAATCACATTCTTTTCAGTGGCATAAGTTTCAAATGAAATAAATAAATAAATCAGCATTTCCTCTTTTCTACTCCTATTAAGTCCTAAGTCCTATTTTATTTCACAAACAAATGAAAGTCAATATTAGACTATTATGCTTATTTTTTATGCAAAAAAAAAAAAAGATAGCTGAATAAAAAAGAGAAGTATATAATTTAGATTTCAACAATTGCATGTACCCCACTCAGATAGAACAAAAGCACTTACTATTCCTAGGTTTGTGAAAATGCAGTTACTTCTCTGCTAGCCCTTTTAAAATGAAAATCTCATGGACACACTTCATTTTAAAACAAACAAAGGGGGGGAATAAAATCTCTTAGTACATCCCTCGTAGATGAACCATTCATATTCAACCACAGAAACATACTCTGAAAATAAAATGATTATTTATCAGTTGAGATCTGTTTGAACTTTTAAGCAACTAATCATTCAGGTCTCCTACATGTTATGTTCTATCTGTATTCCAGACAGGAAGCTTCTTTCAGATGTCTCTGTTAGATGTCATTTCTAAATCAGACTCTCTTCTTGCTGCTGTTTGTGCTTTAATAGTTGAATGTAATCTCAGAGTATATATATAAAGTTCATTCGTTAGCATCTATTAGCTCAGAGCTAACATTTATTAATGTAGTTTCAAACTGGCCAATAATATCATTATTCTGTACAATTTCAGCACTCAGAAAAAAAAATCATCAGCAGCATTTGGTTAACCATCATAAGTTTCCTCTCAATGACAGTATATATGAAGTTAATCTCCAAGGCTTTCGTACGGGAAAAAAAAGGTGAGAAAAACATGTATTTTAAAGTTTCTCCTAGAGAAGACTAACAGAATTGGAAGTTTTCAATTGCCATCCTCCACGAAGACTTAAATCTTTAAGTACACATTCCGTTCAAACAAGATCACCTAAAATCTAATCAAATGTGTATGACCTCCAGCACTTCAGTTTAAGACCTCCTTTATTAATTTTAACGTTCTTTCATGTTAATTTCATCAGGCATCATTCAGTGCAAATAACCCCCTTTTGTTCTCCCTGTAATTGTTCCCCCCCCCACACTATTAACCCCTCAAACATGTCAAACGCTCTTGTTCTAGGCAAAACCTATTTCCATCTTCAAATGGCTACAACAACCAGATGATACTAAGAAGATACAACCTTCACAGGCCCTGAAGCTGAGAAGATACAACAAAACAAAAATCTCTCTCAGCTCACTTCCAGAGTTCTTAGTGTTTGTCCATCTCAGAGACGGACAAGACATGCTGGATAAATTCCAGGCCAACTGCACGCATTATTTAGTATTAAAACATGGGCCCGATCAGGATTACAAGTTAATTTAACCCTTTGCATTGGGTCAGACTCCAGAAGCTGACAATTTTCTAAAGGGAAGTTAAATAGTCAAGAAATGAAGGTAAACAAAGGAGGAAGGAAGAAGAGTGCTTACCATATTTTGGTAGCATGCACATGTTCACAGGTACTAAGACCAACACCACACATCCCAGCGTAATGAAAGGGACCTCGTAACCAAAAGATTGATACAAAAAGCCACCTAAAGGTGGGCCGAGAACTAGTCCAAGCCCTGTAAAAATTTCAAGGCTACCCTAAAGGATGAAAAAAACAGTCAGTATGCTAAGAAATTCAATGTAACAATAAAAAGCAAACCACTTCTCTGAGAAGCAATATAATGTGGTCAGGCTAGTAAAAGAAAGAGACACTTCATTGCTACAGGGGATAACAGCCAATGGAGACTTTAAAAGGTCAGATAGCAAACAGACTTTTACAGTTGTCTGTGGGACACCAATTATCTCCTGCTTCACTGCAGTGAACCACCTGTACCCAAACCCACTGCAGAGTTAACCACGTAGCTATCACCTATGTGTCCAAGTCCTGAGGTAAAACAAATGCTCTACTGATGGAAAGCATCTGTAGGCCAACGCAGGCTGAAGTCATCATCTCTCCCACTCAGCACGTGAGAGAGGAGAGACCATCCCACAGCCTTGGTGGTGGGGTGGGTCTTGAACGAGCCTACCTGGATGGGTCATTATTTCATGAGACGAATGCATCAAGGTAAAGGTTTCTCTCCACAACTGACTGGCTGGATTTGCTGACTAAGGGGCAGGAAATAACAGTGAAACTGCAGCAGGGGAAACTCAGATTATTAAGTTATAGTCAAAGTAATCTGGTATCTTTTAGAAGATACTGACTTTAGAAGGACAATAATGCAACTACATTTAAATCTTGTGTTAAAACACCCGTTACCACCACCTGCCTCAACACTGGATTAATCAATGCTTGGACTGCCCTCTTTTAACAAGTAACAGCTTGTGGTTAATCGCTGCTCACAGGTGAAGTTTTGATAACTTACAGGACTCACAAAGATGTCATAGGGATTAATCTACACATGAATGTTGAATATCTCTAATTTTATTGACACAAGTCAGAGGGGACAAACGCCCCTACAGTGGGTGCGGTCAGTAATAGCCAAGTTCTTTAGCCTAGGGTCCCAGCCTATTCCTTTCCTAGCAGGACAGGAAATAACTAATAACAGCATTTCACTAGCAAGTCCTCAACGTTTCTAGCCAGATTTGAGAAATTTTGGTGAACTTCAACACCCATAAATTAACATAATTGCATCCAAATAATGCTTTTACTTGTGCTGTTCTAGGACTAAAATATTTATGATCAGTGAGACTTCAGTTCAAATCTGGCTTTGCACCATCTAAGCCCTTCTGAGTTAATGAATTAATGGGAGTGGAGGAGGTGCTGTGGCACTGCATTATTACAGGTAAGGGGTGGACAAGGTACACCTGATATTCTAAGAAAAGTGATACTGTTTGTGTTGTGCAGTGTATACATCCCTCCCATAGAGGGAGGATGTTGACAGTTGCTGAACTTCCCGCTTCAACAAGGGTGATGTGGCTGCATTTACTAACTCCCCCGTATGTTCTTTAGGGTATGGATAGATAAAAGGTGGGCTGTAAGCCAATACCAAAAGGGTAAGGTGTGGAAAAGTGCTCTTCACTTTTCAGCACTATCATGAAGGGCAGTGGAAAGTGAGGATGAAATCCCTCAACCATTCCTTCAGACTTCATGATTTTATCATAGGGTGAAACCTGCTGCAGCTCCTCAGCTTTTCCTTCTGCCTCCTGTCTCTGCAATAACCACAAACAGCTCACAACACCTAGAACTCTCCAACACCTCCCTTCAAGAAGAGTAATTCTATATAAACGAATCTGAAGAGGTTTCGTTCTCATGTAGAACAACACTTCATGATATATAATATGGCAAATGGATTAACATCTTAAAGTAACCTGTCTTTTGATAGTACTCTGTCTTGATCTTGTCTTGATAAATGTAGCTACCAAGCCACCAGCTGTGTTACATTTCTAATTGTGCTCTTAAGGAGACCTTCATCACCACACACTTTTCACTTATGTATCATTTTTATTGTGCTGTCACTTGTGTGGCAGCCAGAATTACATTTATTTTGAAGTCTGAGTATTGGATAGATAACCTGCATAGCTAGGTAGTATTTTAATAGCCTGGTTTCAACCAATAATTACTACCATTGATTCAGCCAGCTGTCTTCAATACATATGCAGCATGCACTGCTTTGATTATTTATGTTCAGCTGAAGTTATGCTAAGGTCTAAGCTTGTTTTAGGATTGTGATTCTGGATTATGAAGAGAAAGACTACGTGACAACTTCGAATACGCCTGCATAGGAAACAGCATATTTTATCCTCCTGGTTTTAGGCTGCCTACAGCAAATTCATTGTATTGTGGGAACTCGGCTGTAACACTGCTTTTGGAACTTACCATGACAGTAGCTATATTATTAGGAAATGCCTTTGCAAGGATTGAAAATGATGCTGTCATTGCTGCTGTAAAACCTATTGCATCCATTGCTCTTACTAAAAAGCAAAAACCAATGAACATTGGTCCACTTGGCACCTTGTCCAGTATTCTGTGAAGAAAAAAAAAAAGTTAATACAGACCTCTCAGGATGCAGCAAGTCATCCACTAACGGCTCTGAAACATAATTTCTTATTAAAGAGCACAATTACAAGACACTCAATACTGTCTATTGCTACATCATTTTGAATCGCATTACTAAAGTCATTCAAACTATCAAACCATTTCAGACAGCCTTCTCCTTTACCCCTTTCTTTGGTGCTGGAAAAGAGAAGGAAAAAGGTAGTACCCTCCCAAGCCACGAAAAACACCAGTGCCACCTTCTGTTGTATTTCATCGCTTTTCCAAGAAACTGTGCAAGGAGTCTGATGTACTGAGTTACAACTACCTAATAACAGCTTATTTAGTTTTTAATAAAGTTTTTATTTTGCTAAAATGAGTGGCTCTAGCCACACTGGCTGACAGGCGAATCTTGTCATCTGCATTCAGTGTTGTTTTATTAAGAAAGCAACAATTAAAACACTATGCATAAGTAGTTCCCTTCTTGCTGGACTTTGACAGATTTCTTACAGTTCATTAACTATGGAAGTTATTTTTATATATAGAAACTTTCCCCTTGGCTTTCAAAGTACTACACATGCCTTGAAACCTACTGAAATGGAGAAGGGTTCACTGTGCTTTACAAGGCATAGATAAAAAGTAAAGATGCAAAAAGCTAAGTGACCTAAGCAAAACCTAAATGATGCTCAAGTATTTCCAGTTGTGTTTTGAAAACATCTTTTCATATGGATTAAGGTAATTAGAAGACACATGCAACAAAACCAAACAAAAATTACTCACCCAAACAGAATCGTCACACATCCTGAAACAAACATCCCTGCCACAAACATGAATTTTGCACCAATCTGTGTAAGCTGTAAATTAAATATCATTTCCACGTTATTATTTCAAGCCTATTTCAAAAATCTCTCAAAGCTACTGTTAAAAAGACAAAACATTTTTGGCATTTCACAGCCTAACTAAAAGATCTGGAGACAATTCTCCTGCCTGTGTGTCTTCGCGCAATACTGAACCTAAAAATATTCTAACTGGTTAAGTGACTTAACCCAGTTTTCAGAATGGTAAGACAATGGTGCACTTAACTATTTCACAGCTGCATGCTGCAGCTTCTGCGGGGCAGCAGATTGCAGCAGCATTCCTCATTACAAGCAAGAAGTAATACATTCCCCCTCCAGTACTGTCAGCAGTGCCAAGTCAGCAATACCTGTCACGTATATGGCTCAGAAAGAGTCAATGGAAGCCAATTTTAAAGTAAATCTATCGAGGCCTTTAATAGCAGGAAGTTTTGGAATAGGGGACACGGTAAATTCAGGCCTCCCCATTTATTACCAGAAAAACAGCCCCATCTTCCTTCACTTCAGACTCCATCACTAGAGAGTGAAGGATGATGAGAGGCATGCCATAAAACTAACTTAATCCAGTAACAAAGTACACCTGAGGTTCTAATTCCATGCTGTAACATCCCCTAAGGAAAGCAGGTATTTCAGATGGTTTTTCTTGTTCAGGCCTGGACAGAGTCCCCTGTGTTTCAGCCATTATTACTGAAACCTGAATTCTGCCAAGTTTCACTGAAAGACTCAAGTTTTCTGACTGCTGGACTGTCCACCTCTGTTGATAAAGACTTGTTCACTTCACCTGCCTTCAAGTGAGGGTGGATCTCTCCCTCTCTCTTCTGTGAAGTACTCAAGTGAGGTTGTGCCATAGCTAAATGCCATCATAAGCACATACAGTGGACTTACCAATGGCACTTGTGTGGCACCTTGATGAGCCACCTCATCACCAGGAACAAACCTTTCACCATGGGGTGAAAGGAGAATGCCCAGCCAAAGAAGCTGTTATATAATTTATCTATAATCACTCCAGACAGAGAAAAATCCTGAATCTGCATGAAAATTGAAGCTGGAAAAAAGGGAGACGTCTATCTCGTATTGTGATTGGATGAAATGGAAGGTGAAACTGAGTTAAGCAGCAGAGTCATAATAGGAAGAAATGTTAAGAAAAAGGCAACATACCAGAAAAGAAGAAGGGTGCAGCAGACTGAAGGAAAAAGAACACCTTAAGAACACAGCCAAATCAAACAGAATATATAAATAAGTGCAATAAATAAAATGTGGGTTTGGGGTAAGAGAGGTAAATTAAAGGAGAACTGATGAGCAGATTATTCTGAAGCAAACACAACAGTTAACCAGAGAAAAAACAGTTGCATGTTGGCCACCCTATGTTGCCTTCAAAAACTGTAGATGAGCAATTTTGAAATTGTGCTGACAAGATCTAGGTCAAATTCAGACTGACTGGCCAGACTCCAATTACTTCAGACAACCTTCCAAGAGTACTACTGAAGAGACACCTCTTTTCTCACCCTTAGAGAACTATCTTCGTGTAGCAACCTGTGTCATCACAGAAATAAGTCACAGCTGCAATTATACTTACATAATTTCCCAAGATTAAAGAAGTCGAGAAATTGACCAAAGCAAAACAGCCAAAAATCAGACCAACAATTGTGTTACTGGCACCTTTTTTTTCTGCCTGCAAAAAAAGATCACAACCAGTAAAGATGGAGACAGATTCCTCGGGTGAATAACATCCATGCTTTGCGCATTCTTTTTATCTCTATCAGTGTAGTTACAAACCAATTTCCTTTCTCAAAGGCAGTAGGTGCTCACAGGGTAACACCGCAACAATTCAGACACCTTCCACTTCTATTTAAGCTATACGTGATCAAAGGAAAAGCAACATTAATTCTGCAATGAATGGAAACACTCTGTGGTTTGCTACTACCGACCAGGTGACCAGACTCTATACCAATCACTACAGCTGGTGTGCAGTGGAGCTACCTACAAAGATTTGATCCCTCACACAATGGGAAGGCAGTGAACAGAGAAGTCTGTTAACTTCACTGTATTGTGTCTACCCTTCACCATCTTTGCTGTCCTCGTCTAAAGGGTCTAGAGGGCAAGGCGTATGAGGAGTGGCTGAAGTCCTTTGGTTTGCTCAGCCCCGAGCAGAGCAGGCTGAGGGGAGGCCTCATGGCGGCCTGCAGCTCCCTCACGAGGGGAGCGGAGGGGCAGGCGCTGAGCTCTGCTCTCTGGGGACAGCGACAGGACCCGAGGGAACGGCATGGAGCTGGGACAGGGGAGGGTCAGGCTGGGGGTTAGGGAAAGGTTCTGCACCCAGAGGGTGGTCGGGCACTGGGACGGGCTCCCCAGGGCAGTGGTCACAGCACTGGTGTTCAAAAATGTTCAGACAATGCTCTCAGACATATGGTTTCATTTTTGGGTGGTCCTGTGTGGAGCCAGGAGTTGGACTCAATGATCCTTGTGAGTTCCTTCCTAGTACTGATATTCTGTGATAAAAAGTGCCAGGCAAGTTTTTGACTTAGACAGCTGGCACAGCACACTTAGGTACAAGCAGTACATTGGAATATTTACAGCAAAAATAATGTTAACATATTTTTGTTAATAATTGGGAACAACTTGACCATGAGAGAAATGAAATTCTGTTGCAAAGGCATAATGGCAATTTTTTTCATCCCATATTTAAGCACTGCATTCACTCAACATGAACAAAGACTGTTTTTTCCTGCAGCTACCAGGTCAGTAAGTTTAGCACAGCAAATGATGGCCAAGCATGAGTTAACAAAGAGGGTGATATGAATAAAAAGTCATTGAGTGATTAAGGTACTGAAATGCAAGTCAGGACACGGCTCAAGTTTTAATCTCAACTCTACCCCCAGACTGTTAAGCAACACTGGGCAAAAAAATATTTCATTTCTATCTCTAATCTATCCTGTCTGTATAACTCACAGTAATTTGTGACTTACCATACTAAGAGCTGGATGTCAACTAGGAGACCTGATTCTCAGACTTGAGAGGGCAGGGAAGCTACACTCATAGAGGTGACTGCAGGAAATGGCTGCTGAGCAGAAGCCCGATCAGAAAGCCTGAGCACACGTGAAACCAAGCGAGTACACTCTGTCATATCGTTACTTTGCTGTCTCCTTTACGGTCATGGGGGCGATGAAATTAGTCCATGGCCAGGATCCAGGTCACTGTTACATGCGCTCTGAGCTATTCTGGACAGCATCAGGCTACCACTACAAATTCCCATAACTGAAAAGTAAAACTCTGCTTACCCACAGCTATAAAGGTCTCGTGGTGCTCAAGATCCTTTTAAAAGAAGTTTCAGTGTGCAAAAAAAAAAAAAAATCTAAAGAACAGCCGGCTAAATTGTTTACCTCCGCAGGGAAAAAAGGTCCCAGGATTGAAAAGCATATCATCGAACTGAAGTTTATAGAAGCTGTTGCAACCATTGTGAACAGCTGCTCTCTGGTAAGCCTCCTCGACTTCTCACCGAGCGCTTCTGGCGCGCTGTCTTCTTGAAACGAGAAATTGGATGTGTATGCATTACAAACGGAGAGAGGACAGCACAGTTCGCAAAGCAGGCTTGAAAATTCTGCTCGAAACCCCCATCCTCCCGGCTCTGGGGAATAAACTGCAGTAAATGGCTCCGCTTTCCAACCCCCTCGCTAAGGCAGGAACAGGGGCAGCACCTGCCGGGCAGGCAGGGCACAAAGCAGGCTCCCCCTCCAGCCCCGAGTCGCGGCGGCGGCCCCGCTCAGGCTGCCCGGTCCCGTCCCGCACCGCCCCGCACCGCCGACCCCCCCGCAGCGCCCCGCGCCCCTCGCCCCCACCTGGCGGCCGCAGCGGCCCCGCGCCCTCCGTGGCCCGGCTGCCCATCGCCAGCCCGCGACGCCTCCCCGCCAGGCAGCGGGCACCGGCCGGGAGCCGCCGCTCGGGCAAGGCGAGGCCGGGACAGAGCCGCGGCCCCGCCGGCCGCCGCCACTGAGCATGCTCGGGCTGCGGGGCGCGTCCTGCACCGCCCCGCGGGCAGCGGCGGGGGGCGAGCGGGGAGCGACGGGCAGGGGGCAGGGATCGGGATCGGGGCCGGGGCCGGGGCCGGCCTCTCTGTCCCGGTGAGAACAGCAGGTGAGGAGGAGCCCCGCCATGCCCACGGGGATGGTCGCGCTAAGGTCTGGGGGTTCGGGTTCCGGCCATTTCAGCTACGCCTCGGGGTTTGTTTAATCCTTTATTTCTCGTATTGTGAAGGGATCGATCTGCAGCGCCGTGGGACCTCCGTGGCTGGGTGTAAGCGGCAGGCTGTGCCTGGCGTGTCTTCAGGAGCAGCTCTGCGGGAGGCGCGCTGTGCGGTGTAACGGGCACCGGGCTTGGCGCAGCCTGGCGATGGCCGGCTGGATCTGCGTGTATGCCGCACGCCTGTCTCAGGGGCATTGCTCGCTGGGCCTGGCAAAGCAAGAAGTGCAGCTCATCCTCTAGGTACAGCAGCTTCAATGTGTTACAGGTGAAGAAAAGTGAGGAGGTAAGGAGAAAAGCTGTCCTAAGATCAAGCGGGTATTTGCTGCTTATGGCTACACCTCGCCTAACGATGTTTCCAACAAGTATGGCAGCGTGCATTCTAGAAAAGCCTCACAACGGAAGTATAAAATCCCACGTCTTTTAAAACAGTAGCAATACTACTAGGGTCTGCAGGGAGCTGGGATCGGGAGCCCAAGAGGTCCTTTCCACATCTGGGCAGCTAAGCAGAGCTCTGGTGGTAAGGGAGGGATGGGCTCCAGGGACTCCGCTTCGCTACAGCTGACTGACCTGGTTGCAGTTCCTGAAAACCCAACCGCTGTGGCCCAGCTTTGCTCTCTAAGACTCTTCAGGTGTGACTGGCAGTTACTGTAGGGCCGCTAATTTGCCTTGTAAGCACAAGCATTAATCTGGTTTAAATAGAGCTGTAACTTGCCCGTCTTCCATGACAAACAGTAATCGGCATTGCTGCTTCGGAGTGGTAGAACAAGCAAGGTGGCTACTCATCTGCACAGCCTATAGCAAGGTACAGGAACAGTATAAGAGTAACAGAAGAGCTGAATGCCAATATTGTCACAAGAATTAGTACCTGTCAGCTGGCCAGGAGTAAATTCAGGCTGGAGCTGAGGAAGAAGCAACACAATTGACACAAGTTCCTATTGGAAAGGGGGGGAAAATGAGGAAGGAGATCAAGAGTCAGGTGTTATTATAAAACCATAATAAAAGGCAGACCACCTACTGTTTCAGGAGAAAAATCAGTAATTACTCTTAAAAGCACTATTTTAACTATGTCATCAGAACTCCATCTAGTCACCAGTTACGATATTAAGATGCATAATGGGGATATTTCAGGGCAAATATTTCCGTTTATGTAACTTCAGAATCCCCCCCACAGTGACAGGAAAAAAACAATTGCTTTCTTATCACAAGGTTAGGAAACTGTAAAACTATTTATCAGTCCCAAAGAACAATAGCCATGAGTTCCTTTGTTGAACCATATTTTGACGATATATTTTGTGGCATATATTATAGATGTGAAGTTAAAAAAAAATCCCTGAGAACTACCTTCATCTTTTCCTGTCTGCCTCCAGAAAAAGCCATAAAAATAAATCCTTTTCACAGATGCTGCCCCTTGAACAGCCTTACCCTCCCCAAAAAGGAAGAACACTTGAAGTTGAACCTGATTTCAACAAAAGTTTTCATTCCAGCTACTTGCTCTTTTCAGTGCAGATGCACATTCAGCAGTATTACTCTTTTCCAGACCCTGTCCTCCTCTCATTAATAATTACATGCAAGTAATGAATAATCCAGTAAAGCCTGTGGAATCAGATTTCCACAAAGTTCATGTGTGCAACAGAAGGACAAAGTATGGGATGTAGCAGTGATGTACTGTGATCAGCATGAGCTACGGCTCAAGTAATGAAATGGGACTATGAACTCTCTGTGCACGCATACAGTTTACTAATGCAGTACTCATTGTTGTGAGAAGAAAATGGTTGGCAGAAAGTTTGTTAACTCTTTCTATCTTTTAAAAAAAGGAAACTACAAAACCAGATATGAATATTTATTAGCCTTTGAACAGGTACTTGTTACCAGCCTCTCAAAAAAGCCTTTCAAGTCTTACAAGAAGACTTTTTTTTTTTTTAAAGCACACAAGCCTTTCTTGCTTATGTCATGTCTGCAGCAACTTTAAAAATATCTTTCAGATTCAAATCATACGTAGAATTTGAGCCTTGGAGCAATACTACAAATAGAGTCTACATCCATTGCCTTTTCTGCAAGATAAAAACATACTAAGAAAATCGCTTTAAGAACAGTTTCTGTGTGGAAATCCAGGATATTCTGAAATGCTTAGCACATTTGGGAGTATGTATCTTATGTTATTGTACAGTATATTTGCAGAGATCTTAGAAACACTTTTAAGTTACAATCCAGAAATCACTTGGTGCTTATTTGCATCATATTCGTATTTTTTTTTCCATAAGTCATAGTGGTGCATGCAGGTAGTTAGAAAGTTTACAATTGCCGTAAGGTAACCATATGATAACCACATCCTTTGAGAGTCCAGCACAGAATCTGTGGAAGGCGACAAAAAGCCAGCAAACTTATTCAGTTATCACAACACCAAAGATTTTTCTTCCGTCGGAGTTGAAATGCCATAGCTTGTCCTTTTTCTGAACCCCTAGAATGGTCTCACCATATTTTGTACGGGCACTTAAAACTTGATATATGCACCTTTTGCACTTTTGAGTAGTGGCACTTGGTTGGCTGTTCTGAACTATTACTTGGAGGTGCTTGGAAATACCCATCTCACTTGTCTGGGCTGGGGAGCAGGACTTCGGTTAGAGATAGGGTGAGAAATGGGTAAAAATAACCTGCCCTCAACAAAAATCTTTATGATGCGGAATGTTTTTCTGGACTGTATGACCAGGAAATAAATAAGATAATTTAGGAAGAGTAGGATAGAATATGTGCTGATGTTATTTGCAGGAAGGCTTCCAGCTTGATGTTCTGAGAAATTATGTTTTGGAATGAAAATGAGATAATTCTGTCATGTGACATTAGAAATTTATCATAAATTGTCCTTTGCATTTCTTGAAACAGACTTCATAAGGAAGTAAGTTTTGCAAAGATTGCTCAGAACTGAAATTCAGAGCTGATTGTTCAGAGTTTGGTGGTGTTGTGGATCTTTCTTGGGAGTTTGCAGTAGCTGACCATTTTGCCTGTCTACCTGGCTGCCTCGCTGCCCTGTGCACTGTCTGAACTCCTTGTTACTCAGTGCCTGGCAGTTAAGTTAAGCTATCATGAGTCTGGCATTCTGAAGAAAATATGGGTTGTGGTTTCCAGGGTAAGCACAGGGTGAAAGTATGAGGCTACCACAGCAAGAGACTAGGAGAGAAACACAGAAAGAAAAAGTAGCAGGAAGAGAACTTCTGAGACACAGTGAAGAGTTATATACTCACTGCAGTACCACTCCTTTGAAAAAGCCCCGTGGGTTCAGTTGCCATTTTGATCATACAGGGTAAAAAGAGGAAGGTTGCTGCAGTGGAAAGGCGGTACAGCCAGAGGTATCAAGGAATCGAATGGAGACCATGGAGGGTAGCAGCTATAAGCAAAGAATTTTTAAATACAAGCAGTGAGATAATGAGTCTGGGTGGGTTGCCCTGAGCAGCTAGCTGGTGAGAACCCAAATTCTTAAACGTCATGTGACAGCATCTTGTGCATACTCTTCCTCTCCCCCTGAAGTGGGTTCACATAGGAAGGTTTTGGTAGTGGTGGGCTTCAGGGGTGGCCTCTGTGAGAAGAATCCAGCAGCTGCCCCATGTCAGATAAGGGCCAGTTTCAGATGGCTACAAAGGGACCTGCTGCTGCCCAGAGCTGAGCCAATAACTGATTTTGTTTGTGCCTCTGGGAGAGCAGATTTAAGAACAGGAAAAAACAACAAACAAACAAACAAGCAAAAACTGCTGCACAACAGCAGCTGGGAGAGCAAGGAGTGAGAACCAGCCCTGCAGACCCCCAGGTCAGTGCAGCAGGAGGGCAGGAGGTGCTCCAGGCAGGCAGCAGCAGTTCCCCTGCGGCCTGTGGAGAGGCCCCTGGTGGAGCAGGCTGTCCCCCTGCAGCCCATGGGTCCCACACGGAGCAGATCTCCACGCTGCAGCCCGTGGAGGAGCCCCCGGTGGAGCAGGTGGATGTGGCCTGGAGGAGGCTGCGGCCCATGGAGAGCCCCCGCAGGAGCAGGCCCCGGGCCGGAGCTGCAGCCCGTGGAGAGGAGCCCACGCAGGAGCAGGGGGTCTGGGGGGAGCTGTCGCCCGTGGGGGACCCGTGCTGTGCGGGGGGAGGAGGTGGAAGAGGGCGGTTGGGGGGAAGGTGTTGGTAGTTTTTTTTTTTTTTAGTTTCTCACTGCTGTAATTTGTTAGTAACAGGTAATAAATTAGATTAATCTCCCTGTGCTGAGTCCATTTTGCCTGTGATGATAATTGTTGAGTGATCTTCCTGTCCTTATCTCAACCCTTGAGCCCTTTCCATTGTATTTTCTCTCCCTTTCCTTTTGAGGAGGGGGAGTGAGAGAGCGGCTGTGGTGGAGCTCGGCTGCCCGGCTGGGTAAAACCACCACAACTTGTTGTAGGAAACTGGACAGAATGGTAGAGCAGGTGGGATGCCAACAGTGTGCTGCGCCCACATGAATGCTGAGTTGGTGTTAACAGGCTGTACAGTGGAGTGGACTTTCAAACTGGATCGTATATTTTCTTTAATTATTATATACATATACCTACTGTGCTATACCAACATTGCAACACAGAGTTCAGTGCCAACGAACACCTCCCCTCTATGTAGGTAACAGGTTTGTTGCCTTGCAACTGGTCTAGGAAAGCTGTTTTTACATATTTGACTTCCAGGGACTATAATTTCCTTGTGATTATGACCTCTGCTGTAACAGGGATCTTTCAGATGTGCATACTTCCATCTCCTGGAGAGAAAATACATTGCATGTACCCAACAACCCTAACGTGCCTTTTGGCTGACTTCTTGTGTCCGTGATGATACTGAGGGAGGGAATGGTTTATTGTTGCCCTCAGTACAAAAACTCCTTAGATCAGTGGCAATACTTCGCGGTGATCACGTAAACCTTGGAGGCTGCCAGCGTGAGGAACGGGCAGCGTTGTTCCTGACAGCCCTGCGCGTGGTAGCTCCGGGTGCGGGGAGAAGCGCAGCCCCCCCCCCCCCCGCCTTCTGGTTACTTTCCGTCAGGCACCGCCGCGGGCAGCCGCCGTCCCCGCGCGCGCCGGGGTCCTCGGCCGCTATAAGAGCGTGAGGCGGAAGCCCCGCCCCCTCTTCGGCGTGCGGCTGTCGGCGGCGGCGGGTGAGCGTGGCGGTGGCGGGGCCTGCCGGGCTCCATCCCCGCGGCCGGCCGGGCATCGCGGCGGGGGGGCGCCGGGCGGGGGCTGCGGGGAGGCCGCCGGCACTCACCGCGCCGGTCTGTGTCTGTATTTGCAGCAGGAAGCCGGGCGGGAGCGGCACCCACCGAGAGGGCCATGGCCGAGGAAGGGTGAGCGGGGATGGGGCTTGGTGGGGTGGGAGAGGGGGGAAGGGGACGGACGGAGGCGGGGGGCTGCCTGGGCCTGAGCGCCCCGTGTCGCGCCGCTCCGCCTCGGCCGGCTGCTGGGGCCGCTGCACACGCGGCCCCCGGCGTGCTGCCGCCACTCCCTTTCTGCGGGCGGGCGCTCGGTGTGAGCTCCGGCTGGCGGGGAGGCTCTGCACGCCGTTTTCCTTCCCCTTTGTAAGGGGCGCGTAAGCTGGCAGGCGCGCCGCTGGGGTTTCTTGAGATTTGTCTCAACTGCTTCTGTTTCTTATTTTCTTGTTCTGATTTAGCTCTTCGGTTTGCTCTTCTGCTGTAATTTTTTAATGGTTGGATACTTGCAGGTGAACGGGAAGCTTCTGCTTAGAGGTGTGAAGATTTTGGCATGGACAGAGCAATAATGTCTGTCTTCTGTTTAGCATTACTGCTGGAGGTGTAATGGACGTTAACACCGCCCTCCAAGAAGTGCTGAAGACCGCACTTATCCACGATGGCCTGGCTCGTGGTATTCGTGAAGCAGCTAAAGCCTTGGACAAGTAAGTGTCTAGTATTTCCTGTCTAATTTGTGGTGAATAGGAAAACTGGGTGGGGTATATTGTGAAGAAGTATGCTGAATACATACAGTGCGTTTTTAGTACAGATTTTTGTAGTTGAATGTTTTAGCATAACCATGCTTTTTCTGGTAGTGTTTTTTTTTTCAATGCTTTTAACTGTGTCCTTAAAATGCTGACACAAAACTCAATGACTCGAGGATGGCAGCATTATTATACTAGATTCAGTCTTTTTGCAGTCCCAGGGCCATCAAATTTTCATGTAGATTGATTTTGTGAAGACAGTGGATTGGCTATGTGAAGCTATGGAAATCTGAGGCTTACTATTGTGTTTTAGGAAATGATAATCTCCTAAACCTTGATAAAAATTTGATCTGGGAGGCCTAGTACATATGTCAGACTTAAACTGGAACACTTGCTTTAGCTCTTATAAAAAAGATCTTGCCTGTATTTTTTTCAGCTTCACTTTATTTGTTGTAGCTGTAAATAATTGCTTTGGTACTATATCAAAACAATTTTAAACCTGTCATTCATGTGCCAGTTGTAGAATACAGTTACGGTTTCTGGTAACATGAAGTAGGCCACCTATCTGCATAGGCACAAACTTTTAACAATAGCCTTAATGTTGAAGTAAAGCTACAGTGTTTGAGTGATGACTCCACAAATTGTCGGATACCCCTTCACTCCCGTTATGAGTGATAACAGTGGTCTGACAAACCTGTATGCGAAAAGCTCCAAGATAAGGTACTGAATGAGAGAAATGGAACTTACTGGCTGAAAAATAGTTGGTAAGAGTTATTTTAAGACACAAACTTATGTAATGTGAGTTCAGAGGATGATGTATGTGCACGGCTTAAGTGTGTTTGTGTGTGATGGTTCTTGCCTGGAAGCTGTTTCTGAAACATTCTGGTGAAGCTTGTTGTGAAGAAGGCTGTAGAGAACATAGGATTTGTTTGCTGTGGTCAAATTAAATTAAGCATAGAAGACCTATACAGCTCTCTTTGTTGTCAGGTATCCCTTTGATATTCTTAACATTGTACTGCAGTATACAAAGATCCTAATTAGAATTGGGGCCCTGTCATAACAGCTTCTTTGGACGTAAGTAGAAAAGATTGTTCTGAAGAGCTTATAACAATTTGACATAGAAATTCATTTTTTTAATAATTGTAATGTTGAATTACCGCAATATGAGGTAAAGAGCAAAAATCAACTTGTGACTTTGTTGCTTTCTACTAAAGATACCAGTTGTTTGTGACCTAGTGTTTTTCCAGTCATTACACCTTTTTTCAGTGATTGAGATTTAATTTAGTGGGGTTTCTAAAAGCTTCTGAAACTGGAATAGAATCTGATAATAAAGCTAACAATCCGTAAGTAGTGTGTTGTGTTTGAGAAACAATAAGTGCTTGTAATTATATCAAAAACACTTTCAGTATTTCAAAAGAAGTATATCAAGACTAAAAAAATACTACAAATGCACGTGTTGTTCTGTTTGTCATGGTTTTGATTACTAAAGAAGGCTTGGTCAGCATTTGAAGTTACATTTGTCTGTTTTCTTTTTCTTCAGGCGCCAAGCCCATCTTTGTGTCCTGGCTTCAAATTGTGATGAACCCATGTACGTGAAGCTAGTTGAAGCACTCTGTGCAGAACACCAGATCAACCTGATAAAGGTGAGTGTACAAAATTCAGACAAGTCTGGAACGGTTACTGTGCTAGCAATCTAAGCTACTCGTTTCATATAAAGAGCTGAACCTTGAAACACTGTGCTGTAATTCTGTATATGGCTTATCTGAGCGATTTCTGAAAGCAGCAGTGACTTCTCAGTTCTGTGTGGTTCTCATACAAGCAACGCTAAAACCACAGATATAAAAATGGCTAAGGATGTGTATCATGTATCTTAGAAAGCTGAAGTGAGCTTTTGTCCTGTATGCTAAGATAGGGAATTCATTAGTTAGTGGTCACGGAGTGTTGGAAGTCTTCACGGGACTTCATCTTCAAATTAGAGAACATAGGAGCTGTACAGTGATGAGACTTTGGCTCCCTCTACTGATACTTGTGAGGAAAGCAGCCATATGTTACCCAATACTTCTGAGAGTACAGCAGCTTTTCTGTTGAACCCAGTTATGTTAGAAATTACTAGTGCTAATGTGTTGCAATATTTTATGCAGGTTGATGACAACAAAAAGCTGGGCGAATGGGTAGGACTCTGCAAGATCGACAGAGAAGGAAAGCCTCGCAAAGTCGTGGGCTGCAGCTGTGTGGTTGTTAAAGTAAGTTGATACTTGCTTATTTCTTCTGCAAGTGAGCGTATAAGGAAATGTAAGGATGCTTTTGTGGCCTCTCGCCAAGAAGCACTAAGGAGAACATACTAGAAAAGAATCTTAAGAGTAAAATCCAGTTAATAATGTCTGCTCAACTTGAAAGTGTTTTGCAGAGTGTATTTTAAAATAATGCTGGTAAAGTAAAGCCACAGTACGAGCCTTGAAGACTTTGTTGTCTTTGAGGTCCCAAGAGATGGCTACATCTTCACCATACGCAGTAATGGCTTTTGCATGTATTTACATACTTGTTACTGTTTCACATTCTGATTTTGACTTGCTTTAAGCAGAAATGAAAAGCCTGCATGGATCTGTGCTAATGGTTATGCTTAGATAAAGTAGAATAGTCCTTGAATAACTAAGGGAAAGCAGCTGGTAGATCTGATTTCTCTTGAGATTACTTTTTTGGAAGGGTGTATTTGGGGAGTGCCTTGAGAAATGCTGTCAGAATCAGTTGTCCTGTTGTCCTTTTAAAAGTGGGATATAAACTCTGGAATGGGTCTGTATGTTAATAATGGGTTATTCTGTGTTACAGGACTATGGCAAGGAATCTCAGGCCAAAGATGTCATCGAAGAGTACTTCAAGTGCAAGAAATGAAAAATAAATTTTGAGCCTGATGAGAGTGTGTGTGTGTTTAATGTGTGGGTTTAATGGGTCTGTGGAATAATTCTTTGGATTGTAAAGGATAACATCAGATTTAAGAACTTCACAGGTCTTGGAATAGTTCTCAAATATTTTAACTGTTTCCTAAAAAGGTGGTGGGAATCCCTGCAACTCCTGTTCCATGGTGCTTCCTTTACTATTCCTAACATGAAGGTTAGCTGTGTAGGGAACTTGTCACAGCTTCTGGATTGCATAAGTGCAGACAGTTGATTATGATCTTTGCTTGCACCTGGTCTGACAGTGCTTAGGCCTCTACTTCTGCAGGGGTTCCAGACTAATGTGTGTGCGGGTAAGTCTGAAGTACTGCTACATCTGTGATGAAAATTTGGCTCCCTCTACTGAAACAAGTGAGGAGAACTGCCTTAATTGTTACCCAAATCTTCTGAGATGTTGCAGGAATTCTTTAAATACATCTTAATTTATTCAGGAGACTGACTTGCCACTAGGTGTATTTTCCTTCCTTCCCTCAGTTTTGAAGCAAATAATGGGTGGAATTACTTTGGTGTAAGTAGTATTGCCATGCACTTGTGATTGTGTGAGAGTTCTTAGCAGTAAGGGTAGCCAAATTTGAGATCACTGCTCAAACAAGGCAGTGCTTAACTGACTTGTCCAGTGGCTTGATTTCACTGACAGTGGTAAGGGTACAGAACTCATTTGTCAGTTTTCTGTTTTTTGGAAATGAGGCAGGATTGGAACAGGTTTAAGATCACCTCTCTCCTGCAAGTTTTGCATGTCTTGCATTTTCTGCAAAGTAGAGCAGCTCTTAAGTAGGCTCGAGGATTTGCTCTGTTACACTGGTGAGTAGGGCATGACTATAGTGATGATGTGGGGCTGGGCTACACGTGAGGAGGCTGGAATGCATATCTACTTCTCAGGCTCTTGAACTTAAATTTTCATTATTGCTTGTCACACTTTTTTCTTCGTATCCCTAGCCATTTGTGTAGTAAAGAGGCAGGCATCTCTAAATGTTGGGCTCAGCAAGCAGATTTTTCCTGCAGCTCTCACTAAAGCTCAGAAGGTTTATCTTGTGTGGTGCTTTGCTTTTTTTATTTTTGCCATGACACTCTTGGACAACTTCCCAGTAGCCAGATCTGGGTGACCTGATTTCTGAGAGGTTTCTGTGGTAGCCTTTCAAGTATTATTTCATGTTCCAAGACTGGTTAAAAGTAAGAACCATGTTTATTGCTTAACTTAGGTACTTTCACTCTGGTCTGCAACTTTGCAGTAAAGGTGTTAAACACAACTTCATAACACTTGCATGAATGTTAATCATGTTGCAAGTGGAGGTATAAATTGGGTAAATTGGTAACAAGTTGCAGTTGGTATGAACAAGTGTATGATGAATATTTCCAATTACTATTCTGAGCTTTTTGCATATAGCTGAAATTACAGAAATTCTGTTGTAGGTAAGAGCCTTGGTTGCAGATCTCACTGGATTACTAAAGGCTTCTAAACAATATAACTTGTATGAATGTGCCTTTCTAAGTGGAGTGTGAAGACTGCAAAACTTCGTCAGTTTGGTTTGGCTAATAAGCCTTGAGTATATCACTTGTATATAGGCACATGCCAAAGTAGACTTCCTTTTGTCTTAAGGGACTGCATCTTCCATGGATTTGGGTTTCTTTTTGAAAATACATAAACTACTTAGGCATCCTTGTCCTTAGCATTTTTATAATGTTCCCAGCTATATGCTTGAGAAAACTATATGAAACAGTAGTGCTGGTGGCAGTCTAGTTATATTTATGGTTTGCTTTGCCTTGGTCCTGTGCTCCATCATAGCTAAATCTACAGTGGGATTTGGGATCCCAAACTGGAGCTTGGTACCTGGGTTCAATAGCCTGTGTGCAGCAGAGGTTGAAAGTTGTTGATGCTTCTGTACCAGAATATATATAGGAATAGTAAATCCTGTCCAGTCCTTATATCTTTGGACTGGGAGCAACTAATTTGCAATTCAGTAAGCTCCTCTGGGGTAGTGGGTGAAGATTCATCAACAAGATAAAATCCCCAGACTTGCAAGCTCAAATCTGAGGAAGTTTTTGAGCCTGTGTAAGCTAATTGAACACTTCCAGATGTTTGTGTTTTGGCTAAAACATGACGCTTTTTTAACATTATGCATGAGAATGAAAGGGAGTGATGCCTAATTCAGATGGACTTTGCCCTAGACTACAAAGGGACTTTTTAAACAAGTCATGTACAAATATTTACCTTCTGCACATATACGATCACATGAGGTTCGTCTAACCTGCTTAAGGTTCTGGAGCTTTTTGGTAAAATTGTGGTGGTTTCAGCATGGGCAAATGATAGATGCTAAAATTTATCTGGTTATGCCCTTCTGAGTGAAACTTAATGCGCTGGAGGCCAACTCAACACTAAACTTCCGTTTGTACAACTTTTCTTAAAAATCAATGGTGTCTTTCAATGTGAAGCACATGCACCAATCCATGTTGAAGCTTTGGATGGGACTATTTCTTAATTTGGTTTTAGAGGAGAGAAGTTGAAGGATCGCACTGGGAGAAGAAACAGGAAGTGTCCAGGTGAATTGTAATGCTGAAATGATTGATCTTGAAGAACTGTATCTGAGAAGTTAAATAAAGGTGATAACCTTTTCCTTAAATAAAATTACGTAGAGGTTGTCTGAATGTTACTTAATTACCTTCATACACTCAGGATGTGGAAGTCTGTTGTGTAATATCTGAAGTTTTTCCCATTTGTGCTTCTCCCAACACCTCTTACAGAGAAAAATAATTCAAAGTATGTATTCACTGCTAGATGGCAGTATTGTCACTCGATTTTCTGTCTGGCTATTACAAAAACATCCAAGTGGTACTGCATTTCAGGAACAAAACCCTAGTCAGAGTTATGGTCTACATGTGGAAGATCATCTATCCACAAAGACGGGTAACTTGCAGCAATGTGAGATTTCTTAATTTGGGTTGTATTTGTGAAGGAAGAAGCTAGGAAAGTGCTATGAAGAAATGTCGCTGAAGGTGTGAGTAGAGACATCTAGATAGTATTAGCAATGTCCTATGGGGGGGATTCAAGATAAAAATACCTTGTGACTGGGAAAGCTCATCTTGTTTTGGAGCCATCTGCATGTCATGCTGGCCAGCACTGGGTCTGTGTCCTGTATGTGTCTCTTTGTCTTAGATCAAAAACTCTTGAGCATCTGGGCGCTCACCCATCCCATGCCTTGCATTTGCACAGCTCCTGCTGTGATGAAGTTGTAAATTTGGCTGTGGTTCTTGTTGGGGAGCCAATTACAGCTGTCATCCGTGTTTTGCCATGGCGATGCCCCTGCTTTAGTGAGTCCCTTAGAGTCGGGCATAATGGCAGTGATCTTTTGTGGTATGCAAGTTTGGTTAGGGAGAAGGTAGATGTCCTCATAATGTAGTGGGAAGCTGAGTGCTCACTGAGAGGGATTCGTTATCAGGACAGGTCATTCACATCAGGAGCTCCCAGTGTAATATGCTGCTGTGTTTTACAGTAGCACAAATGTCATGGAGATGGGATGGACAGACACGGCTTGTCAGCAGCAAGTCGCTGTGCACCCACATCTGAGAGCTTCACCCTTCAGACAGTGTTGTTTATTCTGCCAGCTCTGCCAAGAGAAAAGTACATATGCCAATTTTATTTAATGCCGAAAGTATGTTCTGGCTGGGGAGCATTAATCCCACACACAGAAAAATATATTTGGTGTTAAAACACACTATCCTTAACGCTTCCTGCTGCAAACAAGTGCAAAACAGAACATTTTCTGTTTAATGCTCCTGACTGAGAATTGCCAACACCAGCTTGGTTCTGTTCATCATACTGTAGGACTTGCATGCCCCAGCTGTCAGCCAGTGCTCCTGTTGTGTCTGCCATGCTAAGGTTGGTGTGGACAACGTGCTTCACTCTCTGAAGACCTTACCAAGATCTCCCATCCAGTGCTGAGAAGGATCCCTGAGCATGGATCCATTTGTCAGTTTTGCCCTCTACATTGGAGAGGATGTGTTTGGGGTTTGAAACCTCAGGAGGATTTTTAACCGTGCTTAGCTATTGAACCGGATACTGGGTGGTGGACAAGCGCAGAGCTGTGGCTTGATTTATGTAGCCTGAAGGAAAACAAGAAATGGCAAATTTTCTCAAGGGTTATAGGCAATTAGTTTTAGACAGTTAAGTAAAGACAGTTAGACAGTTTTTTTTTTTCCCCCAGCCATTGGTTAGCAAGCAAATGTTTATTTTTAGGATCTTACAACCAAGTTGAACACATGATGTAATTAGTATGCTGTCATATGTAATGATCCTACATAGTCGCTTTCTAATGCATTAGCATTATTTTTGTATGAAGGTCCACCAGTAGAATACCCTAAATCCATGTTGATTGCTTCACGTAGCTACTGGAATCGATGGTGTAATTTTATGGAAGTAAAACATGACCTTTGAACTTTCCGGCATTGGTAACTGTCCTTCCTCCTTTCAATCCCCAAAGTGTCTGGGTCATGTAATACTATATGAACTGGTGAGAACTAATTTGAGAGTAACCTTGACTTACAGGAGCATTTCCCCTGCTCTTCCAGTTCAAAAGCAGTTATGGAGACTTTATAGTATTTAAGCAAAAGTATTTAAAATATTTTCACTAGGACTTGTGCCACCAGTACAGTATTACATAAAATGGGGATGTTTTCTCTAAGGAAAATAACTGCATTTTCCTAAAATTTACAAATTGATATAATTTTATTTGTACCTGATTGGTTTATTAAAAAGAAATCCTGATGTTTCATATTGCTGAAAGATTACTAGGTACAAAGCAGAGTTATACAAAAATATTCACAGGTGGAAAATATTTATGTACAAATCAGCCTAGACTTTTTTTCGCTGAAGTGATTGGAAGTTATTTTTAAACTCTGAGTAGGTTTCTAGCTCAGTAAATATCAGGACTCTGTTCATCTTTGCTGTAGCCTTATTGAAGTTATTGTCATAAGTTTTACTGTTTGAAGCACAACAGTAGACTACTTTATACCTTAATATTCTTGTAAAAATACCAATGAATAGGTGGTCAGATATTCTTTTCTAAAAGCAATGAAATAATAGGCATTTAGGCCAGTGTCTGGTATGCGAGGTTCCTGCCCTGTAAAATTTTACAATCAAGTTATGAAACTGAAAAAATACATTTTATGCTGACATGCAGACAAATGTTTATTAAAGCAAATTTCCTGATTTCTTGCTCCAAAAAGTTGTAATTCCAGTATGCTTCAGTTTTTCCTTTTTATTATTATTATTTTTTTTCATTCCCTATTCAAATGGTTCTAAGATACTTTCCACAGTGAAAGACTTCAAATTCTTGGTAAAAATAAGCTTTGTATGTTGAGGACCGAGTTGAAAAAAGCCATGCCCCCTAAGTAACCTTTTATATTGATTGTACTGTTAGCAGCCAGTGTGTTGGATAACATAATGCAGATACTTAGGACAGGTTTAGGAAGGCAAATAGGGGGAAAAATACTGAAATGTTTCTAATTTTAAGAGTATGTGTTTAAGGGAATGGAGGTCATGCATTGTAGAACTCATCCACAAAAAATGAAACACCCTCAGATACCACATATAAAAGGTGTTTGTATATCAATACAAGATATGGTAAATATATATATATATTTTTTTTTTCTTCCCCCCCATTTGAGTGGACAATATTCAAGTAACACTCTTCAGCGTTGCTTCTTTCAGGGTAGAAAAATACAATGTATGTCAGCACACATATAAGATACTTTCATGTGCATGGAATTTAGCAAGATGCTATACCTTTTAATACATATAAATTCAATTCCCATTTCTGCATTGACTGACTTTTACCTTTCCATTTCATGTGTATATTTTATATCCAAATCAAAATCTCAGGTTAATCTGACTGTTTCCTCATGACTATCTAACCATCTGTTTCAAACTCATCATGACATCTTTTAATATTGCCTCTTAAGAGTAGCATTATCTTGATCCTTTTCTGATTATTGCAAACAGTAGTGTCATTTTTCTGGCCTTCAAGCCTATGAGATGGCATCTGTATTTCAGTTTTGCCATAATTCTTCACATTCCTGACTCCTTGTTTGCAGTTTAACATACAATTTCTCTCACCACCTTGGTGCAATCTCCCTCTCTTTGTTTATCTCCAGGTGGGCCTTCTTGATGTGAACCATGGCGTGAACCCATTCCTGTATGATGCACAAGGTGCTCATCTTGCATTTGTCAGGGCCTTTTCTGATACAGACTTACTTCATTCATTTGTTGCTTAGACTGCAAAGCAATTGTTGGAATGCTGTTCAATAGTGTCAAATAATAAATTTTTTTCATATGCTCAGCATCACATTTGTGACAAGCTCCTTTTAAGTGCCTGCAAGGTTACTTTGCTATTGTTTTCCAGGTTTTCACAAAAGGTTTCTGTTTTCATGATGTCTACATAGAAGGATGACAAGGGCTAAACCTCTTCAGAAATGGGGAGCGCTACCTAAAGGTTTAATATTCTTTGGTGAATTGGTCTGCCTCAATCTGTTCTCCCAGACTATTTAAGGATAGAGATGGATTTGTTAATTGCTTGTGTAGTGACTCAAAAAGGATTCATATACGATCATGGAGGAGTTTTGCACTGGGGGTATGTATCCTGAGCAGGTGTGTTTCTTTTGGGAACACCCAGGCCCAACTGTTCCTCTTCTCTTCTTTGGCATGTGCTCCCTGCCTCCATGAAGGAAGGTGCACCTTGCCGCTTACAGCTCAGGATCCCATGTTCCCCAGAATGCCAGCATCTGCAGGCAAGCTGTTCACAACCTGTAGCCTCTTCACAAGGCACTTTTTGGAGAGGAGACAGGCAGCACACTGGTGATAGCTGTTCTTTCAGAGTAATATAGACGTATAGACAAAAGCAGTATTTCCTTCTGCTCCACCTAATGTATGTATCTCTTCTGTATTTGGAAAAAAAAAAAAAAAAAAGTCCTGGATGGCCACACATACTGCAACAATTGAAAACAAGTCCACATAGCAAATCTGTTAGAAGGCTGAAGCAATATGCAGGAACATTTTGTTCTGAAGTGAGTTGGAAAATGTTTCCTTTTCAGCTTGTGATTACATGCTAGTTGCACAATTCGGATCTCTTTTGTTGGTATTAGTTCATTGCATCAGCTACATTTGCACTAGCTAATGCATCTGTCCTGGGAACCTTAAATGTTTTTTATCTTTTGAACTAATAAAACTTGGGCAACAGCGTAGAGAATGTCACATTATCCTGATTGTGCTTTATTTTTTAGTTAAGAGAAATTATCTCTGAATCCCAGTAACAGTTCAGGCCTAATGTTATTGTTTGAGGCTGCCAAAAATGTGCAAGTTTGTTTTTAAATGGAGCATCTAATTGAGATTTGGATTTAGATCAACACTCTGAACAATTGTCACCCCTTACTTTCCAGCTTTCAGCTGGTAGCAAAAGGGGGTAAAAGATTCTCTCAACTAGTAAGCAAACTAGTCCTCCACAGGCTGCTTTATATGTATATATGTATATATAAATAATAAAAAATAAAAAAGCCACCTATGGTTTTGTGGTTAAAAATGGTGATGTAGATTTGACCTCTGCCGTTGAGCTCCTATGAGAGCTCCTATGTTGAGCTCCTCTTAGGCAAATCACTCGGAAATGTTCACAGAGGGTGATGCGTGTTTATTTTCTGGGTGCCCCAGCTTGCCTGAGCCTTGTTCTGTGGAACTGCCAGACATTCACAACTATTGAAACCTTGCTTTAAGCACAGAAAGTTACTTTATTTCTGAGAAATAAAGCATACAGGAGTCTCAGACGAATGAAGCTGAAGACAGTTTGACCCATCAGTCACTGTGGTACTGAGGCAAACCAGCGTGCGCATGGCGCCACCGCGACCAGCTTGGGCGAGTGAGATATTTAGCACGGATAACATCGGTTGGGTTGCTAATTTTTTTCTTTATATGTTTTTTTGGTAAATGCTCGCCTCTGGGTGTTTAACCCAGCGCCGTTTTGGAGCGGCGCCGTGGCGGCGCGGCGCTGCCCGGCTGCGACACAAGATGGCGGCCGTGCTGCGGGCACGGGGCGGCCGCGGCCCGGCAGCGGCCTGGGGAGGGGCGGCGGCAGGTGCTGCGCTGGTCCCGCCGGGCCGGCCGCGGAGCGAACAAGCGGGGGACTGAAACTCTCTAACGCCTTTGAATGCTGTCGATTTTTATGCATATTTTCCAGCACTGCAGCCTTGTAAAATCCAAATGAGTCAGATGCTTCGGCTTTTACGGCGTGTAGAAATGCGTTTGCATAAACCAGAGGGCTTTGTTGTACAGCTGTGACTCTAATCTGTTTTTCTCGGAGCTGTAATGCACAGAGCAAGCGGTATTGTCTGCTCGCTTGCTTTCACAGAGACATCTTATTTAATGAATTAGCCAGAAAATTTGCGGAGGTTTTGGGGATATGTTTGAGTAGTCGATTGTTTAGAAATTTGCTTTGTACATTGGCTAGCTAAGTAGCACTGTATGGGACTAGAAAACACCAGTGTCAAACGAAGCATTTAACAGATTACACAGATTTAAGAGCCAGGATAGGTGAAAGCATTATTTTTTTTTTTTTGTCTCTGCTCCCTCAAGTGTCTGATGTATTACAGCGTTCAAAGCATTTCAGTATGCTTATATTGTATTCACACATATGCAATGTATTTGAAACATTCCTACCAAGGAGATTGTGGTAAAAACTGTAACATGCAGCTTGCTGGGTTTCATTGTAAAGTAATATAATCTCCACATGTGCAAAAGCCAATGCAATATTTTATTTTTTGCTTACCCCAGGGAATGTGATATTAAATTTATCAGCTGAAGTACTTGAATGAGAACTCATAAATATTTTTTGAGGTGCATCAGTGGTGTACACGGGGAGGGAGAAGACATGCGGCATTGGGTGAGGAGGAAGTAGTTCATACTTCTCATTCTCTGCTGTCACATAATAGCTATGCGTTGGCCTTCATATGGAGTACTGGTAATTTTTCTCAGTGATTGAAAACAAGTTTTAAATTGGGGAGAATTTGTTAGTCACCGATTTTTATTGATAATTGAGATGTTCACAGTGCATACAGTGCTCTGGCCGTCTTGGAAGTAGAGGGGAGAGCTACTCAAAAGAGAGGTATCATTCTGAAAACGTTTTAGAAGCATGGGAGAGACTGTTGGACTGTTCTTTTTATCCAATGCACTGTAATTGTAGACAACCTAGCTGAGTGTAGTACTGTAAATCTAGGAGTCTGTGAACTCCATTAATGGAGTTATCTTCCAGGGCTTAAGCATGTATCTCTGCATAGTATTATCCCGTGTTGTGTTAGTCTAGTCACTTGTCTGGACTTAATTTGGGTGTCTCCAAAACAACTTTGTGGTTATTTAGAATAATCCAAGTCACGCTGAGTTAGCAGCTCTTTGTCATCATTGGCTCAATATTCAGCTGCAGCCAAAATTACCCATATCAGGAGGGTACTGAGAACACAACCAAAGACATCATTTTGCCACTGTAGAAAATCTTTGTACACCCACATCTTGAGTGCTGCATGTAGTTGATCTCCACACTTTGAGAAGAGTGTAATAAAGACATGAGAAAAACAAACAAACAAACAAAAAACATCTAAAGTTATTAAGGGGATGTAACACCAGGCGTATGCTCTCACTTCAATTTGGAGAGTAAGGTTCAACAGGGTTCTGGTTGATTTACCAGATCAAGAAGGCAGTGCAGAAAATGAATGCTAAACTTACATACCAGGTCCTATAATAACATTTTGGGGATGTGAATTGAAACTGATAGGAGACAATTTAAAATAGATTTTAAAAAGTGTCTTTCTTCAAAGCATTTGATAAACTTGTGCAACTTACTATTGCAAGAAAGTATGAAGTCAACACATATCAAGAAATTCAAAATGTATTAGACAAATTAATGGATAAAAGGTGCAAATCAGATACTTTTGGGAATAGGTAGGGATATTGCTTATGATGTTCCTAATCTAATAGCAGGATGCAGGAGGAGTATGAAGATTGGACCTCAGATAGTCTCGTTCTGTCTGCTCTCCCTGAGCAACTTCTGCAACAACCACTGTGTGAGACAAAACGGGGCAAGTGGATCATTGGTCTCATCCTGTGGGGCATTCCTGATAGGAAAGGATATGGCAGACATACACCTAGGAATACTAAAAGAACCCAGAGAGGTGCCCAAAGTCTCTTGTTCCATCATCACAGCCATTAAAAGTTACAAAAGATTTAATAGCACTTCCAGAGAAGAAGAAAAGAGGGGTGGCTACTTCAGTCCTCTGGAAGTCAAGAAGTTTGGGTGGCTAGAATGTTTTTACTAGACTTTTTCAGGAACCTGCTTAATTAGAATCTGGCCCAAAAATGAAGACTAACAGGGGCTGTAGGTGGTTCAGTGTAGTAGTCACTGAAGTGAAGGAAGCAATAAGCCCTTTTACTGTTACTTGAGAAGACTAGAACTGAGAACACACCTAATCCAGTTCGCTTTCTACATGCTTGTAGGTGATCAGATTAAAATGTTTTTAAGCTTTTTGCCTGCTGGGGTTTCTCAGGTCTTACAGTGGACTTTGCCATCTTGGGAATTACATTACTGTGATGCACTTCACTTGGAACGACTTGTCTACCCAGTTCAGAAACTGGCAGGACTGAATTTGGCACATGCTGTCTGTTGCCCTGCAAGTATATTGCCTTTGAGCACCAGGATGGGCTGTTTCCAAAAGGAGCTGTAAGTCATTTCTTCTGCTGCTCTGTAGGATCTCTAATGGCCCAGGCCTGCCTATATTAGACAGTAGCTCATCTCTCCCCACAATATTTCAGCCATCAGAAAAGGTGAGCTGGCACTTTTTTGGTGTAATAGTGAGGGAGCTCTTGGCACTTCAGAAAGCATTTCTCCCTTTGATCTAAAATAGTCCATGCACATTGACTTAGCTGGCATACTGCAAAGTTCACCAGTTCTCTTAAGTTTTTCTGAGAGGAACAGAATTTTGAAGGTGGTGAAAGGGTGAGTGGGGGCAAGGATTTATTTGTTTTTTTCTTTCACTTAGCTGTTGTTGGCCTGCAATCTGAGGAGTGAAGTTAAATTTGTAATTTGTAAGGACTGTATTTTGAAATATTTGCCAGTTGCTTCAGATAATAAAATAGGGAATTTTGCCCAGAGGAGAAGAAATGAAAATAAATAAATATGGATCCTTTTCACCTAATTTACGATCTGCAAGTATGGTTCCTCCTCAACCTGCATGATTTACTCTCTTCAGTCTAGAGCTACCATCTTGATTACATCTTCTAACAATAAAAAGCCATGAAAACATTTTTTTCATAAGAGAAAAGAAATCCAACAATATCAGATGACTACAGTGTAGATTGTTTTGCCATTTGTACTGTGTTTTTAATGATTTTACAGCCAATATATTAATTATAATACTTCACCTTTCACATCAGTGTCAAATTTAGTATAGACAGTTTAATGGAAATTGCCCTTACTCATACCAATTGTGAACACAGTAAAGCTGGTAAGCTGTTTTGTATGGGCAGCCAATAAGCTGATACTACTTTTTCTAACAGATGCTTGTTATGTTGTAGCTGCTTTGTTTTTTGACCATGTGGATGTATCAGGAAGGATTACAAAGATTTGTTTGTTTAAAATGTTGCATTTGATTAACATTTTTGAAGCCCTGTATACTACTTTTAGAAATACTTTATGGTTTAAGTGCTTATAGAAGATGTTTAATTCCCAAAGGAAAGGGTGCAGCAGTTCTGTGGTAAGGTCTCTGTTCAAACTTATTATCCCAGCCTCAGAAATGTGTTTTCACTAAGCGAAGAGCATGATAAGCTGAAGAAGAGGGTGTGTAGTTTAGGCATTTGGCAGCGCTTCCGCCGGAGCTGCTGTGCTGGGGTAGTGGTGGAGGTTCATGAAGTGAGGTGTTCTTTCGAGTCTATCATGTCTCAGCTACTTTACAATCTCTGGAGGGTCCCAGGCAGAGTTTCTATGAGCTGTGCCTTGGTGTTCACCAGATAGTACATGTGCTGCAGATGTTTTAGGCTGATCACCTGAAGTCTGTGATAACTACAACACGTGGTACGTTTTGGATGATCTCAATAGTAAGTCTAGTATCTTATTTCTGAGGCATTTTTGCTGCATGAAGCAATAAATTCAATTCTGTCATCATTAGGCAGGTGTTTATATGTACTGCAAGACTTTAATCTCTCTCCAGGGAACAAAATACTTTAGGGGCCCATTCTACTACTTGGAGTTTGCTTTCCATCTCTGGCATGTTTCTGTTTCTCTCCATGCCAGGAGAGCAAGCATGGTTTAATGGTTACGATGCTGGCCTTGGATTGTTTCCCAGTTCTGCCAGTGATTACTGTGAAACCTAGAGCAAATCTGTCCCTCAGCTCACCAACCTCAGACTGAAGGTAACATGGCTTTTTTTTTTTCTGCTGTGTGCTACATCTGCTAAGCCTGGAAGCTCTTCAGGTCATAGGCTGCTTCGTGATAAGTATATGTGACATGGATCCTGGTCCTGGATAGGCCTCTACACAAAGTCACAGTCTATCAGCAATAATGGAAGAGCAGTTTAACCTATGGAATACTTGGTGAAGAGTCCCCCAAGATACAAATGACTTACTGGTATTCTGTATTTTGATGGTCATGTGATGGGCCACCTAGAGATAGATTTTTGTAGCATGACTGCTGTAATATTTGGGCTTGGAGACTGTTAGTGTGTACTGACATTATTTTCCTAAAACAGGTTTGTGCAGGTGATGAGTTGATTTATAACTGGATTGTGAATTAATTTTGTTCAGACCTACCCAATTCTCATCCATGTAACGTCTCAGTAGTTCCCGTAGGAACTCGCAGTGGTCCCTTGTACTCTCCATCTTCTGAGGGACTGACTCTTTCTGGCTGCAGTGGTTCCCTGGTCTGAAGGCAGTTTGCAGCATGTGAGTGGCCTGGAAGACATGGAGTCCACTGCTGGCTAGTTGTTGAGCAATCGTTACTGAAATTCTGGGCTGAACCTTGGTGAAAATTACATGGGCAGACATGAGAAAACTCATCAAACAAAGAACTGAGGTGGAGGGAAATGCCTTGAAGCTGCTTTGAGTAGAGGGCTTAGAAGCCCACTAGCTCTTATTGTCAGAAAATGATCTCAGGGATGAAGAGAACAGCATTTTAAAAAGCTGAAAGACGAAAAGCATTTTTAAAGTGTTGGATCCTGGGAGAAAACTAACAAAAATTCAACAGGTTCTCGCAAGATAATTTTGGTATGCTATATAGATTTGAAACAGCCCAGCCATAAAGGCAATGTTAAAACAATTATCTCAAGGAATTGTGGTCAACTGAAAAAAATAAATAAACGTTTCCAAGTAAACTTCCCGTACTTAGAAGATAGTATGGTAGGATAATATTAAGGCAAACAGACTATGAGAAGCCCAAACAAATCCTTACAGCTTTAAACATGAGCTAATTTGTTGTATGCATTAAATCAAGACAGCAACTACCACTTGCACCGAGCAGTTAGATTAATGTTTTCTCTTAATCATAGCTATAGTTAAAAAAAAAAAATACATGAGGTTAAAATGATATTTGTTTTACTCTTGAAAACATTTACAAATTCATCATCTTATAAAATGTATTTTAGTCTCTAATACTTCAGAAATCTGTGCTGATAAAAAAGGTGAATTTTCTATATTGTTATTTTGCAACTTGTAGTTTGTTTATTTAAGGAAAAATACATCATAATCTGAACTTCTTTTTCCCAGAGAGACTGGACAAATGTAATTGTTTCCTTTCCTGAATCCAGCTCTGCCTTATTCACACACATACAAGTATGCATGTGTACATATACACACTCCAAGAGGATGGCACAGTTTCCCTACAGGGAGAGGTAATGTACCTGCAGATATTTGTGTTATCTCTACACATGTATTTCTTGACTTTAATAACAATGACGACAGAGTTCCACGCTCATTTGTACTTAAAAATCGAAAGTGCTTAAGAATTTTTAAATATACAGTACTTTACTGGCTAAATTTTATTCTAGCAAATGATCGTTCATTTTACTAGCTGTTTCCTGTGTTAGGAAGTTTCTTTAACAGCAGATTTTACTGATCTCTTGCAAAGTTACTCGACCCTCTCAGTCTCCGTATGGAGGGAGTGTCCCAACCCCTGCCCCGCTGCAGGTAGACCTGTGCAGCCAGGGATGGTGACATCCTGGGGCAGGAGAGATCTTGGTCTGTAGTTTAATGGATGCAATCCTGAACTGGGACTGGGGGAAAGAAATTTACTCCTTGATGCCCAAGTAAATTCTTGGGTCTTTGCTTTTATTCTTTAGTGACTCTCTAAAGTAAAATGCTGAAGCAGACCATGGGACTTAATGCCAAAATTGGTTTTCCCTTTCTTCTGGTAAGTAGCCCGATCTCTCCCCTCTTGTCTCTGCTTATGACTTCAAGGCTGGTTTAGCAAAGCTATGTACCTGCAAGGTACAGTTACCACCCATGTCTCTCTTTACTCTCAATGGAAAAAAAAAAAAAAAAGTGATCACTCAGTCTCATCTTAAAGTAGATATTTTAAATGGTGGGTGAAATGAAGTGCCTGTGTCTTGGGAGCTGTGAAGGGAGCCTCTGATGACCAATTCAAACATCTGCCATGTACCTTTGGTGCACAGGCTCATGTTATGCTGTGAACAAAGCTAGCTGAAGCCAGATCGGGATCCACCATAGCCCTGCTTTCATATGTCACAGAAAAAGCCTCAGTTAGGCAGCCTTTAGTTTTCTTACTTCATGTGTTTCCTGCTAGAGTCTGAGTAGTTGCCACTAATACTAAATTGTTGCCACTAATACTAAACACTTCAGATTTGTTGAGAATGGGGAGAATCTCTCACATAAAAACAAACAAAACCCTAAACCAAGACAACCATAAAAAAAAAAAAACAAAAAAAAACAAACCACAAACGAAAAACACAAACAGAAATTCTCACAGAGAAAGAAGCACATTGTGCTCTGTTAGTGGACTGCATGTGGGGGAAGGCATTGGAAGCAGATCAAAGGCAGGGTCAGAGCTTAAAAACAGTGCGCACAGCACCAAATGGCCACTTTACCCTGACCACAACCACCTAAAAACTTTTCAAAGTTGCAGTTTTGCTCTCAGCAGAACTCAAATTGCAACCTGTGCGACTGCAAACCTACATGCACAGTAGGGTATGCTGAAAGTCAGTTAAACAAATCCCAGCAAATGTGAGCACACAGCTCAACTGACCCTGCTTTTAAAGCAAGATGGAGCAAGTAGAGGTAGATGGCTGGACCCTTCATCCTCACTGCTTTTGGTGGAAGGTGATATGCAAACTCTTAAATCTGGCTTCAAGGTTCATTAGTCCTAGAAAGAAAATGATTAGCAATGAAGAGTTCTAATACAGCAGAAGATCCTTGTCACCTCTTCCACAGCACCTTCATTCAGGATGGTATATTTAAAAAAGTAATGGTTTCCTTTCTTCTGAAATCTTGGAAAGACATACAGGACATGCCGTTTCACCCCGTTTTGTTAGAAGGAACCAGAACTGTGCGCCCACCTTTTGTACAAGACAGCTGCAATGACTTGGAGCTGAACCCTAGCTTTATGTAACATGGGCAAAACCACAAATGCATATTTCTGTAGAAAAAAAATGCACAGTATTGCTTTCACTGAGTTTAGGAAACAAAGTGACCCTACAAAATGCAGAACAGGTCAGATCTTAACTCTTATGATGTCTTCCTTTTTTTTTTTTTTCTTTGTTTTCCTTTCTGGCTACAGTTGTAGGACAATATGTTTGGGGGACAATATCTCTAATTATTTATTATCCACTTTCAAACTGCATAAGGCTTTCTTAACAAAGCCCATTAAATGCCTCCAAGCTCCACTGTGCCCTAAAAGTTGGAAAAAGCTGAGTTTTGCACTGGTTTGGCACTCTTGGTTGTGTTAGAGGAGAGCCAGGGAGCCAAAATGCAGGACAGCGAAAAAAAGAATGGCAGCTTGACAGGGATGGTTCGTCTGGATGGTGGGGTCAAAATAACCCAACAAGTAGGACAATCCAGATCAGTGCTGAGATCTGTGTTGTAGGGGGGTAGGTGCAGCTCTGATCTAAACAGTGAGCCCCATAAAGGAGCTAATGGGAGCTGGGGAAGAGGGAGTTTGTTGTGTGGCTGTACCTCTTTCATCTGACAGCCCCTTCTAGCTGTGCTTGGCCATGCCAAGCCTAAATCTCCCAGAAATTCTGGTGGAAGTGCCTATTGGAATAGCTCTGCCCTTGTGTATGAGTTACACAGTCTTAATGTGCTTCCTAATTTATTTCTTCTGGAGCGTCTCATTTGTCAGTCTTGAGGTAAACAAATTATTAGGAGCTGTATTACAGCAGTGATGCTATACATAAATAAAGCTTGTAGCATTACCGAATTAGCTGTGGCAGAGACGCTGAAATGTAAGTAGAAAAGGAAGAAGGTAAAACAGAAAATAGTAAGATCCAAGGAGATAAAACACCCTGTACAACTGGCAGAACTGAGGCTAGAGAAAGCAGGTCCTCTCCTACTCTGTTCAGTGCCCCTAGCCCTGGGCTGCTAAGATTTTCTTAAATGTCTGAAATAGTCTTAAAAGGGTTCATATCTCCCTAATCCTCGTGGTGTTATTTGAAATGGTTTACCAGTGGTGTATTTACAAGGTTACACGCTCTGTCATCCCAGGATAAAACTAAAGCTTCAAAAACAAATACCAAAAATCTTTCATTCGTCTTCCCATAATACCAAAACTATCTCTTTTCTCTGGCTTTTGTCAGAGCAGGGGGTCACTTCTGGGCTTCAGTTTATGTAGTCACAACCAAGATAACTATTAAGAGCACTTGTACACATAGGAACAGTCCCTGAGTGCAACCCAATGAAATTCACAGCGGGGCTGTGCCTTTCCTTAGAGCAGGAAATCACTCATTTGACAGTATTATAAAACATAAGACCATTATTAAATGGTTTTCCAGTAATTTTTCAGTGCTCAGCAGAAAACATTATCATAACTGATGTACACTAATTTTCTCTTGGTTATGTGTGTATCTAGTGTAAATTCCATTAAAGCGCAATTACATTTATGAAAGGGATTCTGTAAAAATGACCTGGTGGCCTTCCAAATTTATTCTTTCTATGACTCCAGATCAAATTTGCCTACGTTAAAAATATATTTTAAAATTGACAGCATTGCAGATTCCACCTGGAATCAAGTTGTGTTCTTTCTGTGTTACACTAGTAATGAAGATGATTTAATTACTTAGCTGACAATGTTATTGTTGATATCGCCAGGTAAATTTGTGGGAAAGCGACCACTGGAACAAGAAGTTGTAACAACTGCAGCCTTAAGTAAGTAGTTAAATGGAAGACAGCAGTGTAAAACTGAGGCTGGGTGGACATTCAAGCCTCAGCATTTGCCAGGCAGGGAGCTCCATGCTGTCCTCACATTCTTTAAGAGCGGAAAGGTTTGATTATGGTTAGTATAGGAATAATAAGTGGGAATAATTGTTGTAGAAATGGTTTAGTGATGGGACTCAGTAAGTCGACAGTTGGACTTGATGATCTTGAAGGTCTCTTCCAGCCTAAATGATTCTGTGATGTGCAAGAGAGAAGAGAGTCCCTCTGCCATGTCTTAGTCTCTTTCCATCTTGCTCTCCCAGGAGTCGTTGTAATTGTAGGATGTTACCAGAAGGAAAACGTGTTGGTTAGTCAAGTGAGGAGATATATGTGGATGACAAAGACAGCATTGAGTGGGAAGGTGACATCCTGAAGTTTTTCTAATTGTTGTGATATTTTAAGGCTGAGAGTTTAGTACACATGTTGAATAAGAGGACTTAAGCAGCTTAAATCACTAAGAAGCTCGCTTCATTGGTGGTTGTCTTCTGTTTCCTTTTACCTTGGCTCTGGAGAACTTCTGTAAGAGCAACCTGCAACCCTAAATCCCACCCCAGATTTTTTTGTATTACTGTTGGCCATTGCCCAGGATCCATCGGAAGGCTGCTTCATCACGCATCACTGCTGTATCACTTCAGCCCCCGCTGCACCCCCATCAATGCTGGAATCATTTACTGGCCATTGTGCGGCTTCCCCAGAAGTAATAGGTCTGCCTGCATTCAAACATTTTGCATATACAACTTTGTCAGCTAAGAGCATGGGGAGACAAGAAAAGAAACATACCACTAATTAGATCGGCAGTTCTGGTTAATGTTCTTATACCAGGAAAAGCTCTATTGAGAGGTACAACTTATGTCATTTGGGTAGCTGGTATAAACACTGCTAGCAAAAATCTCCTGCCAATACACACTACATCTCCACTAGGAGAGTTTGTAGTGAAAACGAGGTCTGCAAATACTTCATATTACAGAGGAGGCCATATCCATGGGATGGGAGCGCTGTTATGCTGAAAGATAGGATTCAGGTTTTCTAGTCCAGAGTGGAGTCTGAAACTACGTGGAATTGGGATAAATTTTTGGCAAGTTTACCCCAAAGTCTCCTAATACTTTAAATGGGAGCTTGTCCTATAAAGCAGACACTTGTTGAATGTTCTCTCTGTCTGGAAGCTTCGTACCACCTGCAGAGGCTCCAGCGTGCGATCCAGAGCACATAGATTCAGGTGGAAGAGCTTCCACTGACTCTGTAGGCAGTCTGGCCCTCTGGTTTCTTCCCCTCATCTTGCTGAACGGAGGTGCTGCAAGTCCCCTGCCCATGCCCAGCACGCTGGAGGGGCTGCGGCTGAGCTGGGGGAGCAGCATCGGGTCATCTGAGTCTGGCGTGCTGGTGCAGGGTGAGCAGCAGCTCCATGAAATCACTGGTGGGACGGGGATGAAGGCCTTGTCAATGGCTTATACAAACAGAAAAATTCTGAGCAGAAATATTACCCTTCTATCTGGTTTAGAACAACCTGGACCTTGCAGGACTCATCAGTGCCATCACTGTGAACTAGGTGGTAATAAGTGAAGTGAGGCCATGCTAGAAACCAGGCTGTGTGACCTAATTTTTTAAAAATCCAACCACACTGTGAATAAAGTGCAGAAGAATTAAAGTACCCATTCACGGGGGTTTCATGGCTTTAAGATCAGACAAGAGGGAAATGTGTCTTAATATAAGCTTCATTTTGAGGGAAATGGACGCACAGTTGATCTATTAATTATAGTCAAATTAAAGGAAAATTTTATTTCATATTTTAAGAAATCCCTGGGAGTACTGCTATCACAGTTAATGTTTAGAATGAAAAAAAAAAAAGTGAAACCACAGTTTTCATTGTTTATCTGCTTTTGTGTGTATCTGTTTAACTTAGTTTAGACTATGAAATTACTAGACTTGTCTGGTTCACTTTCCTTTATGGGCAGTGCAATGTTCTGGTTTTCACATACTATAAAAGTAGTGATGCCACAAAATTACAAGGGAAATTCTTCAGTCCCTCAGTATAGATATAGTTAAATCCAACTAAACTATTTTCATTGCCTAGGATGAAGAATCTTAAATAAAATAAACAAGCCACTCAGCTAATAATATAAAGATCATTTTTAAAGCCATATTATCAGACCATTGATGAGAATTTTCAGTTTCATACTTAAATTCAAACCTTTTCTTTAATAAAATATACAGTCATTTTCATACGGTATAATGTCTATAACCAACTGTACATAACAGGACTGTAATCCTGTTGAGCTGCTGTAATGGCATGAACCACAAAAGCAAAACCTGAGTGGTTTATCAATGTCAACAAACTCCCAGATGGAATTACAGTCTTATGCGCACTGTTCAGTTGTATGCTATTCATTATAACATATGACAAAAATTATGCTTCTATTAAAAATACACAGATGAGAATACGTGTTGTTGAAGGAGACTTGTTTAAAGAGCAGAAGTAATCCATCGGTGCAAAGCAGAGTCATTTTCAGTGCAGGATGTGGCCTGTTGCATAGTACCTTTTCAGGCATATTTACAGGATGACGGGGGCTTGATTCAAGCTCTGGAAAGAACACAGTGCGTCAGGCTCAGTAGCATGTTTCTGGTTATGTCTCCTCAGCTGCAATTTTCTCATGTTGTCTGCTTCAGGGAAATCCGGCCATCTCCGGAGAAAGTGTGAGCTGGAGCACGGCACTGAGAATCTCTGTGAAATAAACCACGAGAAACACCAGTCAGGGAAGTCCTTTGGGACCCATCAGGACTTCCTAACAGAGCGGTGCTACTTCTAGGATGTATTAAGAGTCATTATTTTGTAAAATTTCAAAGCAAATCCAACAGCATAGATCCCAAAGTTTGATTTGCTGTCTATGCAGTTGTGTTTGTCATCTTTTTAGAAAAGCCCCAGTGTAAAGAAAATCTTTTTCCTGGCTTGGAATGAAATTACAACTGGAAAGCAGAGTGATGAGAGGTACATGGAGTTCAACTGTCACAAGTAAAAGTGTTTTCTGAGTTGGACCTAGTTTAGGAACCCTCAAAATATTTCAAGGAATCTTTAGTACATCTAACACACTCTGTGAAATAATTAAAATAGACGGACTTGCCAATATTTACGATATTTACAAGGGTAATGACTGCCCAGGCAGGGAGGAGGGCTAGCCGCAGGAGCCGCGTACCCTGTGGCAGTGGTTGGCCATCTCCCAGGACCACAGGAGGAACATCAGCTCTGTGGATGACCATGAGGGTCCAGCAGTTCACTCCAGGGAAACTGAGCCACCCAGAGATGGGCTCCGCAGTGAGAACAGCCTGCTTGTGTGGGTTTAGTTCCCTGGAGCAATGGGTGGCAGCAACTGGGCAGAGTCAGCTTGACGTGGAGGATAAATTCCCACTGCTTCCAAATGGACAGCATGGACACGAGGTTCCCTTGCAAGACAGCAAGAGATTTTATGGGCAACGACTAGGAAATCAGCCTGAGCTGGGAGGAAATATTTTCATCAGGTTAATCTTGGGTTTTCTTTGCTTTAGTAAAGCAGAGTTCGCAGATTTCATCCTGGTGCCTCCTGAGAGCTTGCCCCCTAGAGTCTTTCACAAGTTTTCCTCATGCAAATGTTCAAATTGAAAGCCTTCCCTTCCCCACCCCCCCAAGGAAAAGACTTAGAATTTTTACAGGTTTTCCTGTATTATATTTTTGCAAGTATTTTTAATTATAATATATATTTTTAGTTATATGTTATTATATTTTTGTATTTTTTTACATTAAGTACTATATTTTGTATCTTTCATTGTATTTGTATTCAGTAATTTCATGACATATCAGTAGAAACGTGATTCAGGCTAGTAGAAACACCACCATAACATGTAATAGCTGTAACACCTCGCATTCTGCTCTTAAAGTCAAAAGGGCCAGCTTTGAACTGACTGAAGGATCAAATCCTCTTTTCGATAGCAAAATGTCTCCTCTTCATCTTCTAATGAAACCCCTTGATACCTTTCCATAACAGACACACTTGTGGCTAAGGGGAACAAGCACAAAAGCATAAAACCACAAATGAAATTTAAAATGAAATCTCAATTTGCAGAACAACGTTACCTGTTTTCCAAGACAAATGCCAGAGAAGCAGCATATTTTAGAGAACTGTTGTTATTATAATTCGGAACTCAAGGGGGAAAAAAGATAATTGTAAAAGCTTTCTGCACGTATGACATTGTTATGCTTGGCAATTTTCACATGGGGACTAAAAGCAAGAATAAAACCAGGTGTGACACAGCCCCCCTGCCCCAGCTTAATGATCCCTTCCGAAATCGTTCAGTCTGCCTGCAGTTGGGTGGGTAACTCTTGAGAGAGCTAGAAGTAGCAGGTGAGAGGGTTAAATAAGCTTCTTAAACAACTTCCATCCTGCCACTGCCCTGTTTTAAAATCCCTGAATTACTCACCGGCAGAACTGTTTATTTCATTATTAAAATGAGGCTGCAGAGCTCTCCCTTCTCCCACCCACGCATGATGTTCATGGAAGGAGAACTACTCCCACGTGATTACAAGGTTTGCTATTAAGTGTGAACTTCATATTTAATTGTAATTGCTAGCAAAATATAATTTAACAGCAAAGTATGCTGAATTTGTAACAAAGTACCCCTTTTATTTGAGCAGGAATATGGATACTGCCCAAATGTATCCGCATGGTTCCAATTAAGGGGAGGAATGTTTAATGTAAAACTCAACTTGATGAAAATAACTGAAGTTTCTGACAAACCAATAAATTGGAGTCTAGAAAGCTCTGCGTGTACAGTACAGTCAGGGAGGGGCAACACCCGCTGGGTCATCAATTTTGGTGAAGTCTTCCTGTTCGTTTATACTAAAATAATACTATGTAGGTAATTCAATTTCTCCCCAGCTGTAAACATAGAGTGGAATGCTGTATGCAGATCTGGCTGAGGATGGAGGGGGGCCTGGGCTCGCTCGTTAGCCCCTGTGCAATTTCCAGGCTGAAACTGTGAGAAACTAAAACCGGAGGTGCTTTTTCTTTGTTTCCTTTTAAAATTATTTATTTATTTATTTATTTATTTATTTATTTATGTTTCTCTTTAAATGCTAGCACATCAACAGCAGTGAAGAGGTCCCACCAAATACCCACTCAGAAGGGTTGAGTGTTGGTTGCAGGAGATCTGCTCATACAGCTAGCTGTCTGTAGGATCTCCCGAGGATCGAGGCAGGCTGCAGGGAGACTTCCAGACAGCAAGGTCTGCTCCTCCCAGCCTTTTGCTAACAGCAGGTCCAACCTTGAGGTTGTGTTTAAGCTCAAGGTAGTGCTGGGATCAAATTGTAGCCTTAGATATAGCTATATAAAAATGGATGTGCCCCATTAACTTCAGAGCATGGCTATTTATTTAACACAGGTTTTGGTATTTGTGTTCTATTTTTTTTTTTTTCTCATTGGAATTACTGAATTATAAATGTAAAGGTGTGGTGGTTAATCAGTCACATACATGAAGGAGGAAACCTGTGGCGGACTTACTGTTCTGGCAGCCTGAAGGGTGCATGTAAAACACAGCCCTTCTTGGGAGACCTGCCTTCAGGAGCAGAGAGGCTCAGGGCTGTGAAAGACCAGAGCCAGGGGATATGGGCCACATCCTTCCGATGGGAGCTGTGGTACATGGTAAATGAAGTAGTTGCTCAGCTCATCTTCCTCACAAAGCTGGGAGGATAGACTAGGGGAGGTGAGACCTTGGGGAGTTTAAAACAACCTTGGGGAGTGTAAAACAAAGGCAATAAAGTATTTACCTTTTCACTTACCAACTTGCCGTGGCCTACCTAAGCCTCGTTATTTCTCATTGCACAATTCCCCTTACACACTCATTTTCTCTTGCTCTTGCTCTGCCTTGCCTGCTGGAAGTGTGGTTCTCCCCAGCACTGCTTTCAGTACCTACCACAGCAGCGCCAGGCCCCAGCCGGGCCACCATGTGCTCTGGTGCTCACCTACCTCCCCACCAGGACAAACAGCTTTGAAAGACAAAAGAAGAGCTGGCTAATTACGTTACCTTTTCCTCCCTTCTGATGGAGAAATCCACTTATGCTTTAAATGCAGCAGCCCGGGTTACTCCTCTCCTCCCCAGGCCAATGTAAGAGCAGACTTTAAAGCAGGACTCTAAGTATCCATGTTTGCTAGAAATGTTTGGCTCCTTGGTCCGGTGACCAGAACAAATTATTCACTTGAGCAGAACATGATGGGCTTTTATGTCCCATTGCGGGAAATACAATCCATGCAAGGTTGAGGACATCGTTGGGTAGCTGACCTTGGAGGGCTGGCTTGAAGTTATTGTTAGCTACCTCGTGCTCTTTCCTTCCATTTTCTGTCTGCTCTCTTGATGCAACTCCATTACAGTCAGCATTTGAGTGTCCTGTTTAAGGGTGAAAGTGTTATTTTTGCCATTTTTTCCTGTAAGTTTACAAATTCAAAATGCTCTCTCTCAAGTAATTTTGAAATATGGTGACAGAAATATGGGCTGTATAATCAGCAGTGACTGAGAGGATCTAATATGTATTTCAAGCTATCAGGATATATTGTTCTATTTTCCCAGAAGCTTAATAATGAATAACCATAAACCTGGCATGCTTATATTAATCTCTGTAGGATATTACAGTTTGCACTCGAGACCTGAACCATTTTTTCAATGACAGCACCGGTTGGTTTGTGCCTTTACCATTTCTTCTAACCCAGACAGGTCAGTCCATAAAACAGATGGTATTTCTTACTGCCCAGAGACAGCAGGTAGAAGATAATGCAGGGAGATAAAAGACCATGTTTGTATTTTCTATTGTCAAAACAATGTCAACAAGTTAGGTGTACGTAAGATATGACACTTCGGAAGACACTTTTTGTTGGTATACTAGAACTTTAAATTGTCTATTTAATAGACTATTAAATTTTAATTAATAGTTTGACATTTTTGTACTCTCTTTATCTCATGAATATAAACTTTACAGGGTGCTAGATAATCTCTTTTTGGGCTCCTTTTTCCCATGAATGGTTAGAACTGATGATCTTAAATGGTCCTTTCCAACCTGGGCTGTTCTATCATTCTATGATCCTAAACTTATGCAGTTGGGCAAAATGTAGCTAGATAACCAGAAGCAAATTTAAAAATCAGCATTTGGTCTTACACACATCTGTAGAGATACTGGAGGGGAATGATTCTGTCTGGGACTTGTATTTATAGGTGTCCCCCATCATGGGTACCTGTTACCTGGCTGCAGGAGCTGCTGACAGTAGAAAGTGCAAGGGCAGAAGATCCTGTGAGATTGTGTAGTTCAAAGCCCACCTCAGAAAGTCATCAGCCATATCCTTTCCTCCAGTGATTTGCTAGAAATAAGTCCCTGTGCTGTGAGTATTTTCTTGCTTTAGAGGAGCTTCATATCAGCTGTAGCTGCATTGCTTCTCTGGCTGCCAGACCAGCTAATACCTTGGTAATGCAGTCATGCAGCTTGTTCTGCAGTGACGTTTGTATTTGTATGTCCTCTTTACTCCCTGATATTGAAGATTAAACATATCTCTTGTGCTTTTCTAAAGCCTTTACATAAATCTTTCATGTCAGTGCACACAAGAGCAAATCCTGCTCTGCTGTCTGTGTGGCTGCTCCCCAGTACAGTTCTGCTTCTAAAGATATGCATGGCATTCGTGGACCTGGCGCCGCTGCAAGCAGGCCGAGGACAGATGTTAGCTGAAGTGAATCTAGCGCTTAAAATGTCAGTAGATTTTGTGCTCTTAAAAGTGATGGACTAATGCTCTTTGGCTTGCAGCTGGAAGAATGTCAGTTTCTCCAAGCAGTTTTGCCAAACTTGCTTAGTCTTGGCCCATATTCCTTCTGCTGTAGAGGCTTTAGACAGACTAGACAAAATACTGAAGAACATCCAGTTGGGAGTAATTTTGCCCTGGGATGATGATGACCCAAACAATAAGTCTTCCTCACTTTTAATTTTTATCATTCCTTTTTCTCTAGTGCTAGTATCTGCTGGTCATGGGGAGAATTTTTTTGACCTGTGGACCAAGATGACAATGGCAGACCTCTGGTCTTGTTTTGTCAGTGGTGAAAAGTCAGAGCAGCTGAAAGATAGACCTGCAGAGGACAGTTTAACGTTGCTATTTATGTGATCCTCAGGGTACAGATCACTGTGACAAGCAGGCAGCATTTTGTTCTTATCAGGATTTCCAAATGTCTGGGATATTGGAGCAGAAGAAACTGTATCTTTCTGGAGCTTATTTTTTATGGAATGTATTATGAAAAGGGGTCCTTAGGAAATAGCAAGTCACCAGAATGCTTATTAAAATGACCTTAAGGTCAGATTCTGCCACTGTTAATCACAACAGTTGTACCTTACTCCATGAGCTTTCCCATTGGATTCAGTGGGATTACTTAAGGAATTTGGGTACTACCTGATGGGACCAAAGTGGCAGAGAGGCTGGCCTTAATAATTGTAGCAGCTGTAATGCAACATTCCTTTGTTTTTACCTTACATTTTAGATAGTTAAAAATATGTTGCATGAAGCTTAGTTTCTTTTGAAGATTCCTTCTTCAAAAATATGAAATTTTATTTAACAAAGATATTCTATCATTTTAATCAATATTTTAATATATTTATTGTTGTAGTATGAAGTCACCTTTCCTGAGAATATGCGTCTGGGTTAGAACCTCCCCCTCTTTTTTTGTTCTAAAACGTTGCATAATGGGAAAAAGAAAATAATTTTACTCTGAAATATCCTTGAAATTCTGCAGGTTTCACAAAAATAGTTTCTAGGGTTTGTATTTCTGTTTTATTTTAAGTCACTTCTACCAAGTAGCCTTATTTAGAAGCGGACAATACCTCCTACTCTTTCTGACATTAGAAGTAGCGAACTTGACTTGGTATTCTAACAGCTGCATGAAACAGAATGGGATATTACATAATTCTATATATAAATGGGAAACTCACCTATGAAGAACCATTTACTTCCACAAAATAAAGAGATGAGCACTTATTTACACACTTTTATGCAGTGAGACAAAGGGATGCAAGAATTATTTTTTTTATTTCTCTTCACTGGAGAAGAAAATGAATTTGGCTTAGGTTTCACTCTAATAAATAGATTCTTTTCAGGCAGTCACACCAACCATTTCCTAGGGTGTTTGTGAGAACATTCTTAGCTTTGAGTGTTAGTTCAGGTTGTTGAACTTGAACTCTAGGTCTTGAGCACTGCAAGAAGGTATTTTACTAATAAAAGCTTTCAGTTTTCAAAATAATAAAGGTATTCATTTATTTTATTTTATTTTATTTTATTTTATTTTATTTTATTTTATTTTATTTTATTTTATTTTATTTTATTTTATTTTATTTATTTTATTTTATTTTATATTTTATTTTATTTTATTTTATTTTATTTTATTTTATTTTATATTTTAATGCTAAAGCCAGTAAATTTAAAATGGTCAAATACAGCATAATTCTATGACACACCTAGTGATGTAGACTGCAGCATAGAATTCTATGCCTTTACATCAAAAGGTTTAGGCTCTGTGCTAGTCCTATGCTCAAGAGTAAACTTAACCCTGTCTAGTGTAACTGTGAAATAATTCATGTCAGTTGTTGAAACTACAATTTTTAAAAGGACCTTAATAAAGATTCGACTGTATTTGAGAATGTACTATGCAAACTTAATCCAGAATAATCAAATGTCAGTATGCAAGTCAGAAAATACATAGTTTCATACTGTTTTCCCATTTCCTGCTGATCTGACTGTGTTATTGAGACGCTTCCTGTTAAATGCTCTGTGATAGAAAAAAACATGATTATAGAAAATAGAAATTAGTGTTTAAAATAAGTGTAAGTTTGAATGATGTCACATGAAGAATCACGATTTTTTTTGCTTCTTTCCATGAGCCAAAGTGTGCTTTAAGAGTACGTATATAAATTCCAGTGATTCTTGCAAGTTTTGTAGATATAAGGGTGAAAAATCTGTTCCAGTGTTTAGCTAAGCAAGAATAATTATTTCTTATTTGTTATTTTTTTTCAGTGTAAAATGTATTCCTTAAATAAAAGGAGAGCCAAAGGAATTTCATGTTATTTTTGAACATAGATTAGTCAATGTGAACCATTAACAGGCAACCTCTGTGCTGAAAATACTACTGAACTATTTGGACAATATTTCTGAAGAATTACTGCATTCAAAGGAGAATGTGATTCATATTGCACCTAAAAGCAAAAAGGAGATAGCTGATTTATCAGTTCCAGAGGGGGAAAATTCTTTATCATCCATTCTGGTTTTGACACTACAAGATTGTTCTTTACTGCTAGCTATAAATGTTTTTGTCCAACACAGTATTAATAGCTCAAAAGCTGAAGGCTACATTACTCTCCTAGAAAATTCTTTTATACACCAATATCTCAGCCCCTGAGAAGTATTTTTTCCCCCAACATTGGTTCTACTGTTCTGCTTTCTTATCCGCTGATACAATGTTATGTATTTTTATGTGTAATTTATCTTTCTGAAAGATCTTTTAAGTACTTTTTCCTCTGAAATAATGAGTACGCAAGTTATACTTAGGTTGTGCTGTAGCTTTCTTGCTTACATGTGGTCCTAGCGATGCCACACGTGCAGATTTGGCTGTCCAGTCTTAGGATGGTGTTTGGAGAACGGATCCCACGGTGCTTGGTGCTGTGCCAGCATAAACCAGGACACCATGACTGCTCTGAGGAGTTTGCAGACTGAGCACAAGATAAGGAGACAGACACCAATGTGGGGAACACAGGAAGAGCACAGAAATGCTGGTCAGCCATTAATATCTAGAGACAGTGCTTAGGGAAGTCCCCTCTTCAGCCAGACCTTGTGCAGTGCTGCTCACTGAGGTGCCTGCAGGCATGCTTTCCTTCTCTTGGGTCATCTGCGCTGGACTTCTGTGTAATGGCGCTAAGGAAGATTAGAAGAAACCACCTGCAAAAACCTTTTCTTGGCATATAGGGTTAAGCCTTGAGACATTTCCTAGGACAGAGAAATCTTTTGGCTTCTGTGTGTGTATAAGGTTATTTAGTCTCTTTTTCCTCAGGCAGACAATCCCTGAGTTTCTCATTTCATGGTTTGAGTTGGCTGGAAGCAAGACGAGTTTATTGTATTTAAATTTATTTATGTTATACTTGTGACTATTTTATTTCTTTATATTTTTAAACGTCATAAATATTTCAAGTGCTGAGAGCTGAATCATTGCGAACCACAATAAATTCCAGTGCTCAAGAAGTAATCTGTCCAAGAAGTGGTCTGTCCCCTCAGCCAGAAAGGCACAGGACCGGAGGGTTCTCCTTCAGGGGACTAGAGGAAACCTGTGAGCAGGACTCGGGTGTGCAGGCATCCCACCTGAGGTACGAGTGGGTTTGTGGGCTCTAGAAACGCAGTAAAACGACTAGCTGGTAACAGGATGACACTTGGTTTGCAGCCTTTGCAGGAGAGGCAACCTGTCTTTGTTACACGCCGGTGTAGGCCTCGCAGGGGATTCCCCAGTCCCAATGTCCTCTGGGCCACCATGAGGCCTCTGCCCTCAGCACCAAGCAGGAGACAGGGGCCCCACCTCAGCTTAGCACCCTGGGGCTGGCATGGTTGCCTTTGGAGGTAGCTTGGCATCCCCATTGCACATCCTGCTTTGGTGGCTTCACACTGTCCTTGTCCTTTTCTATCTACCTTGTTATATTCACCCCTATATTCCCCCTGTTTGCTACAAAATCAGGTTGAGGGCTTGTGCTGAGCTGTCTGGCTATACCAACCCCTCAGTTCCTGTGAGCATCAATTCCTTCCAGGATGGAACAAGAATATGCTACTCCCACCTTGCTGTCTGCAACCCACATCCTTGTTCCTAAACATATATATAGATATGCTTGTGGGCATTTAAAATGTCTCCTGTTACAAAAGGGGTGCAGTCAATCTAGGGGTAAAATGTTCCTCTATAAGAGATGTTCTGAGTTACAAATCCATTGGAAAGTATTACATCTTCCTGGGTCTTTAAAATACAGAAGAGAATGATTTATTTTTCTATTTCAGCACTTTTTACGTACTCCAGCCTCTGCCATCTCATTCTACATTATGTTTGCTTTTGCTTTTATTATGCTTATTTTTATTGCCAGCCTGATCAGGTGAACATCTTTGGCTTTCTCTATCAATTTTCCACACTTTGTAGTGTGTATTGCTTGCTGTCTTGGATTTGTTATTTATTACTGTATTTCTTTTTTTTTTTTTTCCCTCCTCTTTGCCACTGGGTCGAAACGCTTTTGTAGCCAAAGTTGTCATTCTCAATTGAGCAATGGTAGTTTCATGTCTTTATAATTTAATAAATCATTTTTTTTTTCAGAAGCACTTCCATGTTTTACCATCTATTCTTTTCCTCTCAGTTTTGCCTGTGGCATTCCTTACTTTTGAAAGTTAGTCTTCCTGATGGATAAAAACTATGTTTGTGAAATGTTATCTGGTTCTGAGACAACACATTTTTAGCCCAGCAACTGACTTAACTTTTTTCACCGGAATACAACTCAAAATGGAGGCTGATACCAGTGCTGAACTTTCAGCCTGTAAAAAATCTTTAAAATAAACCTACACCATCACAGAAAATGCTGCTTATATGGGGAAAGAAGAAAGCTTTTGCACTTGGAAAATCTGGGGATTTCAGAACAATTCAGATAGTAATTTTCCATTAACCTTGCTTACTTAGGTGGTATTAATTGCTGGCATGCGTAATGCTGATTTCTCCTTATGAACCAGGGGAGTGATACTTCTGAAGAGGAACTCAACCCCTAATGCAAAATTCATTGTCATCAAACTGGTATCAGTGGGATTTGGATGAGTAAATATTTCAAAGTGTATGTTTGAAGTTTGCATGTATATCAGAAATCTGTTGTTGACATCTTTTTCTGCTTGGATTTCTTCCACCCATGGTTGGAAAAATGAAAACAAGCTTGATATTATGCTCAAGTGACATCCCAAATGCAAATATCCTGCCTTTGGCTTTCACTCACATGGTGATTGATATCAACCTAATTGTATGGGGATTTTTTGTTTGTTTGTTTGTTTGTTTGTTTGTTTGTTTTTCAGGATATGGTTACATATCACCACTATTAGAAAACACAGCACTATGATAATTATAACTGTAGTAAATTAGAAACAAAAAAGATTTTGAAGATGTTTGTCTGTTCAGTAAATTTGTGCTTAATCTCATATTCAGGAAAGCATTTCTATGGAAAAGGGGGTTTACAGCTTAACATCAGTCACAGGGCTGCACCACACTAAGTCACATTTCAGATAGGGTGAAAATTAGGTAAGCATATAGGTGTTTTTCAAAATGGAGACTTCAAGCATAGGTGCGAGAAGGCGATATTGCAAGAAATCATGGTGAGGACTGTGTGCTCGTGTTGGGTTGTACCCATGGATGTGTCTCTGGTGAAGTGTAGTTCCACACAGTCCCATAGATTCCACTCTGACAGCATCGTCATGAGAAACTCAGCTACCAATATGACAAGCAAGAGGGAGGAAAAATAAAGCAAAAGTTTTTCTTACCAGTCATCCGGGACACGTTTGGCAGAATGTAAGGCAGTGGTTCAGAAAACTGGGAAGTCAAGCTAGAGATGCAGTTTGTAACACCATATTTTCCAACAAACGTTTCCACATTTTTCAGCTGGATTGCCGTTGAGAAGATTTTGATTAGTTATTAATCAAACTTATTTACAAAATTCAATGTCTGTAGTTAATTTATGAGTAGTTCTTGGCACACTTCAAACAGCTGTAATGGCTGTACAGTGCATATGGTGTATTTCTGTTTCCTGACTGGGTGAGGGGAATGAAATTTCCACTGCAAATATTTTTTGTAGGACTTCAAAATTTGCTTTTCCCGAGTATTTAAAAATATTTTGAATACTGTTTCCATGAGCATTCCTGTTTTTGCAAACATAAAGTCAACACAGTTGAAATGAAGAGTTTAAAATTTTAAGGGAAAAATAAAGCATTTCTTTTTTAGTGCAGTCCTCCCACCTGACCTGAAAGTCACTTTAATCCTAGTTCTAAGGTTTCATAGGGAAGTACACAGCCACAGGCACGTTCACACATTACTTGTGTTCATGGAAGCATTAATTGAATTTCCAAAGTCTTGTCTCAGCACATGCTGCCTGCAGTGGGAAGGATTCTTTAAAAGTCTCTCGTGCTGTTGGATCCCAAATCCTTGTGACAAATGGTCTCATGTAGGAGAAGGAGGAAGGAAGTCTAATGTTCAAGTTGATAACCACTTATGGGAATGACACTGTAGCATAAGAGGTTTTTCGTTGGACAAAAGGAAAAACATAGTGATGGGGCTAATTACAAAAAGAAAAAAGAATCATGCAGTGGTGTTCAAAAGCAGTTTTACTTTGGGTTCCTGAAAGAGGAAATACTTTTCCTATACCATAAGTAATACCACCAGCAAGAGATAGCCCTTGAGTATTTCTGATATATTTTTTTAATCATTGGCTGACATATGAACAGAGGCAACAACTTCACCTTTGGCACAGAAGTCTCACAAAAATGCACAGGAAAATGCCACCCTGCAGCTTTCATTAAAGGTGGCTTTTCTAAAATGCCTGTGATACAGATATCCGTACCCTGCTAAATACAGACTGCACCTGCATTCACTTCTGCAGCAGGATAGGATGTGCTTGCTGGACATAGATCAGATTAGATCTCCTCTCTGTCATGCTCCTGTCAGTCACTGCACATACGGACACGGAGGGAAACCTGGCACTGCAGCATTTAATCGAACTGAACCAGCATTTCTTCTTGCTATTTGCTAGTAGTGGTCAAGATGACCTTTCTGACCAGTTTATTTAGGTCTTGGCATCAGTCCGACTCCATAACCCCTGCACAGGGCTAAAGGGATCTAAAGCTCAAACTCAGCTTGGCTAGGTTTCCGGGGATTTTACAATTGGATTTTTCTTTTGTTTGTGCAACATTTCCAAGAAATACTTTAATATAGATGTATATATATGTATATTAGCATAGCTGTCTGTCAATTTTCACGGCAAAAAAGTATTTGGAAACCGGAGAATAGTAATAGTAGAGTTGTTTTTAAAGGAATCACCCTACACCATTCTAGGCCAAAAGCTTTTATTAAAGTTTTATGAAAATCCTCCCTGTTTTTTACATTCCAGTTGAGTCTATTAGCTTTGCAGGTTTTGATGATCTAGCAGGTATAAGCACTTCTCACATTAAATGCAGTGTTGACAAAGGAAATTCACTAGCAAAGGTTTCATTAACTGGGGATTATACTGAAACCTTTTCCCAGAATTGCCAATAAATGGAGCCCTAATCCAAAATTTGGCTTTAAATTCAAGTGCAACTAATATAATTTTGTGTTTGGTTTAAAATTACCTATGGTTATTTTCTCATTTTTGCAATATACAACATTATGTCATCTAGACTCTCAAGAAGCATTGTACCTATGATGAAAAAGCAAGTTTAAATCCCGAGTATGAAAGAAACTCCAATTTAACTTGAGTTTTGAAGGAGGCAAATGAGCCTGATCCTGTGAAGCTGGAGGGGTAACTAGTGGAAATGATGCTGCAAGAAATGGACATGCTGCTCCGCCCGGGCTGGTCCTGAGGTGAAGGTCCTGAGGTGACACATTGACAGTGCGTCAGCACTGCTTGGACATGAGGACATGCCCTCCCCGTGTTGGTCAAAGCTTACTGCAGGGAGAAGCAGAGATAGGCTGGAGGCAGGAGGGTGCCCGTGGTGCCAAGGGTTTGAAATCCCCTGAGCGAGCAGGATCTTCAGGCCAGGGGAAATCTGGTGCCATCATGGACAATGGGAGTTTTGCTTCTGACGTAAGTGGATTGAGGATCTTGCCAACCTTGGTACAAAATAATATAATACCCTCCTTCTAATCTCTCCTGCAGCACTGAAGTTACCTGACAGGATCTCCTGGTTTACTCTCTCTGGTCATGTCGAGAGGCAACAGAAGCTCCTTGAACCAAGAAAGTCCTGTCTCTAAAAAAAAATAATTAAATAAATAAAGGAATTTGTAAATTTACACACTCTGGGTGCATGGGGGCATGGGGGAGTCATATGCAGTGTTTCTGTTTGTGCAATACACTGTCCTTTTTTCTCCCTGTTTCTAGGAAAAGAGTTGCAATGTCAAGTTAGGGGGTTACAATTAGGGAGGTGTTTGTGCTGTGGTCCTGTTTTCTGAGGAGGAGATACGTGGCCTAGAAAGGCAATGAGAGCTGCATCCAAATCTCCTAAACTCGGTGGGAATCTCTCCAAGGATCTCATAGGCTCAGGGTTTACAACGCAGTCTGTTAAGATGAAGTTTTTGAAACTACCTGAGGGAGCTGAGTATAGCTTTCTATTAAAATTAATGGGAATTGGATATTTAAATTCCTTAGACATCTTTGAAAGTCTTACTTCTAAGTAGCATATAAAGATCTAATGTAACTTCCATTGCACCTAATTTACAGTTTATAGTTAAGATGATGTAAACCCTGGGTTTGTTTCAAAATGAAGTTCATTTATTTACAGCTCCCAAAGCTAAGCCACTGTTTAGCATTCTATGAAAAAGAACCAAATATTTTGTAGCAGCATTCATTGTGGTCACAGCTAGTGTTTAGACTTGCATTTTACCCAAGACAAGGAGATTGCAGTATCTCATGAAGAGAACTGAGGTGAACTCATAAATCTGAAGTCTCTTTGGTTATCTTTTTTAAAAGGAGCTGGAACTCATATCACCCTAGGTTTCCTTAATGGTTTCACATAAACAATGAAGTGCCTTAGGAAAATCACAAACTCTTCTGTCAACAGACAGCTTCATTTTCCCTCCCAGATTAGGGTGGTCTGAAGCTATCAGCAGCTGATCTGACAGAGTAAATCTGAAACAAATTGCTGTTGCTATAATCCTTCCATGGCACGAGGTTCTGCACAGGAGAGAAAACAAGTATTGTTGCATAACTAAATTGGTTTGGCTTGTGGTTCATTAGCTTGTATTGGATGGAGAGTGCTTGGTTCCCTACAATTCCTATCTATCTTCCTATTTTTCTTTCTTTATTCCCATATTTCTTCCTGTCTTTTTATATATCTGAAATTGCTTGGGATATATTTCTTCACCCTCAGAATAATGTAAGAGAAGCCATCTCCCAGCATCTCCTGATTTTAAGGTTGATCCATGGGTGTGAAATAAAGTTCTTAGTTTCATCTACTAGAGATTTTCTTGTTGACGTTTGAGAAATGTGGTAAGATTCTTTGATGGTTTATATTTTTCATGAGACTACTATTTTATTTAAGGTTTAAATTTGATTGGAAAAAGCTGTTAGTCATGACAGCAGCATTGAGTAGCTTGGTAAAAGTAATGCACAACTGCTTGAAGTCCTGGAAAGTCTGTAACGGAGGTGACCAGCACAGTATTGCTAGCTTCCAGCAGCCTCTGCTTCCCTTTGGCACTGATAGATCCAGTTTGGTAAGCAAGAGCAGCTCTACATTAATCCCAAAGACTTTAATGGGAAGATGTGGTTCGGATGCTGTTCATTGCCATTTCTTGTACTGGATGTCAAAGGCTGATTGGCTCCATCCTGAGACACCTCCAAATACTGTTGGGCATCATTTTGCTGAGCAGTTCTTAAGGAAAGTGGATGGATGATACAGGGGAAAATGACATTTCTTTCAGTTTGAAGAAAGCATCGCTTTGTTCTTAATTTAAGCTGCTGAGAGAAGTGCCACCAAGGTGGGTGTCACCCCAGGTGTGCACCATGCTCTGTCTTGGGGCAGAAGAGGGAGCGGTGGGAAAGGTGGGGGATTTCAGAGGGGGTGGCACCCTGAGGATGCTTGTCTCCTCACTTCAGTACCTGCTCTTCAGTACTCTTTCCCCTTCAGTTATTATCTGCGTGCTTATCAGGACTAACCAACTAGTTGAATTGGTTTAGGATTTTTTCCTTCTGTAAGTAAAACACCACCAGTGGAAGAGAGGTCTCCCCTCTTACATCTTAGTGTAATATCAAAAGGATCTGTGCAAATTGAAAGGATTTTTCTTTCTTAGCAAAACAGAAGAGCTGAAAGATTTTAAAGCCTAATTGCATCAAAGGAAGGAAATTAAAATTTCCTTACAGGAATTCAGGTTGCTGAAAAATTCAGGCCCAACCCAGACACAAGTATGTTTCATATTAAAACTTAAACAACCAGCCAGTATAATATTTCCTGAAGTTTCATACATCATGCTACTGGTTTCTGCAGGGAGGGAAACATAACCTTCCCTTGCTATGTCTCAGGGAAAGTAAATAATATTGTTAAGAAGCTTGTCATATCACAAGTGCCTAATTAGGGAGGCTTGGGGAGCTGGCAAGTTTTCAGACTTCATTAAACATGCTGCAATGCCCCGAGGAAGAAAAATGTAGAGGGATATCTGCAGATTATATAGGCACAGGCTGACCTGCATCCCTGTACTGCCAGACTGGAGATTGGTGTCTCCAGAGGGGCCAAGAAAGCATATAACTGCATGGGCTGAGGTGCAGAGCTGACGGAAGTGTGGCTGAAACTGCTCCCAGTTTGCTCTCCTGCTTGGAGGAGCGTCTGGAAAAGCAGAAGGGTTTGGCAGTAGCCCTGCACGTTTTGAAGACAAGCAGAGACCTTCTGGATCTGGGAAACAGGGGTGTTGGTACATGACGAGGGCAGCCTCACCACTGACAGAGGTGCCAAGCTGTGAAGCACTGCTAAGGCTAAATGCTCTAGGCATGACCAAGAAAGTCATCCAGACACCCAGGAAATCTTACTGTGGTGGGAGGCATGGCCACTTCTAGCCTTTAATGATAAAACAACTTCGCTTTATTCACTACAGTGGGAGGAAATCCTCCTTTGTGACCTTCTCACTAAAAATGTAAAGGTAATTTTTTATTTATTTTTTTTATATCTTAAAGGTGATATTTAAAAAATATTTATTTTCTGATGGAAAGTTTAAATGTCTTATAGGGAAACAGAGTCTAAGAACACTGAGCATTGCTGTTTATTTTGAAATTGAATTTTCTATTAAGGAAAGAAAAAAATAAAAATGTTCTAGCTATGTATTTGACACATTTGCATGACTAAAAAGTGGAAGTCATGGGGAAAATTAATATTAAAAGCTTGTATAAACATCTCCTTAAAAACAGAGTGAAAAAATAAACAGATAATCCTACTAAATTGCTTTTCATGCCCTGAGCTATAACTTCTATAACTTTGTAACAACTGTGTTTACTACTAATGAACCACCAAAATGTCAGGACTGTATGAAAGAACTGCCACAAGTTGTGATTTTATGGCATAAGCTTAGAAAAATCTTCAGTCAATCAAGTCCACATCAGGATTAGGCTTATAGAGAGGCTTAATGAGACATTAGCAAGGCCCTTAATGGAGCTACCGTGAAGGACACCTGCTGAGGATCTAGTCGGACATCTCTTTTAAACATATTTATACCCAGCCTCTGGGCTGTGGGCTTGACATGCCAGGTCTGTTTTGCTGATCAGACTGTGCTTGCAATTGTTTACAAGCTGAGCAACAGGGGGGCAAAGCACTAAATAAATAACATATTGTCAAATTGTTTCTTTGCACAATACTGGTTTCTTATTAGTTCCTTCCTAAACTGTGATCTAGGAAGGATAAAAGCCTGAAGAAAAAAAAATCATCCTTATACAATTTTTTTTAAACTGGTGACTTGGAAAATTCTGCTATTGTTATGACAGGTACCTTTCAGGTACCTCCATCAGTTAATATACCTCTTACCTTTCACTGTCACTTGCAAAATATAGGAGATATTTCCTGTTGTTTACATGAGTTTTATACCAGAGCAATTCTTCTGGTAATTTAACTTGGACAACATAAAAATACTTGCCAGGGTCTTCATGATGTTCCTGCTCTAAGAGATTTTATTTTTTTTCTACACAGGTCTTCTGTCTTCCTCCTTTATACCACTTGAATGGTGAACAAGGACATGCTTCTTGGTTATCCTTGTGCCTTGGCATGCCTGGCTGCTCTTCATGAATTTTCTCTCCACTCTCCACTGTTGCATGTAACCAGTGGCTTTCTGGGATACAGGAATAAATCATCTTGGGAAATAAGTGGGCTTGGGCTTGAGTCCTCGTGGAGACTCTTCACACCGTATGGGTGCACTTTGGTGTTCAGAGATGGGCTGATGCTATCTTCAAGACCTGGGGGAAGGGGAAACACTTGGGATCTCAGCCCACATTGTTGCCCAGTGTAGGCCTAAGATGATGTTTATAAGCAGATGTTTACTTTGGGATGGACAGCTGTTTGTCACCTGGCTCTGCCACCTCTTTGTTTATCAACTACCTTTGTGGCATTTCCTAGGCAGCCAATATGGGGTATAATACAACAAAGGATACTATCTATAAGATACCCATATAGCCCACATAAAGGATCATGAACTCCTAGGCAGCTGAATCTGTCTTTACAAACTGCAGACTAACAGCTTGGGTAGGATCAAGGCTGTTACAGGATTAAGGCTTCTGCATTTAAGCATCCGTCTGCATGTGGGCAGGTATCCGAATCCCATTCCAGCCGACACAGAACTCCGAGTATAGTTTGCGAAGTCTAAAAGGAGATTTGGCTGAGAAGTCACTGAATTCATCTGTCCATGCACAGATGCCTGATACTATTTAAGATGCTGCAGGGTGCATTGCCTGACCTCCTGCCAATTTAGTAAATCAGAGGTCTCCTGATTGTGTCATCATGTTTTATCTCTATGTGCCCTATGGCTGTGTTCTGGATACTCTAGAGCATCTCAAACAGCATGGGAGCAAAATGCAACCCAAGCTCTAAATATATAGTTTCAATTGAGATGGACTGCCTTTCAGACACTGTTGATGGCAGTGAGTAGATCTCCACCAGCTAGAATACAGGTTTGCACGCCTGTATGTACATATCTGAAGTTACGCATCTTAGTGCAAAGCTAAATCTCACCCTGTAAATCACAGGTTGGTTGAAGACAGCAATACTGATATTTCTGCTGGATCAGAGAACATAACAAATTTAGCTACCACACACATAAGGATTACAAAAGAGAGGGTAGATGCAGCCAAAATTTCCAGTAGGGTATTGGTTGTATTCAAGAGTTAAACTGCCCAGATTTTGTTTCAGAGCTGGATGTCCTTTTGCCTAGAGTGAGAGAATTCAGAAGTTTGGTCATTAGCTAGAAAAACTACTGCTTTGCATTAATTTTATTTTATTGAAGCACTAGAAAAAATTACCTTTGCAGCTGAAAAACATGACTTGAAACTGGACTATTCCAGTTAACGCCTATTTCAGAGAAATGCCACCCACCAGAGTTTTTCTGAACAAGATCAAGAATCAATTTATCAGTGCTCACATTAACTATAATGCCAGGTCCTTAGCTACTTTACTTTCTTTAATTACCTAACTTTGGTTGCATATGGAATGCCCTAGAAAGCTCAGATGTGGCTCAAGCATCTGGCATTGTATTATACATTTTAAAAGGTGTATTTAAGACCTTCTGTGGCTGGAATAACACTTCTGTGGAGCTAGTGCTCTGATCTTTGTTCCAAATCAATCACAGTATTTTCTTATGAGGCCAGAGCTACCATCACTAATTAGGTCTTTTATTTTGTTTTACTAGATTATCTGGTTTTTAACTGTAAGATCTCCTTGTTCAGCCAACAGAACTTGAATATTTGGATGAAGTTATCTGGGTAAATCCATGCAAACTCTCAGACAAAACTAACTGAGTTAATTTAAGATTGCCACTTTCCCAAAAATGTAGAAAGCAAGGTTTTCCGCCTTTCCTGAGATCCATGAACGCCCGTCTGAGTATTGCAAAACAGACCTCATCGCAGCTGAATTTGTTTGATTATATGTCATTTCCAGACTTTGCTTTTGTGTTATGATGATGTGATACGACAGGGAGCACCAGGAGAACCTGATGTTCAGTGTCCTCCTTTTGTATGAGTCAAAAGGTAGATATGCATCTGAATCAATGCCTTTGCCACCTCGTCTCCTTCACATTTCAGGGAATTATGTACATTACCTGGTGTACTCTGTAAAATAGGCAAGTGAAGATACAGTATTAAATAGGATCAGAATGAGTTAGGAAAGTACATAGAGAAGAGGAAGACGGCAAGGCAAGGAGAAGCTGCTGCACCTAAATGGGTTACCAGACCTTATGGTATTTCTGCCTGTTATTAGCAGGTGAGGTTCAGAAGGCTTGGGAGTTGCATTTGGTCAGTGTGTTAGACTCCACTGCAGTTAGTTTAATGCGATGAAGATAGCATGTAAGTATAGGTTGCTTGCAAAAAGGTTTGTTACTAACTGCTTCTGGTGAATTCTCAGCCCAGCCTGCCTCCTGGATTTAGAGTTTTTCCTTCTCACTTCAGAGGGTACAAGAATTTCTTTTAAGAAATCTCTTAAATAAATAGGAAATAATCATTGGCAATTTTGCATGTCCCAGATTCATATTTTCTGATATTTTATCCACTGGAGGTGCCTGCTGATAGTCACTTGCATCCTTCCAGAGGATTTACCTCCCATACATCTGGTGGGAAGAGGAAACAACCACTCTGAGCTTGCATGTGTTTATAACCTGAATCTTTTGGTCTGTGAGGCTCTTCTGAAGGTGGCAGAGAATGTACAGTTTTAGTTCTGGTTTCTGGGAGTATCCTAGCTTTAAGATTACTTTTTTGTCAGTCTTTATCTTGGTCTGCTGTCCCCCACTGATTCTGAGTACTGACTGGAGCCTAAAGGTGCTTTGGAATGGCAATTTCTACGACATTTTACAACCACAGGCCTGGATTAGCACCATCAATATGTTTCTTTCATAGTTTTGAACCAATTTAGCAATGGCTGTTTTGCTTTGTACTACACCTAGTGCCTTTCAAGTGCAAAAGCTGTGCTCAAGGCCACCTACAAGATAGCTGGGATAAGGCAGAGCTGAGGCCCCATTCTGCACAGATTCGAACGCAGAAGCTAAGCTTTCTATATGGTCCGTAGAAAAGGGAGTCTGCACACGGCTGAGAGCTTAAATACAGCCACCAGGAACTCTGATCCAAAATGAGCTAAATCTACTGAGTTTAGGTGCCACCAGTCCTGGAGGGCTGTTGCAGCTGGTTGAGTAATTCCCTTGGATTTTGAAGAGATTAAAGCTTTTCAGTCATGCTTGCACACCATAGGCAGCAATCTAAATCTCACTCTTCACCTTTTACTCAGACTCTACTTTGGGAGTTTACAGAGTGTGTGCATGGCAGAGAAACACAAGTAGTTTCTTTGAAAGATTTTTTCCAGGCACAGTTTAGCTGACCAGTATCACCACCCACATCTCAACCACCATATCACTGAGACACTATTATAGTTCAAAATAAATTTCAGCAGTGTTTTGGCCTTCAAATTGTGGCTGGCCTTTGAGGTACTATTTGGAATCTCAGTTTTGTTCCTATTGAAAGAAATAGGAGAAGAAGCAGGTCTGTGAATACCACTAGCTCTGTGCTGAGATGAAAATACTACTTTGGCAATATACAGGCTGAATATTTTCCTTCATCAGATGTACAATATTGATTTTGAAAAAAGGAAAGGAAAGGAAAGGAAAGGAAAGGAAAGGAAAGGAAAGGAAAGGAAAGGAAAGGAAAGGAAAGGAAAGGAAAGGAAAGGAAAGGAAAGGAAAGGAAAGGAAAGGAAAGGAAAGGAAAGGAAAGGAAAGGAAAGAAAAGAAAAGAAAAGAAAAGAAAAGAAAAGAAAAGAAAAGAAAAGAAAAGAAAAGAAAAGAAAAGAAAAGAAAAGAAAAGAAAAGAAAAGAAAAGAAAAGAAAAGAAAAGAAAAGAAAAGAAGAAAAAAGAAGAAAAAAAGAAAAGAAAAGCAGACCTCTCATCCAAATACCTCTTTATTATGCAAAAGCCTCCAAAAGAAAGAAAGAGTGAGGTCAGGATGGTGTACTTGCCACTAAGTAAGCTGAAAAAAACCAAACAAACCCACAATTATGGCACAGATTTCAGCAACAAAGATCCCTTGTATGAAGTATGGGCAAGATTTCTTTCCATATAAACCTGTCCACATCTGAAATAGCTCTATTGATTTCAGTATTTTCCACAGACCTGTACCAGTTCTTTGTCCCATGGGAGTTATGGATATTGGACAAGTTATTGGTACACGTCAAAGCGCAAGGTTACAAAATGAATAAATAGCAAATGCTTAAATATGCTCCCATTGAAGTGCAACTGGTGACTGCAAGAAAATTTATGCTATGAGGAAGGTCTGCGTGAGTGTCTCTGTCGAAGGCCTAGCTTTTAAACTATTAAATAGTTTTGCATTTCTTGGATCTTGGTTTTAGGATCTTTGGACCACAACTTACTATGCCTGAAAATATTTTAAAAGAAGTGTGTCAGAAGACCCCATCTCGTGCCGGGACTCTGGGCTCCCTGCCACAGGAGGAGGGTGAGCTACACAGGAGCTCAGACCCCAGGGGCAGAGATGACCGTGCTCCTCTGATGAAGGCACCTTCCAGCCTGTGCCTGTGCCTGTCTTTGCTATTGCTAGAGAGTAATAGAGACAAGGAGCCGGTATGGTTTCCAGCAGGCAGTAGTGTCATTAAAGAGATGAGCAGCACCACACCTCGGCTAAACTCTAAGCTGGCCTCTGTGGATGCCTAGCCATTGGGCCTCCCCAAAGCTCCTCTTTGCCACCCTGGAAAAATCTGCTGCCTCTCAGCCACAGCTCTTATCCCATGGCACACTGACTGGGCAGGGGACTTGGCAGGGACAGAATCCTCAGCTCAGAATGGGACCAAACGTTCCCAGCAAAACTACCCCATTGAGTTAGCATTGCACCCTGCAAGAATTGCTAGCGAAGAGTGACTGTGCTACAAGGTACCACTCCAAACTCCCAGTGAAGCTATTGGACTCCTTGGATGCAAATCTCAAGGAAAATCGAGTTGAAAAAAAAAATAAACCTATTTGGAACTATATAGAAAGTTTTATGTTTCTATGCCATAGGTAATTTATGTATTATCTTTAACATTTGTGCCATGTGTTCTTAATTCTCCAACCTAAAAATCTAACAAGCAATTTTAAAAAGTCTTGTAAAAGTCCCCAATTTTTTGTTTCCAAGTTCTATCGGAAATCAATAAATAAACAATGTAGTTAAAAATTAAACTAAACAATATCCATACCTTAAATACTATTAAAAACAGAATTAAAACTGCATAACAAATTGTAACCGTTAAGTCATGTCCAATGCAAAGTAAAAATACTTCCAAAAATGCCTATGTCACAGAAAACTATAGTGTTTTAAACAAGGGTCTTTTCCTGATTTTTTTTTTTCCAATGGTAATATTCTCTAGGGGTTTATGTTAAGGTTCATTTGATTCTATTTCTTTAATTAGCCAAAACATCTTCCAAACAAAGATATGCATGCAGCAACTTTCAATCAGGAAAACTAAATCACCGTATCTTGCTGCTTACAGTTTTTATTATTTTAATATGCAGTTAAGAAAACATAGCAAGTCTTTGTTTCTAGAGAATATTATATTCCAGTCCCAGTGCAGCAGGCATAGCCCTTCTCATTTGAGGAGTAAAATGACCATGAATATATTTGTTCTGCAAAGCAAAGCCCACCAAATATGTTTACTTTATCCTCTCAAGCATGTGTGCCCTGTGCACGTGGCCTACTGGACATTTTGGGAAGAATATCCTCAGCTGCATTGAATTATAATTTTGTTAAAAGAAATTAAATAGCTTAAGTGAAAATGCTTAATCAAAATAAAATATTTACATTTATTTCTGTAGAGGTGACAGCAAAAGAGAAATGCCAGCCAGTTTACCTGTCTGCTCCTCCTCTAACTAGTTTCAGATTTATTAAGCATCTAGGAGGAAGAGAACAGGAGTTGTATGAGGACTGAGCTAGCAGTGGCAATGATTACAATAATGCAAGAATTTCTTTATGTCTTTCTTTTTATGTTGTGTTGTCCCAACACCTGACATGATTGGAGCTGATGGATATTTTTCTACTGGCTTTCACCTTACAGGAAACAAACCTACTGACAAGAGAAGCTCAAGGAAGACTTTTGAAGCAATGTGATTAGGCTTTTATCCTGACTTGTGTCACAGTCTGAACTTCATACTTCTTGATTTCTAATGCAGCTTTCAACAACAAAAGGGAGAGAACACCTAAGGTAGTTTGGGAATGCCAGTAAATGTGGAAATTATGGAAATGGCATCCACTGAAGTTTGAAAAGCAGAATAAGATATCACACCTCTGTAAAGCACCATCAAGGGAAGAGACTCCTGGGCAAGACAAGCTCCACAAGCCTAAACTAGAAAGTATCATGAAGCTGATAACATGCATTCATTAGCTTCTAACTGGAAATTTTGGAGGCCTATTTTCCTGTTGTAAGTTTTATTTATGTATTTATTTGCTATAAAAAAGCATTCTAAGGTCTAGAAATAGGCAAAGACACCATGATGGAAATAGTCTTATGGAAGAAAATTGTTATATGTTATCATTTGCAGTGATCCTTTTCTTCTATCCTTTCCTTTTTCCTTCTTTTTCTTTCTCAGATGAAGAAATGTAATGGAGAAGAGAAGAGCACTAGCTCTCCTAGCCAGCACTGAAATGGGTAGATCTGTGATTCAAAAAAACAAACAAACAAACAAAAAACAGCTTAAAATAGGGTTACCATGCACTTGGGCAGACAGTTAGTCTTGAATAATCTGACAACAGTCTTCACCACCATGCACCATTCCCAGCTCATGGCAGAAAAGTCTAAGGACGTTGCTCCGGCTAAGAAAGAAGTCAACTCATAGTGGCCTTTGCAGCTAAAAATAGGGGGATGTCAGTTTGCTGCCACATGACACTTTTTGGCAGGGAGCTGGAACATTTTCACCCTGCAAAGCAAGCCAATGGCACTGGATTTGTGTGGCTCACAACATCTCCGCAGGGACCACCCGCTCCTACAGCCCCAGTTCCCATGCCGGTCTTCACCGAGGGCTCTGGTTTGTTTGCCCTGAGAGTCTTTGAACAGAGCTTCCACCAAGTGCCACTGCCATCCCTTTCCATCAAGACAGGCCAGCAGAAGTTTTCCTCAGAGGGTTGCTTCCACAGAAGGAAGCCTTTAGAAGAACAGTAAACAGTAAACATACCAAGTTCTCGCCCACTGCATCAGAGCGATGCAGAATCCTGTTTCAGAAAATACTGTGTTGGTGAGGCTGACTTCGGCATGTCACACACGGTTGCACAACATAACACGGTGCAATGACGTGAGACAACTAAATGACAAAATGCTGGCTCTCAATCAAACATGTAAAGCACCTATTTTCGGCTCTACCATCTGCTATCAGTTTGCACAGTGTCTTTCCCAGCTGAAAACACAAGGCAAATTGGCACAAACGGAGCATTCCTCTGGCTGGTCACAGACTGCAAGATACAAAATTTTCTTCCTTCTGCGGCCAGCCCATCTATGATTTATTTATCTATTTTTAAATTTCCATACTGAAGTAGGGTGTTCTGTGTAAGCTACCTCATGATAAGTTAAAAAACAGTCCCATAGGATAAATGTTCTCTATCATCCTACCAGGCAAAATGGTGGTATGTCACTTCTACCTTAAAAATAAGCATGCAGAAATTAATATCAAGATTGGCTTAACATTTTCTGGTGAAGCTCTTTCAATTAGGATCCTCCTTCAGCTGCTTGACACTCTACAATATCATTAACTCTATTGTCATCTATGGATAAACAGGAAAAGTTAGAATACGTAAATAATTTTTTGTAGTTGGCAAATAACTTTCTGTGAAAAAAAAAAAAGACACTTTGGGGAATTCAATGTGAAAATCAACAAAACAAAACAAAACAAATCCAACATCTAAACTTTTCTATAGAGGTTAAAAAAATCCCAGCCATTTCCAGGTTATTTACACTAAATTGATTACTCCTTTAGAGCCCTGATTTGGAGGGATGGAGCTGATCTGAAATTCTTTCCTTTATAATAAAGATCAAAACTACTGGGACTTTTGCTGCTTTCTTCTCTGAATAAATAAGATGTTTCTGAGTTGAAACCCTGGCTCAGTTGACTTCACTGGGGCCATGATTTCACCCCAGGAATTATTCTAAAAGCATTACTCATTTAATAAGCATACCACACTAATTCTCTACTGTTTCCGTACGAGCACCTCCCAATGCCAATGTAAACCCACTGCACAAAGCTACATTAAAGCAATATTTATGGTTGAGATCTTAACACAAAACTCAGGAAACTCAGAGTTATGGTTCCCCCAGCCAACCATAACCAGGGGTAGCTTTAGTGTTTTGCATTACTGTGTCTATACTCTGCAATGTATGTCCAAATACCAGTGACTGAGTTATAGCTGCTGTGGGAACTATAGCTTTGGATTTCAGTATATTTTTGCATTTAAATTCTCAACCCAGGTCATGAACAACTGTGAAAATTATGATTGCAGCAGAGTTTAGTATCTCCAGTTTGCTGTTCTTGGTTACTGCTGAGGGTGACATGGGAGAACGGTGAGATCTCTCCGTGGTGTGGATGATGGAAAGCCTGAGAGTCTTACCTTCTCTTACCTTCATGAACAAAATACTTCAGCTACACTTATAAGGTATATAAAGATTAACTCTTTCACAAGCTTTGTATCATTCATCAGATACTCTGGGAGAGAGCAAGGGAGTTAATAGGATCTGACAGAGATTACTTAACATGACTAATTCTAATATCCAATTAACTTGGTCAGAGACAGGGAAGAATAAGCTGCTTTTGCGTACACTTTGTATAGCATTAGGCAAATGTTACATCTTCACCTCAAGGGAAATAAGGCTGTTTTTACCCTGTGCTCTCAGGAAAAAACTGCAGGAGATGTGGAAAGGAGAAAGTTTGTGTAGTGGGCAGTGCTAACTAGAATCACTCACAGTTGTGTGAGAGATTCTGCGCTCTGCAACAGCACCTCTCTTTCTCAGACCTGGGGCTGTTCATGGGAAATTTTACCTGTAAGCTAGGTAGTTAATATGCTGTTTATTTCAATAATTGTTTCAGACATGAACATTGTGCAGTAAGGAATAAAAATAGATGCAATAGCTTGACAATAGCTGGAATTTTGATGCAGAGATTTACAGTAAATTGAAGATAACTATTAGTAGTGTTTCTCAAAGGGCATGAAATTGAACTCTGACTTTACGAAGCCAGCTGACTCAGGAGTTGGGTAATGGCTTGAATGCCAAAGAAAGAACAGCAAAGGCTAGAAGCTCTCTCCCTGCAGCCTGTGCCAGTGATGGGCTGGAACTAACTAGTCTGGCCACAGAAAGAACTGAATAGCTGAAGGTTGCTTGCATTTATCTACCATAAACATGGATGGAAATGAAATTACATAGGCATCTATTTCCTTAGGTGGAAAGTTCAGAAACAGAATCAAGTTTGTACAACTCCCATTAATTTATCTGGGACGTATTTCTTGGGATTCTCTAGCCTCATCTACGTTGGGACTGTGATCACAATTTGTATTTATTAGTGGACAGCACTTTTCTAAGGCAAGTTTTAATCTTGTCTGTTGGGAAAATGATCCAACCAAAGCAGAGCATGATAACTGGAAAGAGAACTGCAAGTGCCTACTAGCAGCCACTCCAAATCATCACCTTTGTTTGCTTTCAGATGTTATCAACATCTCACTGCAAGGATGAATGAAGTGATATATCTGGCTCGTGGACCAAGACATGAAGAGTGTTTTCCCTTGCTCTTAACAGATGCCAGCAGCAGCACACAGCTGAACTGACTCTTCCAAAAGTTAATCCCTTTTGAACATGGCTGCTGATATGTTCATACCTCATGCTTATATGTCTTGGCTTTTAGTTTTACGTATTGAATTGCTCGGAGAAGGTCAATATGTACAGCAACAAAATTCCCACTGACTACATGAGTCCAGCTGCTCCTGCCCCATATTTCCATCAGATTCCCACCTCTGTCTGAACATAGCAATGATATAATTGGATTGCACAAGAGCAAAGCTGACTGTTTTAAGGCCAGGTGGTAGAAATATTTTGCTTTGAGCATATTTATTTCTTCAGTGTATTTTACAGACATTCTAACACATTGCTCTGTTTTAGGTAAGAATTAAAGCCAAGCTGCTTAACCCAGGGCTTTTGCAGCACTAGGTCAGACAACAGTATATTGCTTTACATAAGTTTACCACTGTTGTTAACCTGTACATCCTAATGTGTGGCCTGTGTACAGTGCTATGTCTAAGTATGCATGTGGACAAATCTTTTGTATGCATGTATTTAATATCTTGGAGAAGGGACAGAACTAAGCAAAGCTTATAAAAAACTGGAAAAACAAAAACAAAAACTCCAAATAAGCTATTTTTAGCTCTGTACAAGAAACATGTCAATTGTTTTGAGATAATCTTTATTGGAAACTGCTTGAAGTATAAACATATGGACATTATAACCCTTTGAAAAAGGTTTGCCTGTGCTCTGCTGAACTGTTGGTTTATGCTGAGAAACTGTTATTTTATAGTCTTAAAATAATGGAAAGGAATTAGAATTGTTTACAAATTGCTTACTATAAATTAATCTTGAGGTATGGCATACTTCTTGCAAACTGCTTGATCGTCTAGAACTTGTTAGTATCCCTTAATTACCAGCTCACCAGAATATCAGTTTGTAAATCCAGAACTCTAGTAAGCATTTACCACAGAACTTGTAAAGCAAGTTGGAATAAGGGGTAAACATACTTTTCAGTGTTACTTGTGTTGCTGAAAAGAGATATTGTTGCCATGGCGGCAGAGTATCAGGCTTTTGGGTAAAACTGAATTATCTACCCCACTGCTCATTTAAATCACAGTTTGTGAGTCAGTTCCTACAGACTCCTTGAGTTCTGGATGTTTCCTGATGCTGAGTGATATGAACCACTGTGTTTTGTTTTGTTTTGTTTTGCTTTGTCTAGTTTTAAGAAAAACTGACTGTTTACATGCATATCTGTCATGAAGCAGAGATCTCTAATGGGAACTAAAATCAGGAGTGGCATTTAGTAGAAACGCATGGATTAGCTGATATCTACAGTTTAACTTCATGTAACCAAGGGAAAGATGCAAGTCTTTGCCCCTTCGTTTTCCATGATTTCCTTTTGCATGTGTAGAGTGTTTTGCATACCTGTGACCTTTCAATTAACATTATTTATATCTCAGTAAACTGCCATGCTACTTTTCCAGATGTCCTAATCCTTTATGTAAATGAATTTATTAAACCCAGGCACTCGCCTTCAATGAAACCTGCCAAATCCACTGTGTTTGGACCCACATGCACTGTAGACTAAGCTTTATTTGCATAAACTTGTTCTGTAAGTGTAATCTTACTTATCATCTGCAGAGTTAAAGTTTCACTAATGTAAATCCCTGACAAATCAAGTACAGATGTAAGTCTTTGCCCTCAGGCTCAGCCTGTCAATTCACTGCCTCCCTTGTATCTTCTCCTTGCTCTCTGCCTCTCCCCTTGCAAGTATTTTTTAGTACTAGTAGTCATTTAAAACTGTTTATGTAGATACATCGCAGGTACTAAACATGACACTGAACATTAGTCATTTGGGCTTTTTCCTTCTGATCAAACTGCCTCACAAAATAGTGTTGGCATGTAATCCTGGGTGTCTGCTTGCAACACCTGGAAAAATTTGCTCTGCCAGTCTGTGGGTGTGTTTCAGTTCGCCAGGCGATGTTCCAGATAAGGAGTCAGGCTCAATAAATGGTTAATGTAAGCTGGCAAATTCCATAATGCAGCCAAGGAAAATTCAGTCATAGGGCGGTAGGGGGTGTAACTCCCTAAATCCATGAGCAAGAAGGGGTCGGTGGGATGGGGGGATGATGCCTGCACTTGACGATCCATTGTCTGTGAGAAATGAAAATTCTCTTCCAGTCATAAAACCCGTAGATTTAAAAACAAAACAAAATCTGCCAGCTCTTGAACCTTTTATGAAAAGGAGGAAAATGTTACTTTTGAATTCAGAGGGTGTTGGCATACACTGGGTTTGTTTCTGATTACTTTAAGGTCTAAATATGTTTCCTTTGCTGGTACCCAGTTGCTATTTATTTGGCTTTAGTCTTTGATCTCCCTTATGCTGGCACATCATAAAAAACATATTCCTGTTTGAGTTCTATATTATGCAGTTAGTCTCTGCTTGGTATGTTCACCAGGCTGGTTGTACCTACAGAATAAGACTCTCTTTGTTTTTGATAGACTCCAGGTGTTTATCATTGTAACTTACTAATGGATTTGACCACAGAATATGCATGCAAGAAGCAAACTGAAAACCTAATGGCAAAATTACTGGTTTGATAATTCAATGGCCTGCTATATAGTAACCACAGGAACCACACACATGCACACATGCATACACATAGGAACACAGACTGAGTTTTGTAAAAGAAGAGATCTTTTTAAGACCCTGCTTACTGAACTTTCTTGAGATGAATTTTCTGCACTGGAAATTAAGTTTTACTCCAGACTTATTTGTCACCTGGAGTTTTCTTGGAAAGCTTTCCAACTTTAAGCCCTGCTCATGCAATTCCACATCACTGTGCATTTTAGGAAGGTCCCGTGTCCAGCTGAGGTGCTTCGGTTCCTAGGGGCTGTGCTCCTTGCAAGTCCAAGAGTTGACTGTGCATTAGCCTGCCCAGCTAATGCAGTCCCCAATGGCTTGGGGAGTGCAAATGTTAAATGTAGCTTCTCATATGACCTCATAGCTTCATATCATGTATTAACCCCAATGCTTTGCAATAGCCAGAGATGACTTTTTTTTTCCCCATTTCCTTCAAACCCAACTAATTTCTTGTTCCTACACATACCACCAAATGAGAATTGCCTTGTTAAAGCACACCTATCTCACCACTGTAACCCAGAAATAATCTGTTGTTGAATTCTTAGGAGGAGAATTTGTAGCAAAATGGCCAAACATATCCACATGCAAAGCCAGTAGAACAGTTTCTTCTGAGGATCTGCTGGAAATGTAAAGGATTTTTATATCCTTTTTTCTTTGCATACGGTGTTTACAGGAAAAATACCTGAACTGCAGGCTGGAGAGAGTACATTGTAAATGTCAAAGAAGCCACCCCTAGAGTTAGTATTGTTAATAATGCTAGATGTTGGGGACACTTATTACAGTATGGTGTTGTGACTGAATAAACTTTTGTTTGTACCAGCTAAGAATATGTTTAACCAGCACCTGAATTTGTTGGAGACTCTTGTTCTCTGTCCCACTGCTCTCAGAGCAGGACTTTTCTGATGAGTTGTGCCAACAAGCTTGTGCCATTGACACCACAGCTTCTTCACCAACCTCTGTTACCTGCTTGGAACACAGAACTAAGTTGGAAATGCCATCCAAGCACTGGGGTTTCCTGAAAAACTTCATCGGTGTCTTGAATTTTGCAGGTCAATATCACCATTATAACGCTCACTGTATAAATTGAATATGCTACATGAGAATGGCCTTTCATCGTCAACAGCTCCGTGTTAAGGAATTCAGATTTTGCAGCATTGAGTTTATTCTTCACTTCATCAATACTCAAAAACAAAACAAAACAGATGTTATTTCATTATTCTAGTTTAATAGAGATAAAGACCAACTTCTAGAATTATTTCCTGATCAGATTATACAGGCTTTCCACAAGGAAAGATTTCTTTTTTTTTTCTGTCCAAACACATTGTACATAAAAAGTATCCTCCTAATGCTCAGTATCTTCTCCCTAGTATGTATTATTTAATGCCCTGAGATTTTAAAAGCAAATCTTGGATCAGCTCATTGATAAAGTTTAATGTCTGTGTCCCTTAAGAAATGCAGTATTTATCTTGGGTTCACTTGAACATAGTTTCAAAAATGGAGCTGCACAGATTTATTCTGTATGTGCCTATACATGTAGACAAAATCACATATAGGTGACCTTGTGTGATTGCAAGATGTTATTAATGACACTTGTCATAGTTACAATTAAGATTAGGTCAGTAGCTCAGGTCATTAATAAGTGAATCCATTGTGACATTAGATGTAACCCAAACATTTATCTCTGATGAGTTTTCCTTTCTTCTATTGTTTGATCATTTCCATACCATAAAAAGTTGAAATGCTTTTTGAGTCTAGATATGATGCTATGTTTACTGGCTCCATAAAAAACTGTCAGTTTTTTATACCATTGTATGCACAAGTACTTCCAATTTTACACACAGCTTAACATAGCTGTTGTCTAAGAACCATAGATGTGATGATCTTTGAAAGTGTATTAAAAAGACTCTGTGGATGGATTTATCATGCTGAAGTTCAGATTTACTCCATTTATATCTTCTAAATATTAAACACTGATGTTTTACTACTTTTATCTTTGGCTGCAGGAGAGGTTACTCTCAGAGGTCAAGCACACTTTCTGTGTTGGTTACTTGTGTTGTTGCCATGCTGATACAGGGTTTTAGCTAACACCCATGGGCTTGTCAAGCTCTTTCTGTTACGAGAAGAAACTGATGCAGCAATTCAGCATATTAACAGAGAACACATGTAAACCCTGTTTCAAGGAGGATAAGGAAAACAAATGGCAACAGACAGTTTTCCTGCAAATGATTTGTAAGACTGTCTTTCCACTGCATCCCTAACTTTTGACAAATGCTTTTCTGCCTCTCTCAGATGGTCAGTTTGCCAAAAAAATAGTCTGATTCCCAAATTACAATTTGATTCTGAGTCCAGACCTGAGTCTGAATTCCAGCCCTCTCGTGCAGCGTGGCTTTGGTTTAGGACAGGCCCTGGTGATCTTGTCTTGAACAATGACTGCTATTATTTCCAGCTACTCATATAGAAAATGAGTTTAATTCCTTGGACATGAAGGAAGTCAGATCAGCCTCTGGCACTTCTGTTATCTGTAGATCAGGTACAGCCAAAGGCAGCTAATAACATTTGCAAAAGAGTGGAAAAGGGAGGGCCAGGAACCAGGGCAGTGAAGGAAAAGACAAAGAGAAAATCAAAGTGACTTTAAGGAATGGAACAATGACAATAATTCTTAAGTCCATATCATACAAACAAAAATAATGTATTGAAGAAGGCAGAACAATGAGGCATAGAAAAAAAAATCAAAGAAAAAGGAATCAAGGAATCCTTACCTGTCTTTTATGTTGCTTTAAAATATTTTTCTTTTTACTTGGGAAGGTAAAGTCCTACCGAGAAATTAAAAAAAAAAAACAAAATCAGTTGATTTTATACAACATACTGCACAGCACTATCAATCCCTACTTATGTTCTTCTCTACCATGACAGCTTAATTTAAAGGAGAAAATCTAATTTCCTGTGCCTATTATATATCCAGTTAATTCCAAACTCTCATGTAACAGTTAACATTGCTGACAATTAATAGAGGAGGCACAGCTCTGCTGGGATAGCTTAGACCCACTCTTATTGAAACACTGAATAATTTAGGTTGGAAAGGGCCTCTATAGTTCACCTGGTCCAGACCCCCGGCTCAAGGCAGGGCCAATTTAGATTGTGTTGCTTAGGGCTTTGTCCAGTCAAGTTTTGATATCTCCAGGATTAGAAATCCCCCACCCTCTCTGGGGCCCTGTATCAGTATTTGACCACCCTCATGGTAAAAATATTTTCCTAATATCTAATCAGAAATTGTTCATATTAGAACTTGTGCCGTTTGTCCCGTCTTTTTGCTGTGCACCTCTGAGATGAGCCCTTCTCTATCTTCTCAGTACCCTCCCTTTAGGTAGCTGATGTCAGAGGTAAATGCCCCACAGCTATCTCCAGGCTGAGAAAGCCCAGTTCTTCTCATTTCCTCCAGCCCTGGCTTTCCTGATGGCTCTCCACCAGCCTGGCTCTGGTATGTCAACGATCTTACACTGAGAAGCCCACAACTGGGCACAGGACTCCACTGTTGGCTATACTGGTATAAATGTTTCCACAGAAGGACTTTAACCAGTGTCTAAACTTCCTTGTTCTAAGATTGGATGTGAATGCTCTGTTTGTTCCTACAAGATACATAATATGTATAAGGCTGTGTGTCAGTCCCGCCAGGGAAGAAGCTCAAGACTGATGGGGATACAACCTCTTTCAATCAACAGTGTGCAGACTTTATCCTCTCAACTGATAAAAGCAATTCCAACAAAATTTTTTTAGCGTTAGAGCAGGCTTCAGAAAACATAAAAGTCTTCGTTTTGGGCATCATCAGTGCCAGAGAAGCGTAAGAAAAGAAAGTATCTTCCACATCATTTAATGGCTTGGGAACAAATTGCTTACTCCTACACAGACTGGGTTGTTTGAGAAAATCAGAAAAATGTGTCTCCCATTGTCCATAGCATCACACCTGTGCTTAAAGGATCTCACCATCCCAGTGAGTGGGATATGAAACTAATACTTCAGAGATTTAAATTCTGTTAAACTTTGTGAACATACCCAAAATGCTTTATGGGATCTTCTATAATAGTAAAAATCAAATATATTGAAGAAGTGCTATTTATTTGCCAAGTATGTATTTGCCTTTTGTATTTTGCCTATAGTTGAATTGTAGACGCAAATTGATGTTGAGTATTAGATTGCTACAGCAAATTCTGAATACATGTGTCTAAATTTTTCTTCTTGCTGTGCATTTTGTAAAATCACTGTGGACACTGAGAATGTACTGCTAAATCTCAAAAAAGCGGGTACCAGCTAGTTTTTTAAAGATTTAGTAGGTATTTCTCTGAATCAAATCTCATATTTAAGTTTGTAGTAGTGTTTCAATAAGTAGCTAAATGAGTATTTAGCCTCTGCTTAGTTTGCAAGGAATAAAAAAAAAAGGTACATGTCATCCAGCTTCATGTGTAACAGGCATCATTTTCAAGGCAAAATTTACTCCTAGATGCCACCTGTACTTTGGTAACTTTCTAAAGCTGCAAGACCCCAAGTAATGGCTGTATTTGCAGTGGTAAATGGTACGTGCCCTGTGAGATCTGATACGTACCCCAACGTGGCTGTTATTTGATCCTGGGGGTTTCCGACAGTGACAGGTGCTTATCATTCTTGTTCTTGTTCCTCCTGTCATGAGTGGTAGTTATGGAGACCCTGAAGGCAAATCAGAAAATAACAGCTTAACACTTATATCAATGATGCAATCAAACTGAATGATTTAGGTGTCCTGGGCCAGGAGAACTCACCCACACATTTCTCTCTGAAGCACTGATAGCAAAATGTATTTTAGCCCTTAACTTAAAAAAAATATAAAATGTTTAAGGATAGTCTTCTCAAGATCACAGTCTCAGGAGCTCAAGACTATTTCAAATGCACCATAGGAGCAAGCTTGTATTACTGTTTTTTAACTTCCAGTACTCATGCAGCTTTGGCATTTGCATATCCACTGAGTCAGATTTTTAGACATTGTTGAAGTTTTTTAGACATTGTTGGGTTTCTGAGACTGAAGTCCTTACGAAAATTTTAGCTGTGAGATCTCACAGAGGGAGCAGAAATACCACCTTCTGAACAAACGTGTGGCCTATATAGGCTCTGGTGGCCCATGTTGGCTAAACACTGACCTTTGGGCACCCTTTGGGTGTAACTTACGCCTCTAAGAATGTATCCCATTTTGGGCAATGCAGCTGGGTAGCTCAGCAGCTGAACTTGGAGTGACTAGGATGAGATAGGCAGGGTTTGCTCACCTTTCATGGAGAGGTCACCCACAGTTTGGTTTTAATGTTTATTGTTTCTATATTTGGCCTTTTAATTGTAAAGCACTTCTATGGTCGATAATTAAATTGCCACATGGGAACAACTCAGCTCTTGGGCTGAAAAATGACATCTCAGTACGACAATGGTTGATGATTGTTCCATGCAAACCTGAAATACCTCAAGAATCATACAAACAAAGCTGGTGCAGGGGAATGGGTTAACAGTGGACCAGCTGCTGCTCTCATTTATCGTGCTAGACACAAGGGTGTGAAGTCCTTATTTCACAGGACTGGAAGCCTGTGTGGTCATGAAAAGTAAACAGCAGAAAACCAAGCTATTTAAAAGCAGGAGGCAGCTCATTAGTTTGTCCCGAGCCTAACCCTGGTGACCCAGACCGCCTATCCACAGCCTGGTGGCTGTCAGCTATGTCCGCCTCTCCCACTCCCAGCAGAAACCACTACCGGCTGCGGCATCAGGATGCCCTGGGAAGCACTGTCCTTCCCCACTGCCTGCTGCTGCCCTCATGACTGGTCAGGAGAGGGCTTGGGAGAGCCCTGGGGTCTCCAACCACAGCAGACCCCACTCCCAGGGTGGCCTCATGGCTTGCGAGGGGCCCCATCTTCCCAGGGTGCCCCAGTGTGAAGCACACTTCACCTTCTGTAGTTTCTCCTCTGGAAAAGTACACCGCTTCTGTGCCGGCTGTCAAGTATCTGCAAAGTATCCCGGCCGCTTCTGTAGGGTCTTCCAAGCAGTGAGGTGGGGTAGCAAGAGGATGTTTGTTTTAAGAAATGAACGGGAAGCAATATTTGGCTGTAAGCTTATCTGGGGGTGGGCAGACTGGTAGAGCATGCAGGTTGTATTTCTCAGAGTTGAATGGGAACAAGACAGCAGTGGAAACAAAGCACTCTTTAAGGAAATAAAAAGAGAGGTAAAACTGAAAGAGTCCTTAGTGTAGCATTTTCAGTTTATGAGGCGTTTCCTCTTGCTGATGAAGATGGATGGCTGAACTTTTCTGCACATTGTTGTTAAAAATGACTGGAGTACAACTACAAATAGCTGTCTGTTCTCCTGTCTGCAAATTCCAAACACAAAAAATGCAAAATTTAGCATTGGGTTCAGTGTCACATCCCCTGTGAAGCCAATGGAAATGGTATAGTTTACACCAACATAAAATGTTGCCCACAGTCTGGATTGCTAAACCACAAGGGTAAGTAGTGAGAAAACATATTTACAGACATTTCAATGATATCTAGAAGCCTTTTCCCATGGCTGTGTTTCCAAGCATCTTCATTTGCTTATTGTGAACTTTTCTGTAAATACAAGTTGTTGCACAAACCTTTGGAAGGTCAGATTTATGAGCATATCAAAAGTGCTTCTTTCACACAACAAGATAAATTCATTGATTAATGAAATGATTTCAAGTACTCGAAGAGTTTAAGAATTGTTATCTAGTTCAAGAACTGGGGAAACATGCTGGAATCTGAGTGACCAGTTGCTCTATTGAAACCACAAATTCATGACTACTGAGTAAACTTTTGAATATATGCCAAGAATAAATCTGATGAAATGTGTTGGCCAAGTTGTTCAATACAAACTGATTGTCTAGATAGGCTTGGAAATAATAACATTTCATCTACACAAAGTCAGGATTAATTTGAGGGGTACCTGGATAAAATCTGGAAATACATATATTTAGAAGATTAGACAAGGTGACCTAAAGATCTGCTCTGTCTTCAACCTCATGAATCCTTACATAAATACTTAATAGGGCAGACTGGTGTCATCTTACAGGAGTAACCATCAAAATTCTTCTTGATAGCAACAAAATGTGTTCTTTATGTCTCACATTTGGAAGTGTGTTTCTGAGCCCTTGTGCTGTTCCCATGGTTCCTTTCCTAGGTCACCTTGGAGAGGCAGAGCTCAGAAGGAGGCCCAAGGCCTACCTAGGTCCTTGTTGAGGTGGCCCTGGGGAGCCAAGCGGTGATGACCAGTTCTGCCCACTGCTGCCCAGCTTTGTGGATGTTGCAGAGGAGAAAGCTCATGAGCATCCCATGCTTGGAGGGTTCTCTTGGGCAAACTTGCTGTTTTTTTGAGCTTGGCACCAGTACTGTGGTCCGTCAGGCAGACGGCTGCCCAGGACTCATTTCTTGCACGAACACCAAGTCTTCCTCAGCTGTCCCCAGTAAGGCAGATGACATATGTCAGCAAAACGACCTCCACCTGGCTGCCTGGAGGAAGCTCAAGGGTGGCCAGGACAATGCTGACACGGTGAGGCCTACACCATATGGAATATATGTAAAGAATTCCCATTCAGTGTCTCATTTGCTGTAACTCAAGGGCCATGTTAGCCTTTCCTGTACTTGGCAGTTCACATTAAGTGGGAGTGCTTCCATGATGAAATTCCATAACCCCTTTCATGCAATAAACACACTTTTATGGTCTATGCCATGGTCCATGCCTGGTCTGTGCCAGGTCTGGGACAGGGGCCTGGTGGCTGTGCACAGAAAGTTTGTGCCCCTGCTACAGCAACATCCCCGATTCCCTACAGCATTTATTCACTAGCTACCTATCAGGAACTTTCAGATCTTTAGACTAGAGAAAAATATTTTTTAAACTCAAAATTAGTTTTAGAACATGAATGTGTGTTCAGAGGGCCAAGGGAGGCAGGCAAGACTGGATTAAGGCAATCTAGAAGCATCAAGCAAAATGTGCATTAGGCTGCATCATTGGATCATTTGGTGATTTAATCCTCAGTTATGGGGCAAGAAATCCCTATGCAACGTGCAAGAGGATTTGACAGGAAGTGAGACAGGAGAAAATGAATTGTTGTGTCTTGTGATATGCTGTATGCAAAAGTGAGCCAGGGGTGAAAGGGTATGATGACAAAGCTGTTGGCAATTTAAACCTTGGCTCAGGCATAAAATAAATACATTATTCCTGATGGTGAAATTGAACGGTGCTGTCATGGATTCATTTTGTCTTCCTCATGTTTTCCTAGCCCCTTCTCCGTCGTCTGACCTGTGGCATTCATATCTGCATGCCGATGTGCTGAAATGCTCCTTGAATGTGGCAGGTTGTGAGTGCACTTTAATTGCAGGCCAGGCTGCATGCTTTAGAGCTGAACTCCACATCCAGATCCCATTAAAAACCACAAATTTTGGAGGGCATCATAGCAGGACTTCTGCAGATGGCACTGATTGGTGCAGTGCTGGTTCGGAGCATGGTTGCATTTGTGCCATGGCTTTTACATTGCTTTGGCATGTGAAGGGCTCAGCAAACTGGCCAGGAGGCTTTTCACAAGTCTAGAAACAAGGTCCTTAAAATTCACAAGACGTTACATGGAGCTCATAGTGGAAAAAAGTGAAGGAAACTAAAAATATTGTGGCAATGACTGCCAAAAAGTGGGTGTGTTGGGAACACTGACTTCCTGTTTATGTCACCTATATTTCTTCACTTTAATGCCTTTTTTTTTTCTTTTTTTCCCTCATGCTGTCTGCTTGTACCTCCTCGTTCCTCTATAGTTTTTACATCCTCTAAAAATGTCGCCTTTTGTCACGCTGTAGATATTATCACAGGGAAGGTCTCGGAGCCCAGGCCTGGTGGTTCCTGCAGTGCCCGACAGGAGGATTTCCTCCTGGTGCATGAGAGGTAACCTCTGCTTCCATGCAACTGAGCTTACTCTTATGCCTTTCAAAACGTTTCCTTTTCAGTTTGCACCAGATAGGGGTAAAATAAAGGGGGCAGGCTGATATTTTCATTTGGATAATGTCGTGTCCGTCCCCCCCAAATTTCATTTGCTTATCTAAGGCTTATCTAAAACTTTATGGGCTTGAGGATACACTGGAAAATCACAAAATCAGACATTCTTGGCAGTTCTATACTACTTCCTGGCCTCAGTGTGGCTGGACATACCACAGGCACAGCTTGTCACACAGTGTTTTGGTAGCTCTAGCTCCTTACAGATGTCTAGAGCCTGGGTATATATGAAAAATTAAATAAATGAATTATTGGTGGAATTCTGTAAGCGCTCCGGAGTGGCTGGTGCTACCTGCAGCTTTAGGCTTGTCTCGTTTCTTGTTTTCCGGGAAAAGCAGCTGACCACTGCTTGCTCTCAGAGCACTTCAAAGTGAACTAAATGCTGCCCATAGTGATGGGCCCTTGCTGCTGCCCCTGGGACCTGCGCTCTGAGCCAGCCATTTTGAAGCCCAGGTGTAAAAGAGCTTCAAAAAGACCTATTTACATTTAAATTCCTTATAAAGTACTTGGTGCCAAGAAGTTATTGTGACTGTGTCTTATGGATCTTAATAGGAGGAAAAAAAAATAAGCCATTTTACTAAAAATATATGGAATAGGATTAGCCTTCACCTTGTAAAATTTTATTTTAAGAAACTAAGGCCCTGGTCCAATCACAATGAGGTCAGTGGGACGCTTTCCACTGATTCAGTGGGCTTTGGATATGGCCCTAAGACATTATTTTCAGTAATAAGGACTGTGAGAAATGTATCTAATATTAGAAATTTATTGTTTGTATAATTCTATAATTAAAATGGCCAGCTGCTGTAAAAAGGCTTCCTCTGAGCTGAATGTCTGTATGCTAAATTTGACTCTGAAGCAAAATTAAAGATGTTGGCTCTTGGCAACAAAGGATTTCTGCACAGTGATCCAAACAGGATGGTGTCTCAGCTATCCTATTCCACAAGGCTCTGTTTCAAGAGATTTGTCCAAGTCCCCCATCACCTGCTCCACAAACATGACAGAAGAAGCTTGCCACCAATGAGTAGATTTGGATTTACTATTTACATACAACAAGAGTGTGACAAGAACAAATGTGACTGGTCTGACCCATGCTTGATTTGTGTTGTTCTTGTACAGACTCAGGAGAGCCTCCCCTGAGCGTAGTTTCTATTTCTTCCTGGTCCTCATTGCCCGAAACCTTGAACACCAAGGCGCTTGCTGTCGACACCATCTGTACAGGCAGCCCAGGAGTCCAGACGGATGGAGGCTCCCTGGGGGAAGCAGCTTTTTGCCAATGTCTTTAGGAAATAAAAGGAACTGCTTGGGTAGACCGCAGCCATTTGTATGCAGGTGATTGTCTGACGTAATTTTGCCTCTTACAGCTGCTAAATGGCAGAAATGCCATCTGTATCTGCCATCTGTGTCACCCATGTCCAGGGTGAAGGGTGTGACTCTAGACAGGACACAGCTTGCAGGATGGAGGTGCAAGAGAAGAACTGTTGTGGGATTACCTCCCTTTTGGGGGCTGAGGGCCCCCTGAGAGTGCTGAGGGTCACATCTGTGTAAACCTTTCTGTTTAAAATCCCTGTGTCTGCCTGGCAAAGTGTTGCTCATTCCTGAGTGCCCTGAGAGCATTATTTAGCTTCTCAATTTAGCATGGGAGTCTTCAGCCAGTGTCATTTAAGCAATTTTCACAGGAATGCCTGGAAGCTGAATCAGTCCTTCTTGCTGCCCAAGAGGGAAGAAACAATTCAGACAAAAGTCTTTCTAAGAAGTTAAATTTCAGCCCACCTCACAGCAATCTGGATAATACTGGATGGGAATCACATGTGCTTTATTTCCTTTGTTCAGTGAATCCAACTGCATGCTACAGTCAATACTTCTGCTACAGCTCTTACTAAGATACTGGCTGAAGCCAAATTCTGATCTCACTCCAGCTTCACACCTGAATGACTGCATCTCCTGCAGCCTTATTGAAAGATATTGTATATTTGGACACACGTTAATGTTGGTGAGCAGTTGCACAGTCCTAACTGGTCCTACTGGAGTAAGTAATGACTCATAGATTTGAATTAACTTCAAAATTTGGCTATTAAACATCATTTGACCTCTTTACCTTTTTAACATATGTTGATTAAGTAATTCTTTGGATATGCTATAGAGGTGACTTCAGTTTTGATGGCTTTCCATATAAAATGGGACATCTATGTTTGCTTTATCTGGACCACATTTTATAGTAAATACTTGGTATATAGAGGTTGCTTTAAAAGTGAATTATTATTATTACAGTGGCATCTAAAGCTTGATCATTGCCAGGACTCCAAAAGCCATAGTAATGGGGAAGTAGACTCCTTAATAACTGTGCCTGGTTTTCTCATATGAAATCAACAAAGGCAGAAATCGACACGAAGCTGAGAAAATCTTATCTGATATCACCAAACTAACCTTTTAGAAATGGATATTCTCAGCAATGTTGCACATAGCTGATACAACACAGATAACAATTAAAAGGAATGTCTTTCCACTGCATTTGGTGGTTTCCCCTTATTTATCATGCATCAATATGTATGGTTATATGCCACATATTTAGACAGGTATGCATACTGTGTACAGTCTCAGAGAAATGGATCAAGTTTTTTGTGGATATTTAAAAAAATGAAAATGGAATGTTGTAAAATAAAATTCTTTTTATTTAAGTTTTATTTATTTATTTATTTTAATAATGGAATCATGGAATATCCTGAGGAGGAAGGACCTACAAGGATCATCAAGTCCACCTCCATTTTCATTATATTTAGTGAAGACGTGTAAAGTGTTTAATTATCTCTCATCTTGATCAAGGTATTCAGTGAGACTGATAGCAGTACATCGCCCTTGAATTCAGGCTGATGCTGTATATCTGTGCCAGGCACTGTTGTGTGGGGGCTGTGATGAAAACCACAGCCTTTCCTTTCTGTTGCTCATCCTGTCACATATTCCCGTGCTTTTCTTGTGCTGTCATTACTGCTCACGCAACCATGCAGTGCTGGAAGAGCGAAGAGCAATAAAGAGATGGGCACGGGAAAGATGTTTTTCAGCTGGATCAGCTCCCTGCTCCAGCTCCCTGCAGAACTTAACAAATTACACGCAGCTACAAGGGCACAAGTAGCTCTCTGTAGACTAAGAGGGGGGAAGAGACCTCCTCCCCACCCCCTGAGTCCCCCCACCCTTTTCAACACAGCTCAGACTTCTGGAATAAAATAATCATGAAACTTCAGTTTCAGTCAAGCAAGCAGAATTACCTGCTGAGGACTGGTTTGTGGGGGAGCAGAAACAATAAAAGTTGAAAGGAAGCTATAGGGTTTGATGAGGTTTGTCTGTGTTTGGCAAAGACTTTTCCTTTCTTTGAGTTTCTTGGAAATGTCTTCTAAACATTCCAGGCTTGGTTTTGGTCCTTAAATACTCTTCAATGTTTTATTTAAATAGTGAAGAGCCAAATTCTTCCCTCAGATATGCATGCAAAAACTCCCACATTAATCAGAAGAATTGTCTGCACACATCCTAAATGCAGGAGATTTCTTTGTGGTACGTACTTTGTTTCCTAAGGAGAAATAAATTCTGAAGACTCCTCCTGCTCACACAGATACCAAAACTTTGCATGTTTCCAACATATATTGGGGGCCAGTTGTTCTTGCCCCACAGTAAGCACTAACATATTTCGTTTCAAAGACTGCCCATGGAGCACAGGGTATACCAGGACAGTTAAAATGGAGAATCCTACATTCTGATTTATGAGACATGATGAGGAGATAGGAGGAGGTGCATGAAAGAACGGGATAAGACATTAATTCACTGAAGAGAAATTGGTCCATCATCTTTGATTTAAAATGCAGGGACTGAAACACTAATGTAGGTCTTTAACCTTCTTGATAAAACACTAGTGGACTTAAAAATAGGTTTTAAAAACTGAGCCGCTGTTTTGATTTGTAAAACAAGTTAAACCAAACTTGACAATAAGGCATGTGCTTTAGATTTCCCTGGTTTGAGGCACTGTTTACTCTGGCAGATATATCCTTAAGTGGAGCTTTTTTTCCCCCCTCAAAGCTGTTACATGGTAGACTGATGTTGGCTGACCCTGAAGCAAAAATTTGAAAACAGCACATTTATTTTCCTCCTAATGCTAAACACACATGCCATGCAGCATTTCTTGGTCTAGCTGGAAAATCTTCAAATCTGGACTATTTGTCCCTTTTACCCTGACTTTAATGTTTTCATGAATATAAAAATAACACAACGAGCAACAGAATGTGGGGGACCAGAGGGTGTGTGTTTTGCAGCATGAGAGCAGCCTGCAATTTGTAGGCTGCAGACTGAGACCAGCAGATGGGAAGAACCAGCCAGGCAGCCCAGTCCCATGCTGTGCTGGTGACAATGGACTTTTCTGTATGCCACAGTACAGAGAAAAGCGCCCAGAGTGTGTCTGGACAACTGGGCAAAACTTTTAGCAGAACTGTAAATTTGCTTTTTGGCCATTAGCTTCCTTAACACAGGCATACAAGAAGCATTAACCCTTCCAACACTTAAGTTTATGATTTGGCAGGAGGCAACACATAGCCTCAGTGTGCTGGACGTTACATTCTTGTTCTTCAATTAGGAGCAAATGCTTAGTCCGTGGCAAAATAGTAGGTTGACATATCTGAGTAGGAAGAGACCTACATACATATTGATGCATGAGGAATAAAGGGAAACCACCAAATGCAGTGGAAAGACATTCCTTTTAATTGTTATCAGTGTTGTATCAGCTATGTGCAACATTGCTGAGAATATCCATTTCTAAAAGGTTAGTTTGGTGACATCTGATAAGATTTTCCCAGCTTCGTGTCAATTTTTGCCTTTGTTGATTTCATATGAGAAAAACAGGCACAGTTATTAAGGAGTCTACTTCCCCATTACTATGGCTTTTGGAGTCCTGGCAATGATCAAGCTTTAGATGCCACTGTAATAATAATAATTCACTTTTAAAGCAACCTCTATATACCAAGTATTTACTATAAAATGTGTTTCAGATAAAGCAAACATAGATGTCCCATTTTATATGGAAAGCCATCAAATCTTTGCTACCAGTTTGAAAAATTCCTTGGAAAAAAGATAAATGTGCAATATTGATGATATTTAAAGATGGCCCTGAAGGAGGATTATTTTGGGGGATGTAAGTATTGCTGTGCCAGTTCAGAGTCTGAGGTACAGAGATTTTGTAGAGGCCACTTGTGATTGCCTCTTGTTTAACAGCTTTCATGTACGTGTAAATAAAACCAGCATACTTCTACAGCCACTCTCAGCCTCACAGACACAGATTTCTCTCTCTCTCGGTGGAAGCCAACTTAAAAGGATGCCTAAGTCTTCCAGGAGTCAGCATAAGGGTGTCAGGGTAGATTACTAGAAGGAACAACATGAGCTCAACTGAAGTTGCTGTTCCTACTCTTCTTGCTAACAGAGCAGTGGTTTGGGTAAAACACTGAGGGTCTGTTCCATGCAATTCTTGAATGGATTTGACTGCATTGGACTTCAGCTAAATGGATTAAATTGTTAAACCAATTTAAGAATGTCCATGTTAAAAGATGAAAGAAGTTACTTAAACTGGTGCCAATCCTCACATCAGCAAAAAGGGAAAAAAGATTTAAGAAAGAAGGACTTATAAAAGATCATTCCTCTTGATGAAATTTCTAACTCCTTGCCAATGTTAACTGAAAGGAATGAAAAAAAAATCCTCTGGAGAGCTTTTAGCAATTAGTTCCTGTTTGCAAAGAATCTGGGCCTGTACTGCACCAGGGCGCTGGGCCCAACCTTATTTTTATTTATTTATTTATTTATTTCCAGATGCATAAACTGGGCTGCATCTTGTTAGAGATGCCCAGCTGTGTTTTCTTCTCTCTTTCACAGCCATACACATCGCTTTTCATCCTGTCCTTTTCATCACCTACTGCTTCTATACCAAGTAAAGCAAGTGAAAATGTAACATGATCTTACTTATTTTGCAGATTTCTACTGCTGTTTAGCAGCTGGAAACACAGGTTAATGCAGCACCCTGAGACACAGTGATGTGGCCATGAACCTTGCTGATATTCTGCAGCCATCGGTGGTACATGGACCACAGTTCAAGCAGCTCTGTTAGACGGTGCAGTGGTACCAGGGGTCTGGTACACACAATCTTTCATTGCATTGTGGAGGGTCAAGCTGACTTTCCCTCCCAGCTAGTGTATAAACTGGCTTTAGTCTAGAAATTATGTGCCCGACTTATTGATAGCTACAAGGATAAGGGAAATCACACACTGCTATTTTTCTATGGTTTCTAGGTGGAGGCAGTGCTATTGTATTAAATCAAGATATGCTAGTCTTCATCTGATACACATCTCTAGTAGGTTATGGGTGAAACCTGGAAAAGCCCAGTAGATCATTGTGCCTGAATAACATGCACACTAAAAGCTATGGGGCCAGTCATATAACCATTTTGTAATGACTGTAGCTGAGGGATGTCCACCTGCTAAAATCATGTGTATCATGGGTTTTTCTCCTATGGAGCTGACTAGTGAAGATTCTGATAGTTTAGGTTAGGTGTTCATATCTAGTCCCCTCAAAAGAACTATGAGGAGGGTTGCTATCCCCTGGGGATCTCTGAGATGCTCTCCTTCTGTCCTACTAAAACCATCCCATAGGAGTGAACCACTACAGAAGTGCTTTGAGAAGATGAAATGAGTGCAGCCATTGTGGTAGAACATTTTGCCAGCCTGTATAGGAAAACCCTGGCAAAAGACACTTGCATTTTTCTACCTTTACATTTTGCAAGGATACATTGAGGTTGTAGCTGGTGAAAATTAGAGATTATGAATAAAACGTGTTTTGTTTGTTTTCTGTAAATACAAAACTACACTGCTGGGCCAGAATTTCAAGGACTTCAGTAAAAGATATGCTTTCAAAGGCAAAAAACAAACCAATATGTGCAATATGTGCTGGTGTCCTTGAATGCAGGGATGTTGCCTCTGAAAAAATGATGTGCATAACAGTACCTTTCTATTCTGTAGCTTAGCAACTTGGGGCGTAAATGGATACTCTTCAAAAGCAAATTTCCCACTTTAATTGGCAAGAACAGAGATCAACATTAGAAAGCAGTGTTTGTCTTTGACGACGTCCAATTTAGATGTAATTATATTTGTGCTAAAGTGCATTTGTTAGGGATCGGTAAGAATTCAGTGTTGTTTCTGTATATATATATATACACATATATATGCTGTCACATATATATGTACACATGCATCTTCATGTGTGCTTGTGGCCATGTGTATATGTGTAAAAAGAAAAATGTTGTTGTATATGATTGTATTCATACAATCCAAATGGAGCCACAATTTCATTTGCTGCCACTATAAAACGAGGTATCTGCCTAGTGGTCTGATATCTATATAGCAAAACCAACAGTCCTACTGGCTCATGGTCTTAATAACTCTCCCATGAAAACAAATCAAAAGAGAAATTTAAATTTCTTTACTGCCATAACAGCTTATGGTTATTATGTACACAGCCGTGATAGCTTGTGACTGGAAAGAACAACTAAAATAAATTTTCCCCTTTGACACTGGCTTTTTAAACATTTTTCTCATGTCATAATAATACTAAATGAGGAGCAAAGGAAACCGGGGAAGACAAAGGAGTTTGATGATCATGGTGCTATTTGGACTGATTGTATGAAGCTTGGAGAAGAGCACAGGTATACCAACCTGCAACCAGGCTTGTGCTGCAAACCAAGTCACACCATGTGTGCCCTAGCAGATGTCTCAGAAGTAATTCCTTGGCCCTTCTGAGGTGAGCTGAAGAGTTAGTTAGCTAACTGGAGTTAGTGTCAGTCATAACAGATGTGTAACAACTACACTTTGGATGGAGGGGATATAATTATGTCTGCACATATAGTACCTGTCTGAAGAGACCATCTTGCAACACCTTTGGAGCTGCTCCCTTCTTGGGGAGGTTCCGCTTTTATTAGCAATTAACTGTTTACCATAACAGAGTGTTTCAGTCCCTCTGTCACTATTAACTTAATCTGTTTGCTAAACAGTTTTATTTAGACAAGTCATTTCGTATCCAGCTCCATGGTACTCATGGATGGAGAGGTGGTCATTCTTAGGGTAGTTTCACTTAGCCATGAAAAGCTCCACCACACCGTGCTATACACCTGGGAGGACAGGTGGGAGATTTTGGATCCCTTTCCCTCAGGGAGGGGCAGGAAATGATCCTGAGATGCCCACAGTGAGTGCTGGGGACACAAGGGCTCCCACCTTTTTCCCCTGAGACCCTGTTTGCAGGGACTTTTAACGTCACCTATAGATTTGCCTAACATTCTCTAATTTGGAAAGTGCTGTCTTCAACTCTGTGCTGCTGAATAAAAACCATCAGGCTTATGTATTATGCCAAAATCTTACCCTTTATTTCAGTTGCCTTGCTTTTGTTCAAAAGATTTAAACTGGAGTGGAGTTTTTCAGTCTAGCAAGGACCTCCCAAAAAATTAATTTAATTCGGAGAAAAATATTGCCCTTTTTCACTCTCCTCCCCTTTGGCACTGTTTTATTTAAGATTTCAGACAAAAAAAAAAAATTCAGTTACTCGCTCAGCTCTGTTGAATACTAGGAGACCTCTGCTACCCAGCAGCACAGTTTTCTGTCAGATGTTTGGCTGGTTATCTAAGGTAAACATCACTGTATTACCAGCTTTTCATATTTAATGCTAGTGTTACATATTTTATTCCAAAAGATTTTTCTTTCCAAAGTACGTGACTAATTTTTAGTTATCCTAAAATCGGTGCATCATTATAGATCTGGCTCTGGGATGGAGCCTGGTAGCCCCCTAAGGATCAAGACCAGCACGGCAGCTTAGAGGAGAAACAGAGATTGTACCCAGGGTCTGCGGGAGGGATCTGACTGAAAACGCCCTAATGAGTTTAACAGTACTTGGAATCAAACCTTCAGTTTCATGTGTTGTCCTATCTCTTACTGACTTGTAACTGTGGGAGAATGATGGATCCCAGAGATGACTTCATTCGGATTTCGATTTTGCTGTATGCACTGCCCCTTCTGTCAGAAGCTCATATAAGCACATCACCCCAGATATGAACGATAATGGGATAATGGGGGCTTGTGGCAAGCCCTGCATCTCCTGTGCTCTCTGCCCTAGGGTGCTATCTGTCCAGAGGGACTTTGGCTGCTCCTGGCCAGGAGAGATGCCTTGCCACAACCTGACAATTTCTGCATTTGGCTTGGCATGTGTTCCCCACATTATTAATGGTGGAACAACTTAAAACTCTTGCTTTCATACTGCCTCTCTGTACAAAGAGGTCCAGCCTGGCTTGTTAGGCATCCTGTTTGTAGGAGATTGGGACATTTCTTTCTCTCCTCCTGTCTGAGAGTGATTCACATATTATTTTTTTTTGTGTTCCTTATGGCACGTTCCTGGCTTCTACCTTCCTTCTGTTAAAAGCCCCTTAAAACACTGCACTAAAACCTCACACATCATATATCTTAGCAAGTCATAATCCTATATGTTTTAGTGTCGTGACTGGCGTCAGCTATTCTTAGTGACCTTGGAAGCTAAATATTAACCAGGATTTAAGACACTGTGAAGTGGAGACTAGATTGAATGGCACCTCTCTAGCCCTTTGGAATTTCAAGGTACCCTACCTGACACAGGTGCAACGGGGGCTGGGACAAAACAGCCTGTTAGGGACCTCACAAGTTCGGGGCACTGTATTCTGAAAACACTGATAAAGCCCCAGGGCGAAGTGCTTTCCTGCATTGGAGTTAAGCTTTTGTTGAATACGAGAGGGTGTTGCTGCATCCTCTGGGGCTAAACATAGGCCTCATGTCCCCCATGTATGCCCGGCATTTAAAGCCTTTTCTCAGTCAGTTGTATATGGTTCAAGCTCTTCGCTCAAGTCTAGCTAGGCCAAGTTGGGCTTCAGGGACAGAAATGCTTACTTACTAGGATCCCCGTGATGTCTAAGGTAAATTTCTTCTTGGTATTTGTTACTGCAACTTGTCTGCCTTACACTGAAACACCCCTACAAAGAGTCGTTACATATCATTCCAGTGTAAAGTAGGGGACATTTAAGGACATGACTTTATGAGGACTTTTTTTTTTTTTTAAAGAGAGCAATGGACTCATTCAAAAGTGTGAGGATGCACACATCCCTTGTAAACTAAAACAATGTAGATAATGTTCACATTCGTCATTTATAACAAATTTTTAATCAAGGTGTGATTATAATACATGATTTTGACTGTTAAAGTGTATTTTGCTATAATGGATAAGAGAAGAAGGTGGTTTGTGCAAAATTACTTAGCACTCAACTCTTTTGTATAAGAGCCTGAGCCAGAAAGTTTTGATCCATACCCCAACTTTCTAAGCAAGGGTTGTTCAAATGTTTCAGTTCAGTCAAGGGAACAGCATCTAAGTCCAGAACTTAGTTTCTGTAAAAGTCAAAGAAAAGTGAAATAGATCAGCTCTGAAGTCCATCCTCATTTCTAGTATTTTTCTGCAGGAGACAAACGATAATGAAGTGGGAAGCTCCCATACATTTTCTCTGGTCGTGAAACCAAGTTCAGAGATTATTATTCAGAGATTATCAGCAGAGTTTATGATATCCCTCAACAGCTCAGTCTTACCTTGGTCTGCTAACTTTTGTAGAGTTGTACTGGAGTTTAGTGTATTTCTGTGAGCTAGGTTAAAAAACACAAAACAATGAAACACTGAAACGAGACACAGGGAGGGAGTTGCTGGTTACCATTGCTGTCCCAAGTTTTTTCCATGGCTGGTGGAGTTATTTCACCTCTGCTGCACAGTGAGAGCACACAGAGAATCACCCGCCCTTTTTAGCTGATGTGCGGTAGTATTTGTGCCCAATTTGCAGCTTTAGACCTATCAGGTTAAGATAAAGTCAGAAGTCCATTTTTTTCTGTAGACAAACCCTTGGTTTGCTGCATGCAAAAAATCCATCAAGGAGGAAAATTCATTGGACCCTGTTAGGATAAATTAACATGAATATATTTCTCTTGTGTTTATCTACTGTTTGTGTTAGTCTCTTCTGAAAAAAAGAAAAAAAATAAATCAGTGCAATACTTCCCGATGGAGAATTTCTGTACTACAGATTTCCTTTGTCTCTTCTACCAGTTGCATCAGATAAAAATTAAGTGAAACATGACATCCTGACCGTGAGACCAGCAGACAGAAATTTGGCTGGGCCTTCAGTTACACTTCAGTTTCTGCTAAGCATGTCATGAATTGTGGCAGCTGGGGGACATTAGTAAAATAAAATAAAAAAACCCACCAACAAATAAAAACTCTCTACCACAGAAAATTAAAGCTTCTCAGTTCTGCTTTCGACAGAAAAGCCAAGCTGCTAATGGTGTCTTATTTTTATCAGTATTTTTATTTACCTTTGATTTTTTTTTCTTCTGCAAAATAAAGAACATAAAAGTGCTGTTTAAATGTTCTCAGCATGAATGTTTGATTATTGGTATTTATTTTACTTTTCATAAGACACGTTAATTCATAATGATTAACTTCCTTACTGGTTACCATGGCACCAATCTTAAACACATTTAAATGTGAAAATACCATAAATAAGTTCAGTGGGCTTATTTGCATGTGTAAAATTTCTGTAGGAATTTATTTTCACAGCATTTGTTCTTGTGGGTCAGATTTTCAAAAGCAGCACTGAGAGTCTGCTTTTTCCAGCTTTGTTAGCAGTGAAACCCCAACCCTTCTGCCTATCGAGCCTTCCCAAATCCTCCCTTTCTCTGTCATGGCCTCTGCTTTGGTTGCCATCCTGAGGCTCCTCCAGAAGCTCTGGAGAGAAGAAACATATTACTATAATCCTATACTAGTGTGTCATATTATAGATGCTTGTAACTGAACGGCACACCAACCTGCAGCACTGCACCCAAGTCAGAGCCTGTCAGCTATTTCCACAGCAAACCACCCTGCTCAGATGTGGCTGTGCCACTGAGAGCTGCAGGTCCCTCTGGAATTCATTTGAAGCATGTGTGGTTACGTTTTGTTTGACATCGTGACAATTCCCAGTTGCACAAGCGGCCGTAGGATTGCCCTGAAGAAAGATGCTTTCCTACTGGGGAGGACTGCAGTCTCCTTCTACTTTGCTCCATATTTTCCCATATTAAAAAAAAAAAAAAATCATATGAAAAACTGGCTTTCCCACATGTATAAAAACTACTGAACTCCTATTGCACTCAGGATAATTGTTCTCAACTTGTATTTAATTTTAAAGCTTGCTGCTTCTATTTCAGACCAGAGGGGCTTGTCAACCATTTCCAGTTACAGTAGTTCGCCTAGGAAAAGACAAATTTCTGCTTAGAGACCTCACCTTGCCTGCATGTCTGTACCCATCCACATATACACAGGGCTGAGCTCAACAGGACAGTGACATTGTTAAGATGTTTATTTTGTAAGGGTATACAAAACATGGTGCATTTCACTGAGGCAGGTCTCCCTGTGGTCTTGCCAGCAGTTTCACAAGCCATGTGGCTTGAAGGGGCTGTGATTTTCAGGTAAATATGGTGGCATGGAGGCACGGAGCTCAAGTCAGATGTTGGCAGTAAAACCATGGGGTCTTCTTTAGGCATGAAGTCAAGCAGAGATCCAACGACCCCTTTTAGTCTTAAAATTAAGGGATTTATATGGAAACATCAAGCTGTCTGCAGTGAAACTGCAAAAGCTTTGCCATGTGTGGGAAGGGCTGAGATACGCCAAGGAGAGAGGCCTGGTCCTTCGGCCTGCCTGCAGCACGGATGTCCATGTCCTGGGTAGAGCAGCCATTGCTCCTAATTCCCTCCCTCAGGGCGTGAATGCTCAGGGTGTCATGAAAAGAAACCACCGGAGGGTCAGGGCTTTTGGACAACGTGTTTTGCTGTAAGAAACCCACTTTTAAAAAAGCCTTGCTCCTTTTCATGGGGCCCCTGAAAAACTGCTGATGCACTCCCATTCATGACTCTGTAGTGTAAATTGGTTCGTCTCTCCCAGAACAATTTTTTTCTTCTCACTGAGGTTCAGTTTACTTTTGCCACTAACTCCTGATCCTAAAATGCTGTGGGGAAGGGGAGGGACTACCAATGTGGAAATTCAATGGGATTTTCATTTATAAAACAAGGCTCCTGGGCAGCCACTTTGGAGCGGTGCATGCCAAGCTATGGCCATATTTCATTACAAGTGAGGCTAGATTTTGTTGTAGAAAATGACTCCAAACATCACCAAATAGCTGATGAGGTTCCAGATGTGCCTGTAGGTGCCTGTTTGGAGAGTGCTGCTTCTTGGGCTGCTCTACAGGAGAGGAGGAAGCCTGTCCTACAATAAAAAAGCCTGTTCCAGGAAGCAATGCTTTAACTGTTAGATTACATCTCACAGGAGCCATGAGGACTGATTCTGGCTGCACGAAGGCCTCCCTTGTAGTAATATATCTATTCTGAGCATACACAAGTCTCATTAACATTAATAAACTGGCGCTGAGGGGATTTTATAACATCTCTATGGCTGGCTGTCTCAGTTCCCTGTGGCTGGTTCAGCTTCAGCCAGGGCTCTGCAAGTGTTTTTTAAAGGGACAGATTGGGAAAAGTAATCAAGATGAGGCAGAAGAGGACCAGGGCTTAACGTAGGCATGATAGGTAAAGACAGGGTGTCTTATTGCTGTCTCAGACCCATTTTCTGCCTATCAGATGAACACGGGAGTATTTCTGAGTCCTTGAGTGCCTCTTTCTAGCTACATGTGTGAGGGGTGGGAAGGGGAAGGGTGTGCTGGTGCTGCCTGATGCCTTGCTTGTATCCCCCACTCTTTGCATCTAACCTAGTGTTGTCCCCTCCTCATAACACGTCTCTGACTCTCAGGCCATGCAACTCTCTCCTCCTGCTCCTGCTGCCTATCTCCATTGCATGCAGCACCCTTCACTCCCTGAGCTCTCTCTGGCTCCGCTCCCAAGGGCTCATACACCGGAGCTCCCATTCCCCTAGAGTTTCTTTTATTTTCCCAGCAGCAGTGGAGTACTATGTTTCCCCTCTTTCTACAGTGGCTGCGAGCCCCTCAGTTTCTCCCTCCTTTGCTCTTTTTCTCCAGCATGCAAATTCCCCTTGGTCCTTTCCCCTAAAGGCTCAATCTCCTAAACCCCTACAGCAATTTTCACTGCACAACTGGGTAGTTCCTTCCAAAGCCACATTCTGTCCAAATATCGGGCCCATGTGTTCTTGTCCTTTGTATTGGATGCAAGGACCCTTGTTTCTCCTTGGGCTTGCCATCTTTGGCAGCCACTGTTCTTCTGTCACCAGGGCAGCAGCACTATTTGAGAAGCTCTCGGTTTCCTTTGTTTTTACTCTACAAGGAAAATAATGAGCTGGGGGCTTCTGGAGTTTTAAAAATGAAGCTTTACTTAGACACCAGGCTGGCACACAGACTGTCAGCAGCCATCCTATTGTCCTCATGGTTTCAATGTCACCTGTGGCTCCCCAGTCAAAACCTCATTTAGGGACCTGAAAAGTATGTATTGAGTCTGTGCGATAACAAGACAGCCTCGACAAAACAAGTTTGCCTGAGGCAAACTAAGATAGAACTGCTTGTCTCCGACAGTAGTTTCTTAACACAGAGGGAGCTATGAAAATAAGACGGGCCATAACCCTTTCCCAGGTTAGGAGACACAAGTTGCATTAGCTGCAGTTGTATGAGCACTTCTGCTTCTCATTGTTTGGAGTAATATCTGACCCCAAATGTGCTACTCATCCTAGGTGTGGTAAGAAATAAACCAAAAATTTATCAAGGTTTCTCTAGTTAGTTATATTATATTACCTTACACCGCTGCTAGTGGGAGAATCATTGATGAATCATTGACATGAAAATGAAATTGGGGCCTAGAGATGAAGCATGTGTCTGCCAATAGCAGTGCAGGCACCAAAGAGTTTAAAATCTGAACCTTATTCTTCCAGCATGTGGAGGTAGCTGAACATGACCTAGAGGTACTCCACTTTGAATTTAAATTTAGTCACTTTAATCTTGTCATGGAGATTGCAAAATTCTTTGACATAAGATAAATAATTTAGAAGGTGAAAAAAAATAAAATAAAAGGAAACAACAAAATTAATGGGAACATTCAGTTTAAATGGAAATTCTGAATAAAATAGCTTTGGAAGGTTTATAATTGTCCCGAAGTTTGAGCTATGCAGTCAACTACAGTCAAACTACAGGAACTGGTGGAAATCTCTCCATTTTGTAGGCCACCCCATAGCTGCCTATCCAAGCTGGTACTGGTCAGTACCACAGGAGAGACAGGAGACAGGATTTCCTGATCTCATCCAGTCTGGCTGAATTTCTTTGTAGCAATTTAAAAACATCAAAAATGTAATATATTTTCTGCCAATTCTTTTCCCTTGTCCAAAGTAGAAACCAACTAGGAAAATATGTTTAACATCAGACATACTTTTTCCCTGCATATGAAGAAATCCAGAAGATGAGTGTTTCATTATAAAAATATTTCATACTTAAGAGATACTGTCTGTATGGCCTTGGTTGAGCAGCAGAGTAAACAGTTGCATAAAAGTGAAAGGATTTAAGATGTGTTAAAAGGGAGTTCATTTTAGTTGCAGTGTAACTACAATAACATACCTTTTTTTTTTTTTTTTTTTCTCCTTAGCCATGCCAATCTTGTATGAACACTCTCCCTTCCTGTTACTCTTTCACATTGCCTGGATAGGAAATCAAATGGAATGGAGATGGGTGAGACCAGAAAAGTTTCAGATTTTATTGAACTTTGAGGGTTTGTGGATCTAGTGGCTTACAGAGGTATCACTCTTGAGGATTTTGTCTGTAGCTCAGTGGCTAGGAATTGAAGGATGGACCATGTGAACAGACATGAATGAAGAAGAACTACATTTGGCTCTAGTTTTGTCTGTTGTAATGCACGAATAATTTCTAGCCTGAGCTATGTTTATCTGACTTGTGTGTAGAGACCATGGCATTTTCTAAAAGAAATGCAGCTTTGCTGACTCCTGTGCTTGGAAATTACCTTTTTGGTTACTCAAGCCAGAAAGGATAAACAAAGAAAACAGTATTAATAAAACATTAAAAAACAACAACAACAACAACAAAGGACACCCAACCCAGCTCTTAATTCAGCACAGGTCAGACAATAAAGTTTATAATCACACACTCCATGCTGCTCTGCACTCAGGGCCAGCAAACTAAACTGGCCAGATTAGTTAATCTTCCTCAGCTTCGTCTTGGGCCCTATAACTACTGCGGCAGGTCATTAACCAGCTGGTGAAGCCCCGGCACATCGTACATTTATTCCCAAACCTTAGCAGCCGTTGTTGAGTCCAGGAGCCTTAAAGAGGTATTTCTGATGTTAGCTGACAGAATGATAATTTATGCTTGCCGTAATTCAAAGGGATTCCAAGGCAACTGTAAACTAATGAAATCTGAATAGCTTTTCCTGAGAATGTTCCTTATTTAATCAGTTGAACAAAGATCAAAATATGCAAAACGGGCAGTTTTTAAAAAATGTTGTCTTTTAGCAAAGAGGAAGATAAATGAGATCGGAGGATAGAGGAAAGAAATGTAGAAAAATGTTTGATTAATGCAAAATGTTTATTCTCCCCACAGTTCTTCATTTTTTAACTTTGCTGTTCATCACTGCCAAAAGTAAAAAGCAAAGACTGCAATGTCTAGTAAGTTTGGTAACCTAGCAGAGGTATTGCTTTCAGCCAGGATTTTCTTTTTCTTTCCTTTTTCTTTTTTCACTTTTTTTTTTTTTTTAAAAAAAAAATCTCAAATGAAAGGATCTCTTTAATCAGATAATTGACTGGCTGGTAATTTTAGCCTTTTGTGACACACCAGTTGGCAGGTACAGTGGTACAGAACCATGAGCCTTTCCCTAAAGCCTTCCCTCCCTCTGGGACACTCACAGACGTGTCTCTGTCTTATCAGTCCCAGGGGATCATTCCCAAACATTTCACAATGAAAATGTGCAGGAGGGCCTTTCCCCCCCCTGAAAAGGAGGGCCAGCTGTCAGAGGTAATGACTGCCTGTGGACACGCAGATGGCACTAGAGGTGCTCCCTGGGTCCATCATACACCTGAAGAAGGCAGTTTCCATTGCACAGCTGTTCCCGTACGGGCGAGCAGGGGGCATGCTCTGCTCCCCATCCTGGGGTTCAGCATCCTTGCCAGGCTGGGGTAGACTTGGTCATGATGGAAACAAATGTCCCCAGAGCATGCCATGCTGATGGAGAAGCAGGCATGCTGCAGTGCATGCAGCACCGGGGCCCAGGGGATGTTCCTCTGCAGTTACTGTCTACTCCGTGCTTTTATCCCTCCGTTGCTCATTGCATTCAGTGGCGGCCAGGAGCGAAACGTAACTTGCTGCATGACTGACAGCCCTTAAAGAACCTCAGCAGACCTTGGGCCTTATTTTGAAAGGCCCCTGAAAGAAAAAGGATTGTGTGCTCTCTGAATGCGAGGCCGCTGAACTGCCGCCAACTCCGGGCTGCTCCATTCAAAGGGCTGAGTGAATAAATGAGAATAACATCCTTGGGGACCTCGAGGATCGGTTTACGCTGAAAATCCTCAGCCTTACAAAGGGTCAGAGTCACAAGGTAAATGAAAATGGCTGGGAGGGGACTTTGATGGCCGAAACACTGTAACTGTAGAGGACTTGAAAGAAAACTGTATTTTCAAAAAGTGAGAGAAGGGAGGGAGCAAACAGGGGGTGAGGTGGCGGGGTGGGGGACTTCAGCCTGCAGTCTTGCCCGAGAAGAAAGAGGGGAACGGGAAGAGGTGAAAGCAGCCTCCCCACTCTGTTAATCCACAGCGTTCTCTAAAATATTGCTATTTAGGGTAAAGGCACTGACTGTAGCAAGAGAGAGACTGTCCCTTGCCTCATTACCACCAGGGTATTTCTTCTGCGTACCTGGTAGCTCTCAGGGCATGGAGGGCTTTTAGGGCTGGTATTGAGCAAATAGCACTGGGGTGCAACTGCACTGTGCCTTGAGAAGCTGAAAAGCACAGCACCCGAATGTTAAGATTATTTGGGGGTTTCAGGTGAAAAAAAAATACACATACATTAATGAGGAATGTTTTCAACAGTATTTTGGAAATAGGTTTGCACAGGTTTGGAAGGCAAATGTTGTGCATGTGTGCACTTGCTTTGGGTCTGCTTAAGATTTGCTGTGCAAATGTCAGTAAGTCATATAAAGCCAGATCTGAGTTAACATCTTGAGACCAGCGGGAATTAGACACCTAAACACTTCAGTCTCAAATCTCTGGCTCTCATTGGTCTCATCTCTTTACCTTCTGTTCTCTAAGCAGTTCCATTAATACTGACAGTAGTAGAGTTAAACACATTCCTAAACATGTGCAGGGCCAGGATGTAAGTGACTCAGAGCAGCCGCAGTTTCTTATTAGGTGTTTGTATAGTGCCTGGCATCTGGGCCCCATCTCAGTTGGAATTACTGTAATTCAAGCCCTAGTAATTACAAAAATAGGTTAAATACTGAATTATAATAGTTTTCTGTCAGATTCTCTTCTGCTGGTTAAATATTTTTTTAAATCCTCTAATCCAGGATGCCCAGCTGACAAGTGCATAGTTTTGGTCAGAAGCTGAGTACTGCTTTCCAAACAGCGTTCTTTAACTAAGGGGGAATCTGTCTCCATCAGTGTTTGCAGCTGAGCTCATCTTTACTCTCACACAGCAAAGATGACACCTGTGAGCCACTGAGAGAGTCAGCATTATCTGTCCCCTGATGTGATGTTAGTAAAGACTCTGCTAGTTTTAAATATTTCCCTTATTTAAATATGTATTCTTCTCTGTAATGAAGGATGGGAAAAAAGAATATCCTACTGGAACCAGAGAAATTAAAGCTCGCTGCATTTACACATTCAGGTCAAGATCCATCCTCCACGAAGAGTCTTGTTTTTAACTTCTGCTGGGCTTCACGCTGTTGTATACTCCCCATCTTTGAATTAACCTCTCATTTATGACACTCTTCTGGGGCTAAGAATGTTACTACCCCATTCTGGTGCACAAAATAACGGTGGGCAGAGAACATGCACTATCCTATTTTGTGCTCTGAACAATCCTCTTAAGAATTTCTCCTGCCTTGGGGTCTGGGCGGGGAAGGACCTGTCAGTCCCAGAAAGCATCACAGGCTCTTGAGTATCTCTACTGGTGTTTCTCAGGGTGAAAACAAGAGGTTTTAGCCCACCACTGGTATAGGCCAGTGAGTAGCTAGAGCATCCATCTGAAAGCAGAGATATAACCTATTTCAAACAGTTTGGTTTTATGTAATGTGGGTTGCTAATAGAGCTGATAGGACTGCAGAGCTAAGTAAAATGACATCCACAAGGGCAAACACTGGTAGGAGATTTTTGCAAACCAGAAACTTTTGTGGCTTTTCTAAAGCTTTTTCTCCCATGTCAGGTCTGGAAAACAGTATTCATGCCTAAATCCTTGTACTTGACAGAGCAGAGAGATTGCCCATTTGTGATCCAGATCCTGTGTCAACAGTAGTTGCTTCAGGGGGATTCATTTAACCTGTGCCTCAGTTTCATCTTCCTAGTGCAGAAATAGTGGCACTAGTTTAATCCAACATACTATGCAAAAGAGATGCAAATAAACTAGAAATCTTTCTTTGGTAGATAAATTATTAATGGAGGAAGAAATGACTCTTGTTTGTTTTTGTTGTGTTTGTTGTTGTTGTTGTTTTTAAACAAAACTAGGTAGTTTCCAAAAAATGAATCAGGTTTTCTATAGGAATGGATCTCAAACCCAGGGTTTGGGATCTGTCGTGGATTCTCTGAAGTCCAGTAAGGGGCAAGGCCATGCTGCATCTTGGCCGGGCTGTGCACATTACTGGGATTTCCTTTTAGCCTGCCACCTGCCTAAAGCGAGAAACTGTTATCTTTAAGATCTCTACCATCTTTGTCAAATTTAGCTGAAATAGGCCAAAGGCCTCAAAAGAGAGTATCTCTGACAAATATGTGCTTATACATTCACTCACAGACAGAGTGTTAATATAAGACTTTTTTCCTTAGGAAATCAGGCGGAGAAAGCAGTCTGATACAGAGTGCACTCACTGCTATATACATGCAGTAAAATTCAGTATAGCTGTGAGCATCTATTATACAAATGAACACATATGCACACATGCACATACACGTACATTTCTTAAAGCCTACAGGAAACAATTAAGCACAACCAATCATGTAAAGGTAATTGTGTTTGTTTTTCATAAATGTCTTTTAAAAAGGATTCTCTTCAACCAAACATTTGAGAAAAGGACCAAATTGGGATTTATCTCAATTATGTGTGCTGAGAATTATATGATAGGCTTTTCTTCCAGGATAAAAAAATAAAAAATAAATGGCACATGGAGTTCGTTAAAATTGAGCTAACAGTTTCAATCACATTTCTAATGCTGTGGAACAGTTAACCAGCAATGTGGGTTGGGAATAATTCCATGTGATACCTACTGAAAAATATGTGCTTTTGTTGTCCTTCACCATGATGGGCAAGCAGTCTGTTGTGGAAATGCTTTATTTTTACAAAAAATTGTGCGTAAGGAGAAACATGAAGGAGGAGAAAGGCAAATGAGCAGAATGAACAAACTTGATTAGTCTATATAAAATCTTTCTGTAGATGGTTTCAGATAGGTATGGACAAAGAGGTGTATGTTGCTGTTATGGTGGACAGTTCATGGTTCCCTAATTTGGGGGCCATATGGGTCATATTTATTTATAAAGGGCCAACCTCTTTTTAGTTGACAAAAAAGCAGAGTGGCACAATTTAACTTAATACAGTTAGTGCCAACATTTGCTTTGATGTAGTCCTTCTTCCCTCATTTCCTACAATCATTTTTTAAAAACTATACCTTAAGCAGATAGTTTTCAATATTTTAGTTGTCTTCTGTGCATTTGTGCTTTTGTGAGTGGGGGACAAGCAGTAGCTGCCCCACATACTGTCCTCTCCACGCTGTGATTTTTCGCTTGCTAATCTTTACAAATGTGGCCCTCCTTACATTGCTTTTCCAGCATTTCCGTGCATTGGCAAGACTTTGGAGTCCCCTGCGAGCAGTTCACGTGGGAGTCAGAGAAGGATTTTTTATCCAGCGCTGTGGATTTAACTTCAGCCTTCAGAGGGCAGCCCAGGGCAGGAGACAGCCCCTCACACCCGAGTGGGCCTACGTGTGTTTTGCTGCTACCTGAGCAAGGCCTTGCCAGTCCGGGCAGGAGCGAGCACCCCTCATCTGCCATTTGGCCAGCCCTGAGACCTCCTCGTGGGTGATGCCCGGACCCTCCTGTAATGTTGTGATCCAAGCCATTTCCCAGACAGCGTTATCGATTCATGGTGTTACTCTCCACACGGTGTGGTCGTGCAAGGCGATACCCGAGCGCAGCTCTCGGGTCATGACGGAGATGCGAGGTGACAGTCCATTGTGTGGAGTCCATAGGGAAGGGAAGAAAGGCACCCTTTTGCTGTGCTCTGTGTCTGTGCGATACAAGTTTGCCTGTAGAGGTGGGTACTGTGCTTCTCTTTTAAGAAATGAAAAATAAAAATCACTTCTTCAGTAATTCATGTAAGACCCTTTCTCTCTTGCTTAAGTTTTCATAGGGATTAGTTCTGTTGGTGTGAAACGTGGAGGATGGAGACAGTGAGTTGAGAGTGCCTCCCCCAAACAGCATGTGACTTGTTTTATCTTATTCTAAAACCCAATAAAAGTAGTTTAGATGCATGTTGAAAGACACAGTGGCTTCCAGCGGGCATACTACATAAGCAGTTGGTGTCCTATCTACTTCCCTAATCTTGCTTTTAATTCTCTTTTCCTTCACTTTCTAATATCAACTTTCACATAAGTTTGTATTGCCCCAGGCCTTCTTGTTCCATAGATCAAATCACTTTTAATATGAAGAAGTGAGTTGATTTATAAGGGAAACGTTTCCTTGATGGGCACGAGGAAAAAAAAAAAGACCAGAGAATTTTCTTGACGATCCATTTCATTTCCTATTTATGGTGCTTACAAGATAACCTCCCAAAAATGCCCTGAGAAAATGCCCCTCTGCCTAATTAAGGGATTTCAGTTAAAATAGTGCATTTCCTCCCACTCAGTCTCCCTCACTCAAATTTAGAGTAATCAGGAAACTTTTTTTTCTGCAGGAAAATCTCAACATTTGGGCTTCTGAGCTGCCACGGTATGCAATGCGGAGAAAATGCTGGAATGCAGACATTATTATATCACTGTTTTCATCCTGCATTATGAAAGCACCGCAATGTCAGGAGGGAAAGGAAGGTTTTACAATTGGAAGAGTGCAATCTGGGGAAGAAAACCAAGTGTCCTTGAAAGTATCTCCTGGGCTGTATCACATGCACTCATGGATGCCAGCAACTAGGAATGGAATAGCACGAGGGAAACAGGACTGATTTCAAACTACAAAAATGCAAGAGCGCTGCAGTATAAAACTGCTGGGGAAGCACGATAAAAATGCCTGACTGCACACCTAGTTCTAGAAGAGAAGAATGTAGACAACCCCGTAAAGTCTGGACAATTCTCCTAGGAACAGAGGAGTTGCCTTCCTGATCAGACCTGTGTTTCTTTCCAGGCTGAAATCATGCTCCAGGTCTGACCTCCACCAGATGCTCCAGAAGAAGGCAAAAAAAGAAAGGAAAAAAACCCACCCTCAAGTAAGACATTAAGGGGATAGTTTGCCAATAATGAAAAATTCTGCATAATTGCCCTCTGTAAGTTACTGTCTTACACTCACAGCAGGAAAGCTTAGTTCACTTCTAAAATATTTTTAATATGCAAGGCACACATCTATGCATGCATTTTGTAAGTTAAGTGCTCATGCATGCATATAAAGAGCATATATTCCAATAAAAGCATGCAGAAACAGATTACATAGTTTAAAAGCTGCCTCAGTTCTGTGTGTTAAATAGAAAAAAAAAGCTAAAATTAAAAAGTATGAGGGTGAGACAGGCATTGCCCACATATTTTACGCTGATTCCCATTCTCATTTTGTTCCATTATTCTCCATTTGCTATCCTTCCTCACTTTTTAATCTGGAAACATGCCCCACAGAGGTGAGTATCTGTGTCAGACTTCCCCAGCAGCAGGACAATTATCAGTGGACTAGGATTACAGCCTCAAACGTGCTCACAATTCCTCCAGCGGTCCAGCTCTCATCCTTGGCGTGCGATGCCGATAGTGCTGTGCTCACCCGCTCGGGGAGCCTGCAGCAACCAGCCCGCCAGGCTGCACAAGGAGCCAGCGCCACGCAGCAGAATAAAGCGCATGAGAAAACTCTTTTGATTCATATGCGTCTGCAATACATTTTGTCTACTTTGCTGGCTGGGAGGCCAAATAATGCCTTTTCTTGCAGGATAGCAAAATGAATCATACTTTCTGTCTTAGGAGTAACATTTATGTGTCTCTGGGAATGTGATCCTTATTCTCTCTGTTACAGACGTGAGCCAGATGCTTTCCTGTAGTTCAGATATGTGCAAGATACCTTTCCTTTCCTTTCCTTTCCTTTCCTTTCCTTTCCTTTCCTTTCCTTTCCTTTCCTTTCCTTTCCTTTCCTTTCCTTTCCTTTCCTTTCCTTTCCTTTCCTTTCCTTTCCTTTCCTTTCCTTTCCTTTCCTTTCCTTTCCTTTCCTTTCCTTTCCTTTCCTTTCCCACTCACATTTTCTATCTTTCCTTTGCATTATGTGGTTACACAGTCCTTCCCAAACAAAAAGAGCTTGCTCTTTCTTTGTGTGTGTGGAGGGGTGGGGAAAGTTTTTGCACAACTGGAAAAGCTCTTGATTCCACAGTTTAAGTGGGGATTGCTTCCACATTACAATGTGAAGATGTCCTTTAAGTGCCACAGCAGTCCCAAGGGAATGCCTTGTTTTAATAACTACAGACAGGATTATCTTAAAGAGATCTCATTTGTAGAAGTCATAGGCACCTACCACCTGGGAAGCTGCTACAAGTGGGACATACTAAATCATCTGACTAATCTTGAGCTCCATTTCTGCAAAGAAGGGCTGAACACCTAAGGCTGGGGAGAAGCAGGAAGACTGTTGATTGGTTTTGCCACTGAGGCAAGACTTTGCCATCAAGTCTAAGAACAGAGGGAAGGACCACGTGTGAAAGCTGCTGCAGATGAGCAGATGTCTCAACCCATCAGTGGCCCTACTGGTTTCTTTCCTGAGCATAAGTGCAAAGGAGTTTTAGGAAAGGGTCTGAAAACCAGCTGACTTTGTGGATATTTGCAGCCAGCTCTTCCCAATACAGGGAGTCCCACAGACGTGGTTGCTTACGAATGTAACACTTCAACACAGATGGGTGATAGGGGGAGTCTGTCTCTGGGTACTGGCTGGGAGACGAGACTCAGCTGTGAAATGAAGCCTGGTGCCTTATGTTTGACGAGGCAGAGGTGGGGCAAAGAGGGAAGGCTGTAACACAATCAAAACAGCAAGGCTGGGAAATGATCTTTGGATGGCATTCTCAATCACTGTGAGCAGGAGAAATTGTATTTGTCAAGTAGAGAGGGAAGCCTGTGGCTTCTGTGGTCTACTGTGCTTCATCCAGACCAGGACTGAACAGGCCTTTTAATCTATGCTGTACTCACTTTACTAGACAGATTTATATATTGTATAAGTGTTACAGAAAGGTTCCCGAGCCAGTATTTGTTCTAAATCCTTCCCTTTTCATTTACTTTTTATTGTGCTCACAAGCGACCATTAAAACCAGGATCTCACAGATCTAGTGGATACCTGAACATTACAGCCACATTGTTACAGCTACAGAGGATGTGAGAAAAGAGCAGACTCGTCCAGTTAGCTCATTTCTGTGGCTGCTTAGCACTAAGGCCACGCTGGCAGAGAAGGGCGTCCCTGTGTTCATTTCCTTCACCTGCCTGTGCTCAGTGCTCCCCTCTGCTGTCTACAGAAATTGAGTGGTCTTTGGGTGAGCCAGGGCAGACCACAGGTATGCCTGAGCCGCTGTTAAGTGGCCATTCATAGCATGGTTGTGTGGGCACAAGAGCTGAGTTGGGGAGAGGTGATGGGAGGGTGGATTTATACCGTTTTCCAGAAGTCTGGTCTGTGTTGGGTGGTCTTTCTTCACCTTGATGTTCAACTGGCTTCTGCTTTTAAACACTTTTTATAGTTGTAAATGAAAATGTTGAGATCCCCAAGAGTGTTCTTGTGATGACTCACAGTGACTTTCAAAGTGAGCTGCACTCTGACAGGACAGAATGTATTTGGAAATCTCACTGCTGGTGCTGAGAAAAGCCCTTGATGGGGTAGAAAGCACAGCTTAGCAAATCAAATTATTTGCAGACTGGCATCCTTTCTGCCATATTTCAGCTGGGTGCCCTGTTTGCACCATTGTGTATCCACTCCCACACCACCTATGCTAGGTTAACCCAACACTCTTCCATTCCTCAGCTGCCTTCTAGCGTTCTCTTCTTCTTCTTTCTTTCCTTTTTTTTTGTTTGTTTGTTTTTCTGAATCCTTTGTTAATTGTTGGCATTTTTGTAGTATTAAAATACTAAAAAACAAATAGAGATTCATAATCAGAGCTGTAGAGTAACTGTACATGAGAATTTGTGGGTCAGTGTTTTTGTAAACGTGAATTATGGATTGCTGTTTTTTAAATTCTACACCATATTGCACCACAAGCTGTTATTTAATTTGCTCTCCACCAGTATTGTGATAGCATCATTGCTTTTCAAGAATGTTTTTTTGTCTGTTGTTAAATACTTATGCCTACTTATACTCCTACTTTTTCACATGGGTTAGAAGTCTTTACAGAAATGCATTCTCTCTGCCACATCAATGTGTCTGTTAGTAAATTAGTACACCATTCAACCTAAGAAAGGTATTCATGCCCTTTTTGAAAGACAATCAGATATAAAGACGTGTACAGAGATCAACACTGTACCTGATCTATGTAATGTTTTTTTTTTGTTTGTTTGTTTTTTAATGTTATAAAATGCTACATGTAAAAAGTTCAGTAACGGCTAGTGGTACTGAATAACTATCAACAAGGTGAAAGAAGTAGCCTAAAGGGCTCAGGACGGTTGTGAACAAAATCTGGAAGGTAAGAACAAGACAGAAAAAATGAAACCTGGTCTTAAATAATCTGCTTCTCGGGTAATTAATGACATAGATGTAGGTGAACAATAGTAATGCCCAGGCAGAAAAATTAGATATACACCTTTTAATTGTAATAAAGTATCATACAGAAGAAAATTTTGATTTAGGATCATCAGCACATTGGCTCAACACCACGGTCTTTCTAAAGAAGAGCCCACAAGCACGCTCAGGGGAATCAACTCCTTCTTACCTTAGGAAGCAAGTGTTACAGTTCCCTTCTGCACCTGCCTGAACAGGACAGGAGTCGTTAGAGGCTTCACTTGAGTCCTCAGATTAAGCTCAACTAGATTGTCTTTTCAGGTCTGGAAGAGTCTGTATGATCAGTGCTGCCTGTGATGCATGGCAAAAATAAGATAATTAAAAAAATACTCATGATAAATAAATTAATAGGGTAGATTTATTATGTGCATTATACATGCTTTTTTTTGTGAGAAATAGTTGCTCAGTAATTATATTTTAGATGAGAAAAAGAAGTGCATTTAAAATGTATGTGGCTTAAGATAAAATGGGTAAATACACATGTTGTGAAGTATCCCTATTGTTTGGAGTTCACTGGCCCCTTATTACACTCATTTGTTCTGCATGGTGAGGGCTGAGTTCCACAGTTTGCTGATGGCAGCTGAGAGCTATTATTGGGCTGCAACATCTGTTTCAACAACAGTGGGTCCCTGGTCAGCAAAACTAATTAAAAAAGAAGTCCAGAGTCAAATACCGTGACCTAGCTGGTGTGTCTATGTGTAAACATGGTAACTACTGGAATAATGAAAACTTTAAAATTCTTAGGATAATTTACAAAAATATGACAAGTGATGAAAAGTCTCAGAACTGTTCTTCATATCACACACTTAGGAACAGCATGGGTGAAGATTAGGATTCCTGCAAACACTTAAGTGAGCAGGGAGCTTTATGCACATGGGCATTAGTAGTCAACTCAGTGAGGCCACTCAGCTGTGCAGCCCCTCTCATCTGAGTGAGTATTTACAGAATTGGATCGCAAGTTTCCTCAATACTCTGCCAGGGTTTTGTTAATTGGTAATAGTAGCTATGAGAGTGCTCGGATGTACATTTAATGACTCTAAACATTCAGAGAATTCTTCCATTTCTCTCTTCTGTCAAGATTTCAGTCATCAAGACACAAGTAACTGGTGCTGGTGAGTTCCAGCACGTTAAATACTTCTCTCTGACCTAGCAAGGAGGAGAGGAGTTGTGTTTATATTGGGCTGATGAAATGAAATGAGATGACTTGTTTGAGGAAAAGGCAGTAGACAAAATATTCAGAAGAGGAATAGGAGGCTGTCAGAGCAGGGGTTGCTTGGTTGTCAAAGTAATGACTGAGTTAACTGCAATGCATCCTTTCTTTTCCTTTCTTTCTTTTTTTTTTTCCTTTTTTTTTTTTTCCCTTCAGATTTGCTTATTAATTCCAAACTTTTAAAAACTGAACTGACGTTGAAAAGTGACAAAAATCCTCCCGTATACACATGGATAAAAATGTGAACTGTTTTCTTTTCTAAATATGGGTAGATTTTGTTCTAAAAGTTGTGCTTAAAGGAAGCCTTCTTATAGCATAAACTATATGGTTTGGGTCCAGAAGAGCAAGCAGAGAAAGGAGTGCAATAGATAGTGCATTATGATTTCGCTGCTTTCCAATAGAGCAAATGGGAAGGAGGTGGCAGAGTTTCCTTCCCCATCCCATCCTCAAAATATGGACCATAAGCAAATAACAGAGGTCCTTTTTCCAGCAAACAGAAAACACACAGAAGGAACTGTAGCTTTCAAGGTCACAATTTCTCATCCATGCAGCTCCTAAGGCTGCACTCTCCAGGTATATGGTCCAGCTGCAGTCAAACCCATCATGACTATTAAATGAATATATCGATGATTAACAGTGCCTCAGAGATTTCTCACAGTAAGCCTGTCTATTCATGGTTCTTTTCTTTTTTAAATGTGTTTTGAACATTCCTAGCCAACAGGAAAATTGCTAATGGATTTTTCTGTCTGGTTTTAGAATACAAAAATTTGTTTTTATTTAGCTTTTTCCTGACCAAACCTACGCTCGTCTATGATTTCCCTTACTGTGGAAAAAGAGAATCCTTTCATTTCAGAGGCAACAGAGAGATTGAAATGGTGTAATGAAGACAGTACACCTGTGTAGCCAGTTGTTTTCTGCAATCCATTCTTTCTTCAGAAATGATGGGAAATCAATGTTTCCCTAGAGATTTTTTATTGCCAGTCTCTTTATCTGCCAGAACCTCTTCAGTATCCATCTTAGATGGCTGAGAATTATCTTTACAGGGTGTTGAGATGAATGGTTTGTCAGACCTTCTGCCTGATGATTTTTACATCTTTTTCTAATCTTCTCATTGAATAGTAGGCTAGCAAAAAGTAAAATACATTTAATATACCATTTGGGGCTGTCAAACTTGCTGCAAATCCTAATTCAGTTATGAGACTATGGCTTTGAAAGCAGTGGGAAAATGCCATTAATTTTAATGTCTTATGTCTCTAAAACAATTGATTATTTGTCACATTCAGATTATTTTGTTAAGATGTATATCTTCCCCACAGGCTGACACTATTTTTAAAGTGAAAGAACGATATTTCTATTGCTGCTTTTATTAATGCCACCGACAAGATTTGGATTATCCACTGCTAGTTCTATTTGTTTAATCTACAAATCTTGGTCTTCCCTTTCTGACTAATTTAACTTGCCATCTTGCTATGTATAGCAGATTAGATGCCAAAGTGATCGATGCATTGTTCCACATCTCCATGGGCTTTTCCAGAAATTTTTCATCAGCTTATGCAATGTCTTCCTAATGTACCTTCGTTATGCTTCAGATACAGCACCATTCTTTGAGAAATGAGTAATTACATTATTTATCTTTTTACTATTCTGCCAGCAATCACATCCATCAAAAACGGATACTGTAAGTTCATACGGATTCTTAAAAGAACTGAAAGGGATCAAAAAAGACAAAGGAATGGAGAAATCATCAGCATTTATTGTGCTAGAAAAATGTCACAAATTTGAAGCCCTGCTTGTAAATTCACTGCTGTGTCTCAGTTCTAAAGAAAGCCCAGAAAGAAAAACAACATGTATCAAGCTGAACATTTTCATTTTAAATGTAAGACCTTCCCTCTCCTCTAGCAGATGTGGTCACTGGGTTTTTGTCTGTCCCTGGTATAAAGGCTGCTGCTGAATTAAAGAAGAGGTGCTTTCAAGACAGGTAGGTAAATAATACTGTATGGCGACCATATGTTCCTCATTTCTGTTCCATGCTGTGTTGTTTTCACTTCATGCCACTAAGCTTTTGTGGCATGTAATTGGCCTCTGCACAAAGACGGCAGTGAGGCAACTGCAGAGTGTGTGGAGGGACGGTGCGGTGAGGAAGGCAGAGCTTCCTAAGAGAGATATCAGGGATCCTTTGTCAGGGAAAGAGGCTGGTGCTTCACATCACACTTGGTATGTGGTGGGGTACAGGCACCCGTAGACACGATGTGAGTGTGGGCTTGTTTTCCTGGTGTGCTGTTCCTCTGTCATGGGACTGGGACTAGTGCTGGGCTGTAGGCAGAGTGCTCTGGGGCTGGAACAGGGCAAGGGTGCAGGGACAGCTATCACCACCCATGAGGAGGGGTATGGGCAGCAGGAAGACCTGCTCTCCACATTTCTGTTTTAAACATGCCTTTCTCCACCTACTGTCTCTACTTTGGCAGAAGGAGCTTGTCCCTGGACCCTCATCCACAGGAGAGTGACATCCAATTTCTCCCACGCTGCAGAAAAACTTGGAGTCAGCCATGACTATGTTGATCTACTTAGCTTTACTGCATGAAAACTGTAATAATAATAACACTGGTGCAGTGCTGAGCAAGGTTTTCTGCTGCTGCAATCATGAACGTTCTGCCAGCTTTGAAGGAAATAATCTGTTGATACCAGTTCAGAATCTGGCCTTCTTCTAAAGAAATCAAGTAACAATGAAATCATCAATGCCTCTCTTGACCAACACTGAATTAACATACTTCCTTTTTTTCAAGAATAGCTCTCACTTATCCCAAATTTGAATTGATATTCTAACTGGAAATATATTTCAGTTATTTTTCCTTGCAATCAATTGTTTAAAGAAAAATAATTGTCTTTCCATTGTTTTATTTCCATTGCTTGGTTTATGTTATTCAAATTTCTGCATAGCTGGTGAGTTCACATTCTTTCACACACTGATTACAAAGCTAATCAGCCAGGTGAAATGGGACTGAAATGCTGCCATTTGCTCTGATTTCTAGGAATATAAATAGCAACCACAGCTCTACATCTTGAGCAGAACTATTCTCAGGACGCCTGCTTACATTCACCTGAGAGCCAGCGGGCATCTGGCTGCAAGACTTCGTGGACTCATTTCTAGAAGTTAGACTCAAAGCAGAGAGGACAAGAAAAACATAGCCCAATGGGATCTCTCCTAAATTAGAGCTTTCAGCGTGGGAGATCCAACAGCTCAGGGGAATTGGTAATGGGAAATTGGAGCCATGTACCTTGAGGTTTCCAGTCTGTATCTGATCCAGGCTTCCACTAGCTGGAAGCCTTTAGCATCCAACAGCTCTTCTGTCCTCTCAGTTAAACTCCTAGCTGCCTCAGCCCTATTCCTGGTGGATATGTATCCACAGCACAAGGCTACCTTCACAGCTGACACACAGCTACAGCCTTGCTCACAGCTGTAGCAGAGAGATGAGGTGAGGGCAAGGTGGGGACATAGCTCCTTCCTGCCCTTAGTGGATCCCCATATCAGGGACAAGGCACATAGGCAAAGGGGTGTGGGGAAGGTACCGTTGCTGGAGTATGTGTGTTCAGGAGAGGATTTTGGCTCAGAGAGACCCTGGGCTGCAGGGATACATGAGGAGGGGTGACAAAGGATCAGTAGGAAAGTGCTGAGCAGGGGCAGGGTAGAGTAAGTAGTGCGAAACCAGCGCCTTAATAAGGAAGCCATCTGCGTAGAGTGCATTACACCAGCAGCCAACACCTGTCCCTAACCAGCATTTGTCATGTGAGGATTGAGTACAAGAGGAAGGTGTTTCTGAAGCATAACTACGTAATTTCTATGAAAATCTGTGGGAAGGTGGGGGCTACTCACTGTGTGTACCTTTGCAAATCCCAGCATCCAGTTAAAAAGTGCATACCTAGCTACTTGCGTCCATGTTTTCTCAGGGTGAAAAATTGTTCAGCCTTCGCAATACATCCTGCTTTTCTCCAGCTCTCCAAATAAGAGACAAAACAAAACAAAACAAGCAATATTAGCAGCATTAACAGCAGCTCCAAGGTCACCGTAGCATAGATTTTGCTCTTGAGCTAGAAGTGCCAAAGAAGCAGAATAGCAAAGGGGATGTTATGTATGGCAGGGGGAAGCAAAATAATTAATTGCAGCAGAAGCAGATTTCCCAGAACACACCGACACATTCAATTCAGCCCTCACTTGCTACCGGGGGATGAGTTTTAACTGAACCTCGGGGCTGGCTGCCCAAACTCAGGCAGGTAGTCAGGTAATGTGATCTGTGTGATACCTATCTGAAAGAAAGTATGGGCTGGGTGTGCAGTACCTAAACTAATTACTCCAAAATGATTGCCTGGATTTGGGCCAAGCATTATCTCACTTGTCCTCAGTGCTGCTGCAATGGCATGAGGGGAACAGAAAATGCAGTAACCTGAGACAGAGATAAGAACAAGGGAGAGAGGGAATTGAGAACACTCTTTAGCTGTGAAGGAGATGTTCTGTCTCCACACTGCTCTTTTGTCCCACCTCAACTACAGTGAAGCAACCTTTATATCTTGTCTCCTCCTTTTCAAGTGGGTTGGCTGCCAGAAGCATTATCCACACATACATAGTCTAAACACTGTGAATTAACCTGTCTCTTGTCCTTGCTCTCTGTAGACCTAGACTCATCCTACTTAAGAAGGAAAGTTCAAGATCTGAGAATATTTTTTAAAAGGAAACCACAAGTCTCTGGTCATGACAAAACTCTCGCCTTCATTTTCTCAGCAGGTAAATGGTTGTATAATGAATATAATGCTAGAATCGTGCTGAGATAAAATGGAGAGGTTCTGGTCAAAAAGATCACTGAGCTTAATGAAAATAATTCCCTTTCCTTTGATAGGTTTAAACCTGCTGCAGAGAATGTATATTTTATTGCAGGTGGAGAAAACTACTCATTGAGTTTCTGGAATAATAGACTAGCATATAGGACCTAGGAATTTAGGACAAAACAAATAAGGTAGAAGTCAAGATTAGTGAACAACAACAACAAAACAACAAGAAAACAAAACCACAACAGCACATCTTTTGTCTTATATATACTGTTATCTGCAGAAAATTGTATTTTTCATATAGGAATTACCAACTCATGCACTGTGTTAAAAATGTTCCTGGACATTGTGGGCTCGTGACCTACCACAGATTTATTTAAGGGGAAGGAAGGTATCTGAGTCTTACTGGCCTTACTTCAGGCCTTTGGACTGAAGTTAATGCATAACAACATGCTGTTAGCAGAAACTGAGGACAGCAGACTTTTAACTGAACTGAAAAGTGAATGGTTAAAATGTTTACCATCTGGAGGTGAGGATAGGACTGCTACTGGAGAGATGCAAAACTATTTTCGTTGAAATCCTGCCCCATTGCCATCACAGGGTTTTGTCACTGACATCCTGAAACAAGGGCTTCATACCCTATCACTTGATGTCCTCCAGTTGAATAAACACCCTGCTAAGGGCTGTTCTCTAGTTTATTAAATTGATGCAGGACTTATTGTGTGAAAACCATGACAGACATCAAGTAGGAGGTGAAACAATATAGAAAAGCTATAGCTTTTCCTTCTGTTTGCAGTTTTGTTTTCAGTGACACTTACTTCATATATGTGAATATAATAAATATGAGTATCTTAATAATAAATAAAAACATCAAAAAAGAAGAGGCACGACTGTGAAATCAATAAGCTTATTCTTTACAAGAAAGGACAAATGAGACTGTCATTACATGAATTTAATAATCCTTCCCTAAATCATGTAGTCATTGCTTAGAAAGTCAGTAAATGCTCATTTTCAGATCTTGCTCCATAGGGATGTACTCATTCAACTCAAGTTAGATTTGTTTAAACTTATAGAGAAGCACATATCTGGGGAATAGTGCTTCATTGCTGTGTTTATCTGTAGAACAGATAAACCATGACCATTTCTCCATGTCTGCCCAACCTTCTGTGTTGTGTCGGTTGTGAGCTGGGGATGTCAGTGTTAGCTTTGTTTCCCCTCCAGGATGACAGCAGAGGTTCAGCTGTAACCATGAGAGCACAGCTGAGGGTTAGAGGGCAGCACAGTTCCTCTCCTTGAACACTACCAAAGAGCTGTAGCTGAAGTTGATGGTAACATAGATCTTGTTGCTTGACAATTTCCGTTCCCTTCCCTTGCGTTCCCTTCCCTTGCGTTCCCTTCCCTTGCGTTCCCTTCCCTTCCCTTCCCTTCCCTTCCCTTCCCTTCCCTTCCCTTCCCTTCCCTTCCCTTCCCTTCCCTTCCCTTCCCTTCCCTTCCCTTCCCTTCCCTTCCCTTCCCTTCCCTTCCCTTCCCTTCCCTTCCCTTCCCTTCCCTTCCCTTCCCTTCCCTTCCCTTCCCTTCCCTTCCCTTCCCTTCCCTTCCCTTCCCTTCCCTTCCCTTCCCTTCCCTTCCCGTCCCTTCCCTTCCCGTCCCTTCCCTTCCCGTCCCGTCCCGTCCCGTCCCGTCCCGTCCCGTCCCCTCTCCCTTCCTCTCTCCCTTATTCTCTCCCTTTCTCCCTTATTCTCTCCTTTCAGCCCTCCTCCCCTTCTTCCTTCTCTCTTTTTCTCTTCTGTCATCTTTGGTGGTCATCTGTATTTATAGACAAAGGGCCCCAATGTGCTGTACATGCCTGCCTTTTTAAAGGAAACCTGCAGCCAAAATTACCTGTGACCTTTCCCAGGAGTACGGGCAGAAACCTCTTCTTGAGTGAGATAAAGAAATTAGAACTTCATTCTTCTGTGGTTTACTCCTAGGAATGCATTTTGGCAAGATGGTAAGAATAAACCAGTTATTGAAAAGGGGATCTGGGAAGTTGACAAGCATGGCTAAGCCCAGCAGGGAAATTTGATGAGGAAATAAGATGCTTTGTAGATCAGTGTGTAGTGATTAGTCTTTTGAATGCTGGGATTATTATATAAGCAAAAAAGGAGGGGGGTACTTATTGTATCTGACAGCCACCACTTATACAGGTATTCTTCCAACTAATGAGAAACATAAAGGTGTATTTGTTTATAAATCTTTAGTGAGACTCCTGCATTTTCCATAGGCCAATTAAATGTGATGGAAAAGTAAAGACAACTTTTTTTTTTCTTTTTTTTTTTTTCTCTTCCATATTAGAATTGCTACAGCAAAATCAGGTAGAAGTAAACCCGGCAAATATCCTGCCCTATCAGTGACATGCTGCCTTAAATCCTAGAGTCTATATTCATCTTCAAAGAAACAAACAAACAAATTATATATTTGAAATGCAGGCACCCAGTTTTGTACGCTGTAAACTCATGCTGAGAATAACCAAGGATTCAGAAATACTTGTATGCTAGTACAGCAGATATTATTTGTCATCATGCTATACAGAAGCAGACAGTTTAGGAAAAGCAAATAATAGAAAAATCAATGACATGAACTTCTGAAGTCATCACAAAAAAATTCAAAAATTTAAAATGCCCTATAAAAACAGTAGAAAAGCTGAGACTTACAATATGGTCTGTCCATTTTTTTCCTCTTTGTTAGAGACTAATTCTTTTGAATATTTCTATATATCTATATATTAAAATTGAATGATAACTCATAAATATTATTTTTCCCTGAACATCTTCCTCTCCCTTCAACATATGCACTTAGAAAGAACAATGAGGTAACTTGTTAACTTACTCAGAAGTTAGCACATAGATTCTGCTAATAGTGTTATGACTCTGTGAGTGTGTGTGAAAAGAGAGAAAAAGTGAGGCAATACAATCCACTGTAGATAAAAATTTGGAACATTTTACAGAGGTTCTGCTTCACCCGTGATACATAATGCATGTTATTGTTCACATAGAAAATGCTTAGGGAAACAAACAGAGCCATTTACAAACCTCTCTGCACAGCCTGTAGGTTTGATTCAAAATAACCTATTTGCGACATTATTTGATTATCCTGGACATTATTACGCATTTTTGTTTAGCTTTCTGCACCGTAGCTAATAAGTTGGCTAAGACCACCTGGAGCTAGCTGGAGATCAGAGTGTTTCCAGCCCTGTCTGCAGTGCCCTTTCCCTTACAGACAGACTAATCTGTGTGCAAGCAAGATTTATCATGAGCCCATGCCTCTCTCTCTCTAACTGGGACATTATCTTAGGAAGTGTTATTCTAAGTAGCAATTCCCCAGTTCAAGTGAAAACACTTACGGAGTCAGCTCATTGAATGGAAAGCTGAAGTATATTTATGAATGTTTACACATAACATATGCACATACTTCTACATGCTATGGGATATAACACCAGCTGGACTGAGGCCAGATCTCTCTGTTTATATGTGCAGAATATATGGCCTCATTTTGTTCAACTTGTTCTGAATTGCAGGGATAATCTAAGTGCAAATGAGTCCCTGTCTGAGTTATAGCTTTACTGAATTAGTTGCAGGAGCAAGTACTTAGCTATGATAACATTCTATAGGTGGAACTTCAAACCAGAAAAGAAAGGGGCCATTTTTCCAAAAATTCACTGTTGTGTTCATATATTGAGGACACTGTGTGTTTCAAGTAGGCCCCATGTTGAAGAATATGTTCAGTGCTAGCTGCCACTAGTCGTCCTGCTATTGGTCTTTAGCAGCAGCTGGTTGAGTATTACTAAGGAAGTCCTTGGGTCTGTGATTCTCACATGAATTTTTATTGTAGAGCTGGCTCAGTTTTGGTAGATGTGCTTTACACATTTTTACTTTGCACCACAATAAGTGACTCTAAATAAGTTTTAAAGGCATGGAGAAACTGTAGCCCACCTATGAGGAATCTCCACATACTACCTGCCATCCCATTTCTCCTGCAATTTCCCCTCACTTTTATTTAACTATAAGATTATGGGAAACAGTCTTGTATAAATTTTCACATGCATTTTCATATGGAACACCTGCTTTGTTGTCTCTATCAGCACACAGTTTTTTTGATCCTTTTTGATTCTAGCTGAGAAGTCAGTATCTACAGAGGTCTTGAGACAAGGCCCACAATTTAATACCATTATTTTGGCTCTGTGATTCCTGGTGCAAAGTGTAAAGTATGTTTTCCAACTGGATTCTATCATAGTCATCATTGGTTTCTTCTAAAACTGCTGTTTTTCTTGTCTTACAGTTACTGTTGAAAAAAAAATGGAGGTTGTCCAGGTCTGAGACTTTTTATAAACATCTTTTATATGAATCTTTTATGACTCTTCTCCACTGTCTGTTATCCTGAATAGTGAATGCAAAGACAGTCTCTCCAGATAGTGACTCACAGGAATGCAACATGCAATCCGCACAAAGGAAATTTAATACCCTAACAACTAATTAAAAAAGCATTACCTTCCACCAGTGCTGACCTCCAGCCATGCAGAGGATAAAGATGGGTGTCTGTCAATCATGTTTACCTAACAAACCCTGGCACAATATTATGATGAATGGACAGATCTAAAAAAGGGTGATATTGCTCAGAACTCTAAAGTACTCTTAATACCACGTTTAAAGAAGCAGAAGGCCTCATCAGTAATTTGAAACCTCAGCCTGCATGCTAGGGATATACTAGGGCTAAATTTGCCGAGTACTACAGATACTAGACATGCAATATGCAGAAGGAGCATTATAGACATCCATGGGGATTTTGATACACAGCACCAGGGTGTTCAAACCACGATGGTACCTACAGACATCCTGATGCTGGCATGCTCGTATTTCCCATTCTTTCATCATTCTTTCATCATTCCAACAGCAGAGTAAACACTGAATTTTAATGGTTTTGTTGCATTTTGTTTGTTTGTTTTAATGCCAAAGAAATGTGATTGTTTAGGAACTTTGCAACTGCTGAATGTTGAGTCACTCTCCATTTCTACATTAAGATAAATTCACCTGCCAATGTTTGCTGTAGAAATAGCATTCATCCATACCGTTCCTACAGTACCTTTAATTCCTTTATTCCCCTGCCCAGGCATTTTTTTCTACACAGATTTGTATCTTGTAGCTTGTTTCCCCAGTGCTCTGGGATCACATGGGCCAAATTTCCAACAATTCAGCCACAGATGCCTTTGATACAGTGAGAAATGGATTGAAAAACAAATAAAATTTAAATGTACTGTTTTGCTTGAACCAGTTCCTGAATGTTGAGAGGTGAGCAGGTAAGCTTCTAGTCACTTATATCAGTCTATTCTTCTATGCTAATTAGCTGGATAATCATAAAGACTGTGTTAAAAAGTGATTTAACCTTGCTTTAAGTGAAAGCATGAGAAATAATCACTCGACTTCTGTTCCCATCAGACTTCTTTTCTCTGCACAAATGCATTCAGTCCACATGCAGGATAGCAAAAAGGAATCCTGCTGTAAGTGACAGGGTAGCAGAAAAAGTCAGGCATTTTGCAATGACTCTGCTTTGTTTTTGGATTTCCTCACCTGGCTTCCCTTCTACATTGCTGAGTTCAGACTGGAAGGAAAAAAGAAAAACACAGAATAATTGTCTTCATGCTATTAGGACACCAAAATACTTGAGTCCAGGAGTGTGTGTTCAGGCAAGAACTATGCTCAGAAGGGACAGAGGAGGTGGGGAGCAGGAGCCTTCTCACAGTGCCCCTTCCTTCCTGGGTCCTGCCATGCATCCTTGTTCAGCTATGACCAACAGCTGTTAAACTTCTCCTGGAAAAGTGTGAAAGTCCTCTCCTCTTTCCTCCCATTGAGCAGGGAGTCCATTTCAGTGTGTTTATACTCATGGGGAGGCCCCTGTAATTATTTTGTGCCTTAGCCTGTGGGATGGATACCTGGAACATAAAGTGAACAGCTGTAGCTGTTGCTCATGAAGTTAAATGCAGGGTATTAATGAGACAGAGAAAGAGGCTCAATGGGAAATTAATCATATCCTGTGGATATGGACAGGACAGCAATTGGCCTCATATTACTATTTCAGTGAAAATGACTAAGTCTTTCCAGCATATCCCTTTGTTTTAAAGAATCATTTTATACATCTTTCTGGGGCTTTTTGTTCCCTTTAATTAAGATCATTCTAACTGTGATAAAAGGCAGTACTCAGTTCCATCACTACTGGTCTGCATGGTCAGGATCCTACAGCGGTAGGCTGGTGTCTGAGAGCATGATGAATAGAGAAGAAGGGCATGATCGACAGTGAGGAAGGAAAAAAAAAAAGATAATAATGGTCTCACATGTAAAGCCTGACGAAAGCTGGCTTGCTGTTCATCACCTGAAAGGGCAGGTGGTGACTTTCCAGGGTAATATATTGCCCTTGCTGGGGGTCCTGGCCCTTCTGGGACTGTCTTCTGGGGGTGGTGGCAGCTGCCACCTCTGGAAGCTGATGGTCAATGGCACCATGAGGGGGAGGGTGCCGAGCCAGGGGTAACCAGACACTGCAGCAGACGGCACGGGTGGTGCCTGAAGCCTGGGGGCAGGCAGATGGACCACCAGTTCTCCCTGCAGTCACATAGCTCTCTGTTGCCTGAATTCAGCTGTTTTGCATGAGGTTTCCTATGTAAGAGCTGCCATCAGGATAAGCGTTCCTGGGAAGTGGCCATAAAAACTATTCAGATTTTCTTCAGGTGTTCTTAAGGCAGAATATACAGTATTTTAACCATGAAAAGATATTTTTATGGCCTTCTCTTCACACAATATATTGCCCCACACTTCAGAACAAGGCTTTGAAATTTGGCAGAGATATGGCTCTTTCTCCCAGCAGTGTGCAATGCCTTTTGGTGTCCTCATGAAAATCTCCCCAAGTGATGCCAGCTTGCAGACCTTTGACTCACTTCACTTTGCACATGCTCAGCTGCGAACTCCTGAATTTTCCCAGCAGCATTTCCAGAATATTCCAGTTGCTCCGCGCATGCTCCAGGACTCTCTCTGCAATTGCAGCTGTGGGTTCGTGTCTAAGGATACAGTTTCATGATCAGCATAATTTGATCTAACTGTGGGCTGCTACCCAAAAGGGATGGCCCCATTTTCTCTGGGATCCCCAACTGCATTTTATGAACTCCCCTTTTGCACAGGACCTAGCAAACGTACAATTATGGAACAGCTTGTGGGGCTGACAAGAAATATTCCTGTTTTTTTTTTTTTTCCTTCCCTCTGTTTTTCAAGGTCAGTGCCAGTTCCAAGCATGTGAACCAAGGGCGATATGCCTGGCCTTGGTGTCCTCTCATTGACTGCCCTTTTGGGCACTCACTGAAGAGGAGGAGAGAGCTGCTCGCTGGGATGTAGTGAGGACACGGGCTGGAGCTATGGAGCAGGGACTGGAAAAGCTCAGGAAGACACGTCGGAGGGAAAGTAAAAGAAGGGCTGGGACTGAAACTTGGGACAGGCAGATTTTGACTGTGTGGGAGGCAAGGAACATAGTGGTCCAGAATAAGTGATATGGACACATTAGTCACCTGTGTGAGTCCTGTGGTTGCACCCATGCTGCCAGCCCCCGTTGTACAACACGCACCACACCGACCTCCGGCCAGTGAACATTACAAACACAGCCTAGGCGGCAATGCCAAGGGCAATTGTGTGAGATACCCTTGTGAAATGATGCACGAGAATGCTGATGCTAAGTAAATGAGAGTGGTAAACAATGTCCAGGGTGCTGGGTCTGCAGACACCTGTCTAGTTCGTAAGCCACCTGGGTACACAGTATCAGTATCATCAGCATGCATGCAAGTACTTTGGTGGCCAGCAGCAACTGGAAGGAATTCAAAATGACTATTATTATTTCACCAGCATTCACTGGAAGAAAACAAGGTTCTTTACAGATATCTCAGACAAACAGGCCAGCCCTGAAGATCTTGCAAATAAGAAGCTGTAACAAATAGGGGCATACCTCTGGCATCCTATGCAGGGTGAGAGGAGCACTGCTCATGGTTCCTTGCCTCTAATGTCCATCATCTGGGCAAGCCAAATAAAATGGGATGCCTCTGTCTGAAACGGATCAGGGTGCATTAGTGCTGTCCCGTGTTCTGGGAGGTGCACTGTGCGCCCAGCACAGCTGCCTGATCAGGGTCTCAGGGCGGCACGGAGGCTGGCGGCTGCCACTCCTGCCCTTTCCAGTGGGAAAGGAGAGAGGTCCTGAACCTTTGTTTTAATGGGGAGCTCTCAGTGGGGGAAAGCAGTGCTCTGCCTGCCAACTGCTTACTCAGTACTGTCAGTTGTGTTAAATTAAGATGGTTGCTTAACTCCTCCGTAATACTCATTTTTTTAAACATAAGTTAATCTGTTCATCACAAGTTTTTATAGCAAATGACTCCCAGGGGACAACTCTGATTTCCAGCAAAGTGATTGAGAGAAGCAGCTCTTAATTGTTTTCTGCATATACAAAAACACAGCCAGAGGGCAACAATGCACACAAATGCACAAAACCCAAAGGCGCTACAAGAAATACGGCTTTCAATATATTACATAATCCAATTCAGAGGAACTCTCTGAGTACAAAGGCTGGGCTGGTGTGATATGATTCAAGCATATGGATACAAAAGAAATGCTAAAAGAAATTGAATTAGGTAGCTTATTTATGTTCTCCTCTTCCTGGTGCACAGCATCGTTATCATTTTGTCAGGATCCCCTGACACTCCTGATGAAGTGTGAGCAGATTGACTGACCAAAGCAACAGACCAAATGAGCCTTTGCTCTCTGATGTTCATGGACAGCTTTTGAAGCTTTCCAGTTGATGCCAAGATGTCCTCTGGGAATACTACAAGGAGTTCAGGAAATGTTTTTTTCTTTCTTTCTTTCTTCCTTTTCCTCTTTCTTTACCATGATGTCTTATTTTGCAGTAGAAGGACTAAATCTCACCATGGGAAGTATAAACCTGTGATAAAAGCAAGGGTTAAAAACAACAACAACCTTCAGAATTTTTCCAAATCTAATCTGTCATTAATAGCAGTGAATTTGGGACCATTCAAGTTCCATGGTTATTTTGGGAAGAGGGAAACGAGACACTTCAAGGGGTTAAATCCTTTGTCACAATACAGCTTGCCTAAGATCTATTATAAATAAGACCTATTTATCACCTCTATTATAAATAAGACCTGCTTAAATGCTATTTGGTGGCTCAACAAGATATTTATCAGTATTATTGAATGATTGTATCCTCTGTAACAGTTCTCAATAACTGCAAATGAAGAGACATTTATTGAATTTCAGCTGTATTTAGAAAAAGAAGTTTCAAAAAAGATGGTATGTTTTTAACTTTACCTTTGGGCTGTGAGTTCAGTGCTCATTGCTCATTTGTGGTCCATCAAAAGCAGATCTACTGAAAACAACTGCAAGATACCACCAGCACTAAATATTGTCAGAGCTAAAAGGAATACACATGCAATAGCTTTGTGTCATCAAAAAGTTGCACAGCATCTGGCACATTAATGAAAGTTTGTTTGTTTTGTTGTTGTTGTTTTGTTTGTTTGCTTTTGTTTTTGTTTTCAATGCAGATGAGTCCCAAAGGATAAACGTCACTGAAGAAGATTGAACCAAGGTTGGTATATAAGGGTGGAGAGAAAAAACATTTTCTATAACAGATCTTAACCTTGACGATGAAAGCATCATTTATTCATTTATTTATTTTAAAGCACCATGGTGACTTAATTTGCCAGCTGTTCATTTCCATCAGTAATTCATGAGTAAAGGCAAAGAAAACACTTTTCAGGAATGTTTCTCTGCCCAAATAACAAGCCATTATTCTAACTTGGAAGGTTCTCAGGAAGGACAGGGGAAAATAAACCCCTAAGTCTGTAAAATGCTAGACAATGTGCAGATAATGAAAACTGCTTCTCACATCCAAGATTTTCTGAGGTTGGGATTAAAGTGGCTTTTAGTCTGCTGAGCCCCCAAACCCTTCTCTCTGAATTTCTCCTGTAGTTAAGATTATTATTCCTAGCTAGAAAATGTAGGCAGTTTTCCTTCCTTCTCTGGTTCTGGCACAAGTAATTTTTAAGGGGAAATCTAGACTAATAAATCTTCACCACAATCCTTTCTTTCCAATGAAAAGACTTTTTAGGGGGGTCTTCGTCAATAAAACAAGTAACAAAATTGTTGTCAATACTTTGTGGATTTTTTTTTTTTTTTTAAATCTATATATAACTCCAGCAGCTAACAGAAATTGAAGACCTGATAAACCATTCTTTAAAGTAACTGCAGGAGCTATTGAGGAGTGCTGTTATCTGTCTTTCAGAGAGTTACATCCTTGTCCCTTTTTACCTGAAGGTTTTAAACACATGAACTGTGCATCATTTCCATGCTCCATTACCTAAGCTTGCTCTCTACAGTCCAATTTGCCTTGGCAGCCCTGAGAGACCAGGAGGACATCTGCCCCTCTGCGATGAGGACCAGAAACTGTGGAGGAGGAGGGGGATGACAGTTCCTGAAGGTTGGTACTGGGTCCCTGCTGCCCACCTGAGGCCAGAGCCTGTGACAGGACTCCCACCCCAACCGACCTGCCTCGGCAGCCTCTGTGCCTCCGCCCATCGGGGATGTGGTTTGAGCTGGAGCTGTTTTAATCATTCAGATCTCTGCAGGCACATTTGGGGCACATAAAGCAGTCCAAAACTACAGCAGATTTCAAGCCCCAGCTACGACATTTTGCATTGTGATTCAGGATAGTGCTTGTCCCAGAGGATGACATGGAACTCATGTACCAGGACAGAGCTGCTGGGAAGCCCAAGCCTTTTGTCCTCCCAGTCCCCCAGGGACAGTAAATCAGAGCGTTCAGTATTTCCTTCTGCAGAAGAGCAGGTCCTGGCTGCTCATTCACAAGAATGCTGTGAGTCCTTGTAGTGTGAGCGAAGCCACCTTCCTCTGTCATCTGGCACCCCAGACTGGTGGTAGTTTGGTCTCATACATGCAAGGAAGGCTGTATGAGAAGTTCATCTGCTGCACCTGTTAGAAAAAAGTCCTGAAGGCAAGCAAAGATGTTGGAACGATCCCTCATGTCACATGCAGTGGCACTTCAGGAATGACTTCTTATGCCAGCCAGACTCCAGCTTCCCTGATTCCTCAGAGTCTTGTCATGGCTCACATACACAGTATGGCACCAAGCGTGAAAAACTGGAGACCACGGATCAACCTGCTCTAGTGAGCAGATTTAGGGCATTGTCTATAAACTTGTTTTCTCTTGGTAGTCTTCTTGGCTTGCTTATTCACTTGTTTATCTGGGACTTGTTCCATTTCCTCCGTAGTCCTTCTCGACATCTTCACTATGCTTTTGGTCAACTTGACAGAGTTTTGGGTGTATTGAAAATATTAATTAATTTATGGTTAGACTGCAGCCGGTATTTGCGGGTGGGGTGTGGAGTGTGTGGGTGGGAAGGCAGCACACAGCTTTCCTACATAAAGGAAAAAACAAGAGACTAAGTGATTCCAGGGCTTTCTGGAGCTACAGGCAGGTTCGGCTCCTGTAAGCACGAGTAGCAGATCATTTCCCACTCTGGCATTGCTGATCCCTGCTTCTGCCCACACTAAGGAAAGGAGAAGCAGCCTTCCAGGTTTACTAGTGATTCATACAGTGATTTAGGTAGCTTGCACAGGCAAGAAAGGGACCAGAGATCCCTTATTCCATCCCAGGCATTTTTAACATAGTCTTCTCTGTAGTTTCAGTAGACAATTGTCCTTCAACCTAAAATGCATTTTATAGTATTGAAATCCAGCTCTCCATTTTTCTCTAACACCTTTTTGTAAGCTATGCTAGAGTGATAGCCTTAAATATGTGTATTGGCACAAAGTACAACATTTCAGCTTGGGGTAAATCCTCTCCTCCATGTTCCTTGCCCAGAGCAATTGTAGTGCCCTGCACAAACCCTTGTGGCTCACTTCCAGTGGGAAGGGCTGTGAGTTTATAGCCACTTGTCTGGAAATCAAACTATCTGGAAATACACAAGTAAGACTTGGGATTAGGAAACCAAAGGCTTCTAACAATGGTAAAACAAGGTCTAGCACAAGAGACTAACAGGAAGATGAACTAGTCTGGCCATCAGGTAACCGTGCTGAATGTGCTGAAATGAAGGCTGATTCATGTTCTATGGGTAACTCAGACTAAGGACAAACAGTGGGGATGTGAGTCCGAGGCAATGCCATTGTAGCAGGAGGCTCTTGGGGAAAAACAGCAAGGCCAGAATCTTGAGGACATAACAAGTGGTTTGGCTGACAGCTGCTCCATGTGGTTGTGTAAGGAGAAGCAAAGCATGTGAACAACAGAGAGGCTCAGCGGGAAAGGATCCAACAGATGAAGGCAGCAGCAAATGTAAGCAAATCCCAACCAAAGTAAATAGTACAAAGAATGGGAGAGAATGGCCCGAAGACCAGAAAGTGTGATGAACCTGATATTAACAGGCTGCATTAAGACAGCAGTAAAAACTTGTCCCAGTAAAGAACTGTGCCCTAATGACCTCCCTCTGTCCCACAGATCAGCAAATGCTGGCTCATAAGACAAAACAATGAAAACAGGTAACACGGAAAATATAGGAAGCTGCATGAGATTTCAAAGGAGGATCATGACTTGCCAGAAGGAAGAGCTTGAAGGAGGTTGGAAGAAGTCAGTCTGAACATGCACAAAGTGCCAGCAACACACACACCATCTCTGCAAATAATTTTCCTAATAAGAAGATACTTTATTTTTAGAAACTAGGAACCTTCTTATTTTGTTATCTAGAATTTAGTTGCTGAAATGGCATCACATAATATATACACAAAACCTGCTTTGACACACCCTTATTACTTGTCTATGTGTATCTGTCACAAAAAGTTAACATTTCATAATTTAAGCATATCCCCTCCAGGCATTATTTGTGTCATCCACCCACATGACAGCTGCAAGGGATTTTCGTTGCAGTGACAGCCACAAAGCAAGGATGTGCAGAAGGGTTTGACACAACTCCATTCATTTCTGATCCCACTGGCTGCTTGCTGATTTGTGAGTAATGCAAATGTTTTGCTTGGTAGGCTGAGCTCAACAAGAAAATAACTGGGTTTTCTCGGTGGACATGGAATTTTCTGGCTTTGAATTCTGATACTGCACCTTTTCTATAGCACAGAATTTTGTAATTTAGAAAAAAGTATTTCTGCATCATGAAGAAAGCTGACTTAATGAGTTTGTAATTAACATTATACTAGAGAGCATGAATAAAAATATTCATACCTAGATATGGCCTAGATATGGGTAGGTATAGCTTTAGAATAATGCAAATGATATCTATAATAATAATCACTGTAAATATACAATACCATCACGGTAATGACAAAGTGTTAACATACTAACATCTAGTACTCAGACAGAAGTTTTGCATATACCAACCTGCTACACACTGGCAACCAGGCTTTGAGTCTAATGTCAATAATTAGCTACTTTCTAGAAACTCTTTTTTTTTTTTTTTCTCCATTAGAATTTCTTTGCTGCCTGACCTCTTAGTGAGAAATAATGCGCCTAGAGTAACAGCAAGCATAAAATGAGAAACAAGTTTGACCACCACCAACAAAAGAACAAACTGTTAGAGTAATCAGAAGAGGATGCAGCTCTAGCCTGAAAGAGACTGTGGCCGTGATGGATCACATCATTAAAGCACCCACAATATTAGCCCACACTGTTGGCAGAGGGGAGGAAATGCTAAAACAGTCAATCCACATTTGGCATTGGTTCTTTCCCCTGCAGCAAATTGCCACATTGCATCAGAAAGCTGGACAGTGCAATGCATAGACAAAACACAGTGCATACTAACCATCTTTATTTGCTTTAAAGCCACGTGCGCTCGTCTACCAGATGGAAAGAAAAGTCATTGCAAATATCATATCCATTTGTCCCTCCCAAATCCCATCTTCCTGAGTTATGCCATTCTCAATGGTAGGTGGCATACTGAAGACTTCACGAGAGAAAGGGGTTTGCATTTTCCTTATGAAAGCATGAAAGGATCCTGAGCAGACTATGGCCAGGAACTGATTAAAACTCCACCACCAATGATGACAAAACCATCATAGAATCATAGAATAGCTTGGATTGGAAGGGACCTTAAAGAACATGATCACCATTCTCCTGCTACCAGGTGGGAGGGTGGACTAGAAATGCCAATAAGCCTCTTCAGTAAGTAGTTATTCACTGGCTGAAGATCTGGGTACCTACCTACTGGGAGAGGCAGTGGCAGTGCAGAGCGGAGCTGAGGACTAGTGTTTTTGTCAAATTCAGTTTAAACCCATGAACATACCTGGGAAGGAGCTGAAGAAAAAAATCCATCTCTTTTGGACTTACCAGAATTTTGTCTATTGGAGTTGATGATCAAGAACATTTGTCCTAAAGCTCCGTATTTTAGTTACTCATACGTCACAAGTGCTATAGTGTAATTCAGGCTTCATTATTTAGATCACCTCTGAACTCAAAAATGAAGAGCTCATCTCCTGGCCCCTTGTCACCACAATCCTTAGCAGGCATCCATGGGGAGTAACAATTAGATTCTGAGGAGTGTCTGTGCAATCTGGGACTGTGGAGGACTGAAAATCCTCCCCTACACCACTCATTGCAGACTCCCTGGTTTCCCAAAGGAATGAATTCCCCAACGTGTTTCTGTCCATATTGAAAAAGAGACAGAAACATGAAAATGCCCTCTTTAGGAAGGTAACCTTAGTAGAATGAGGGTGGCAATCAAGCAGTGAGTCCTGAAATCCCTGACAAAGAAATTCCTGTAACCTTCTGACTTGTTTTCCCCCTTGCTAGACTTGTCTTTTCCCTGTTTTTGAAGGATTAAGTCAGTGATTGTGGTGGACTTTGTAGGATGCTTTAAGTGTTAATCATTAACTGAATTGGCAGTCTGGGGCTAATCATAGTGGCTGCCCTATTCAGCAGATAGTAATTTTGATATTTCAGAGATAACCTTAAAAGACACACTATAAATTGTTTAGCTATCACCATGGTTGTCCACATTGTTTAAAGATTCATTATAACTGTTTCCATGCATCTTCCAGACTGTAAAAATTTCCTGTTTAATGAACAAAGTGCTAATGGCACAGAAAGATATTGGATGCTCAGTTTGAATCCCCTTAGTGTTTGGGGTAGCCTTATCCTGGGCTAAACTTGCCTATTTCTGTCAGAGAGGAACAAAAAACAACAGAGATTTTATTCCTTCTTACTCTTTTGTTCTGAAATTCACTCAAAATTTCTCCCTCACATTTTTATTCTTGTTCTAAAACTGGCTAGAATGAACCACATTTTTTTATTTTTTATTTTGTAAGAAAAGTAGAATCCCCTGAGCTGGTGAAGTGAGATGTGCGCAGGATGAGGATGTACCTGGATCAAACTTTCTTCGTGTGTTCAGCTCATCCTCACAGGCTTTCTTGAGAGGTATATTTTAATGTCCTGCCCCCAGGTAGCTTTTCAGCACATCAGCTCTTCTGTGCTGGGAATGCTTCCTAACATCTGTTTCAGATTTGTTGCTCCTTTGTTTCCATTTATGTCCCTTCTCAACCATTATTGTTTTAGGCCAAAAATATTAAATTGTACAGAAAATGTCCAGATAGACTAAGACTGGTATATGTGTGAGGTAAATTTTATTTTAATTGTTGTTCTCTATCATATTAAGCACAGGAGATTCAGCTGCCCTGTTGACAGGAGAGAGAAGATTTTTATCTGTCTTCATTTAATAAAGCAAAATCTGTAGAGAGGCTCAGTCTATTATAGACCAGCTAATGTAGCCAGAAAAACACAACAAGATTTTGAGCTCAGAGCCCTCATCACGTCACACTTCTACCATCAAATCAACACTACTACAGCAAAATCAACTGATTTAGAAATGAAGTAATTTCTTATTGTAATGACTGTCTTGATTACTGCAGTTCTTGAAAGACAGTGCCGTGGGAACTTCACTTTAAGGAGGTCCTGGTACACATCTTTGGATCTGGTTTTTAGATTACACTGGGTCTGCCATTAATGCTGGCTGATCAATGAGTACCTAGATGCTAAATGAAAATGATGAAATTTATTGGCTCCTCATAATTAGCAACAACAGAATTATTTTGCAATGCATTAGAAAAGAAATCTGGGAATGGAAGGGCTCAGTTTTTACAGTTTAGGGAAGCAATTCAGTCAGTGCAAAATGGCAGCTTAATCTTAACCCAGTGTAGTAAACAATTAAACCATAAAAATTTGGATACTGTACCAAACAGATAAAAAAGTGGTCATTGTCCAAAATAATATAAGTAGTGCAAAGCAAGACAGCAAAATAAATACATGTGTATCATTAATAGATCTCTTAAATTTCTGTTCATGTTCACCTTTTATTGCTGATGATATTTTTTTTTTCTTTTCCCATTCTCTGTTATTCATGCATGTGTTTTTAGCTCAGTCATCTATACCTGCCAAGATGAGAGGTAGATGGCAGAATTTAAAACTGGGACAGCTCTCTTACTGTTCCCCAGTCCAAAATATTTAATGTACCCTAAGATGGCACATGAAAGTGTAGTATGTGGTTTATGCTTTGGGGAGCAGAGGTCATCTGGCAACAAAGAGGAGTATGTATCATGCTGTTTGCAAGATCATACTGTTTTTTTCCAGTGTAGTATGTCTAGTATTTAAGCTTTGCCCTGATTCCATACATTGCTCCAAGCCACATCCCATTCAATGGAGTTAGCAGAGCCTTTGTGTAACTTCTCTATGGGGCCATTTCTATGTTCCGCAGTGGTAGGACATCAATAGCTCTGTACCACAGACATGGTTTTGGCTGGGCTGTGGAGTTCGGAGGCAGTCTCCAAAGCAACTCGCTGCATTCTTTGGCAGCAAAGCTACAGAAGCATATGGCACTGAGTTACTTACTGGATAATATTAAAAATGGTATAAGGCTCTGTATTTTAACCAAGCAAGTATATTGCTGCTCATTAAACACCTCAGAAATGTCCATCTTCATAAATATAAAATATAGAATTACATATGCCAAAGAAAGGCATTATTACAGTTCCTTAAAATGAAATCTTCCAGGTTTTAAAATGCTTAGTAATACTGGCCCGCTGACATCCTTCTTGTGACCTTAAAACAATTTTTTGTTGTTTCCTTTAAATAATTTAGTGAGTGATTGCTCAGTGATGATGTTTAAATAAAAACACAATGTGATAGTTAATCTGCGAGACAGATGCTATTAATATTGTATGGATGTAGTTTCAGAAGTATTCTGCCTGAATCTGAAGTACTAAGCTGGATATAAATAGTGCTGGATTTCCCTTATGTGGAAAATGTAATAGCCCCGTTAAGCATGTCTTCACTGCAGAACCAGGCAGTATATTGGCCCTCAGCTTTGAGTACCAGCTTCAGCTGAGATGGGGTGTGAGGAGGCAGGCTGCAAAGGTGCACCACGATAATGACTCCTCATAGTTCTGTGCTCCCCCAGGTACTGCTGTTGGCCATCACAGGGTGTTTCCCCATATCCTTTCACACAGCAGTAAGCGGAGTTGTTTCTAAACCTGATTGTGGGAACACCGTCTTCAGGGCACATGGTGGGAAGTGGGTGGGTGGGTAATGGGGTGACTCTGTGAACCTTCAAGCAGCTGAGCTACAAAGCCTACCTGTAATCACTTCAAGTGAAGCAATCTGGCTTTGGAGCAGCAAATAGGACATCCAATTGATGTGTGCCCATGCATAGCACTTGGATGTGTGCCCCTCTCCAGCCTTGGAGAGGGGCCTGCTGAAGGTCACTAACCAATGGCCAAGGAACATGCTTGATGCCTTCTTGAGCTGCGTTTTCACCAGTAAACTGGGAAAATCACAAGTCTGAATGAAAGTGAAAAGCTGCCTCTAACCTCTCTTTTCAATCTCATCGTCCTGCAGAGACCAACAGCATCAGTGTTTATGTGTGAATTAAGTAAATGCAAAACTGAAATAAGAGTCAAAAAATAGCTCCTCTCTGGAGACATACAATTACATAAGTCTGTTATATGGCCAGGTCACTGTCCCCAAATATGCACAATTTCAACATAAAAGAGAAGAGGTGCCTCTGTGTATGCATGTGCCAACAAAATGCTGGCACATATATACTGCCCTCTTTCCAGCCCACCCTTCTTTCTGCCTTAGAGAGAAGAAATACTGTAGCTGCTGCTACTTTACAGTATACACTATGCCCCCAGCTCCACATTCAATTATTCTTAAACAGTTCCAGTTATGTTTCCAATAATGGGTTCCATTTTTCCTTTTGTCCTTTGTTTTTTGACTTTTACTAAGAAAATAAAAGACAGATCAGTTAAGGATCTTTGTTTGAATGTTATTGGGATACAGTAAACTTAGTAATACTAGAGTTAGTCCTGGAAGGATGTTAATAAGATTACTCATATTACCTATGCACTTAATAAATTTTTGCTGGCTACTACTGGGTGCTCTGTAGCTCTAGAAACTTATACTTTAAGCTAGGGAGGTTCCCAGCTCAGTACCGATTTGAAGGCTGATCCAGCGATTAGTTATTGTCTCAAGTCTGGGAGATGCAGCTGCAGATTCTTGCTTTACCGCAGACACCCTTACACAAAGCACAAGGGGCAAAGTCCCACACAGGCTTTAGCAGTTTTTTCAGTCCAGGACTCCCAGCAAAGGCAGAAGTGCCATCAGCAGCGGTGCTGCACAGGGACACAAGGCAGAGCACACACGTGGTGGAACTGCCCCAGCTGTCTGTCCTTCTGCAACAGAATAAAATATTTCATTTTTAACACAGGAAGGGATTTGGGGGTTTGATTGGTGATGGCATGGATGTTTCTGATGTGAAGAGAAGGGTAACACTGGGATATTACGCAGGAAGGACTGATGCTTTTCCATCAGTGGCAGTGTTTGTGAAACAGGAGCCGACATTCCCTGTGCTCCATCATCCTGTCTGTAATACTCTTCTTCCCCACAGGAAGAGGAGAATGTGTGGATTTGGGGATCCACACATTCCTGCTGCTGAGGTGCTCAGGTGTAAGAGATATATGACCATAAACTAGATCAGGCCTCCCCTGGAGACCTGGGGGATGTTTCTCAGCTGTTTGTCTCACATGAGTCAAATCAGAAACCTTAGAAGTTTTCTTCAGCCTCCTGCTGTATCATCTTCAGGATAACTTATTCTGTTTTTATTTTTATTTTTTCCTTGTAGCTCCTTTTAAATATTGGGACAATTATGAAGATAAATATATCACACAAAATATTTTTTTTCAGTACTTTAAAATCTACTGTTTTTCCCAATATTTTGGTCAAAAGCAGTTCCTTAGTTTGATTCTAATATTCTCTTCACCATATAAAAATGTGGCATGTTTCACTGAATTTGTTGTCTGCTGGAAAAATATTCTCTGAGTCATCTAGGATGGAGACCAGTCTGAAAATCTGCTTAAAGACTTCTGTATTTTATCATTATTAATAATGATGACAGCGTTTTTGACAAGTATATTCACTACTTAAAGTTGGGCAATTTTACTGGAAACCAAGTCCAGTGTTAATGCTTGAAGATTTTTTCTTGGTGATAGAAGCTGGGAGTGTTCCTAAAGTAAAAACTTTGGACACTCCTAAAAGAGCCACCAGTGAGTAGCTTGTCTAGATGACAATTAACATAGGTGAATGATAACGCACTGCAAATAATGGAAAAGTGGTAACACTAAGGAAAGGGGGCATACTGTGATGATGCATGAGGGAACAATCAGGAAGAATGAAATGAAAATAAGAAAAGTATAGTTTAGTTTGTAAGGAAAATACCTTTAAGGTATATTACTTGGAAGAAAAATCTCTAGAGTTCTGTGGTGAAACCATCTGGCTAAATTTTCACTGATATGGGAACAGTAATCTTACTGTTTTGTGGTACTCAGATCTCTTCTTAAAATCTTATAATACAGCTTTGGCATAATGAAATTAAGTCTTCTGCCTTTAAATTTGGTTTTCTTAGTCACCTTTTACAGTGTCCCAAATCTCTGTCTGAAAACCATTGCTGTAGGAATGATTGTAGGAATGATCCATTGTAAACTCCCAATTGCTGGAGTTTAAAATGTGTGAATCACATTTAGTAATTTGATAGAAAAAGTTGAATGAGAAATGTGTTATAAATCTTCTTCCCCCCGCTCTCCCCAGATTACAACTCATTGCTGTATGTTAACATTACAGATATTACAGATATGTATTAACATTGAATATGTACATTGTGCAGCTGGTTGAATTATTCTTTGTAAATAATACCTACAAATGTAGCCCATCTTTCTGCCTGTAATTCAACCTGTTTTCTACAAGTACATTTCTTGTATATAATATTTACCAAGGAGTTTACATCAATTGATTCTACATGGTATTTACAAGCTATTCAGTATGACTAATGCCTTCCATTTTATTACTATTCATTGCTGCTCAAGTGGAGAACCTGAAATTCCTAGCAAGTTAATGTAGGTAAGGTGGTTGGCTTTTTTTTTTTTTTTCCCTACTGTAGATTTCATTTCTAAAAAAGTCATTACTGTGGCAATAATTTTTATTTCTTTATGCTGTTTGTAAACTGAATAGTCTGATAAAGATATGTTTTTCTTATTAACAAAGATGTTTCTTCATGCACACGGTCTTTTACCTCTGTTTTGTAGCAGAAATATTTTTTTAAAGGTAGGTACTTCTCATAGATATTCATATTTGTGTCACTCATGCACCAAAAAATCATTTTTTTAAAATTTATTTCTTTTCAAAAAGTTGCAAACTAACATAAGCAACAAATCAATCTCTTGAAATGCTTTTTCCCCCACTGTTATGATACATTTCAAAGCCATTAGAATCTAATCTGACAAATTTTTATGTGACATGGTTGTCAGTAGGAAAAAAAGAAAAGGCATGGGAAAACAGTGGGAAAAACCTGAAAATAAGAGACTTCAAAATATTTGGGAACAGCTGCTAGAGAGATACGTGTGTGTAGAGGAAATGCAGTACCCTAAAAGATCAGGATTTCAGCAGAGTTTGTGTAATACTTTAAGGTACGTTGTACAGTGTTTTTACTGTTACTGTGTTTACAAAGAGAATGCCAGAAGACAGGAGCTTAATGAAGCATATTGCAACTGAAGGGCAAATAGCAAATTTCTTGATTAAGAAGTCCATCAGCAATTAAGAAATTTACGACCCTTTTTTTTTTTTTTTCCCAAGAGGGTAACTAAGGACATAAGTAACACCACTTATTCTGAAGCAATGGTTAATGTGCAGCAAAATCACATTGCAAAGGCTTACACAGAACTCAGAAAAGTCATCTTGAAGTTTCAGCAACCACTTCTAGCACTTTTTGCCACTGGGCAAAAGCTAGTGACTGGCATTGTACAAAGGGCAATGGTACACATGAGATCACAAAAGCCTTTTTGGTTCTGGACTAATTAAGATATCTACCATCTATTTCTGTTTCTAATTTTCACTGGTCTCTCCACTGTGGCATATAATTATTATTCCTACAACAAATTATTTAGTAGTATGGAGGAATGTTCTTATTTTGTTTAGTTTGCATGTTGTTTAGTTTGCCCTTTGTATGATTTATCAAAAAACAGTTTACAAATGCATCATGAAATGTCACACATTTTGGGTGAGCTAGTGGTGGGATATTGGCTGCTCATTTCACAGTATTAAAGTTGCAGAAGTAGTATGATCTTCCAAACAGCCTGGAGATAGTGCTCAATATGACAAGAAAAGGACTGAGAACTTGTGTACCAGATTTAGTATCTTAGTGTATCTAACAAAGTTGAAACTGTCGATAACTTCCTAGAAAATATGTATTTCTTTAATAAAATGGCTGAGTTAAGAAGACTGCATGTGTCTTAGTGCCACAAGGTAGATTTCGAAAGTCCACTGAAGGAATTTAGTTGCTGAGCTCTCCAATGTTGTTGACAGCACACACCTCTTTGAAAAATCACCCTTTGTGCTTTGCAAATGTTAGAGTTCTCCAGCTCCATAATCTCCCAGACTGTATTGTTATTGCATTTTTGACAGCTGGTTCACATACCAGTAGTGATGTAACCCAGCTGACCTTATACCCTCTGCAGGTCATGCATGATTCTTGTATTCACAGTTTAATAAACCCAGAAAACAAGACTTTCAGAGAAATACCGGTTGCAGCAGCTCTAAATTGATTCAATGATATAATGGAAACAGCAAAGTATATATCTGTGTCAAATTCTATTTTTTTAATGATAGTAAGCAACCATGTGGATTTTGATTCCTTCTCATAAGAGAATATCTAGGGAGTCACAATGGATGTGGCAGGTAGAAAGTGAGTCTTTCTCATTTCAACGCTTGGTCACTTAATTTTACGTTATTTAAAGCACATGATTTTGTCATTTCTTTTTCTCCCCCTCTCCCAAAACCCAGTAATTCTCCAAGCCTAAGAATTACCAAACAGAATTGCTTTTGCTGCTGTTAAGTAATTCCACAGTGATCAAGAATTTCCTTAGACAGTCCTCCTCATTTTTTTTTTTTCTTTTTTCTGTTTTAATCTTGGTGTTGTTTTCTGTTGTCTGTTTCTCAAAATTTCCCCTGGTAATGTTAATTAGGTTCTTAGAGTGTTTGTTCAAAGGATTATGTGAGGTAATCAAGTCCAAATTTGTCACTTTGCTTTGCTCTAAGTAAAAAAGAGAAACGTAAGATTATGTTGATAGAGAGTTTCAGCTCTGCCTTTGTACATTATGAAAAATCACAGGAGGCTACAACTATTCTAGACTAGATTTTGACTCTGTTGTGGACTGTATGCAAGTGCCTTGTCCCTCTCAGCTGCCCCTTTTCTAACTTTAAGAAATGTGACAACTTTCCTCTGTCTCCACAATGTTTGCTGTTACATCTCTCTCCCATGTGACCATTTTTTACTCATCCACTTCAGTTCCTGGGATGAGAAAAGATGTTAAACATCCCAGTAGCACTGTCTGAGTCTGTGAAACAGCCTTTGCCTTTCATTGCCCCAACTGTCAGAGTGGAAGGCAAGTTGGAAGGCACAATAGAATGGTGACAAAGTAAGGAAAAGGAGAGGAGCAAGAGCCACCAGACAGCGTTTGACAGCTCAGGGCATTGCACTGACACAGGGTGCCAATATCTTTATTACTGAAAAACTTTTATGTGGAACTGATATACTTGCACTCTCAGTGCAGGAAAGTAGTTCAAATGCTGAAATAATTCAGCAGACTCTGCCCATTTTATTTTTCATCAGCTATCTAGTTGTGAGGGTGTAAATATTGTAACCCCAAAGGGACTTTAGGGATCATTAGTTGCGTAGAAGGCTGAAGACGTGAATGACGCTTGGCTGAAAGCCTGCAGCTGATTGGTAGCCACAAAAGTGGTTTTGAACTACAGAAAAGGGGTGAGATCACCATCATTAGGAAGGAAAAGAAAGATGGAAACAAGATGATTTTTTTTTCCACAGGGAATTCAAAGTTTTGTACCTTTGCCTTCAGCTTCTGTTGCTTGAGAAAAGTTTTAAATGGTAATGGAAAGAAAATGACAATATCCACAATAAAACTAAAAAACTACAAAGACTAGAAAGATTGAAACAGCGATGAGTAGCACAGTGAAACTTTGCTAATCTTCAGTTAATTTGTTCTTACGTTCCTATTAGTAAAGCCCCAAAGATGTTTTTTCAGCAGTATTTATTTCACTGAACTTATAAAGAAAGTATAAATGACAGCAGAAGGGAGAAAGTAGCTAGTAGTTGACTTCAAGAAATAATTTCCGGTCACAACACAGTCACTTTATGAACCGTTTAAAAAAATAACCTTTTACCAAAATCACAGTATATAAAATACTTGTCTGTGTGCTGAAAAACCCTCACTTTACATTTAATTCTATAGGATAAGCTACTTAAGTCCAACTTTAACCTTCAGAGCATGACAAACAGCTGTCTTTTGGGGAGGGGGGGAACATTCTAAAGCATTAAAAAAAAAAAAGAGAAAAAAACACTTATTTTACTTGATGAAACAACAAAAAGCATGGAATAGTTGAGCAAATGAATTTTCTTTGAGGCTGTTTAAAGCTTTTCTTTACTAGTTTGCCCTATCTACATCTTCATTCACTGAAAGCCCTCTCTCCTCTCCCCTCCCCTCCCCTCCCCTCCCCTCCCCTCCCCTCCCCTACCCTCCCCTCCCCTCCCCTCCCCTCCCCTCCCCTCCCCTCTCTCCCCGCTCCCCTCCCCTCCCCTCCCCTCCCCTCCCCTCCCCTCTCCTCCCCTCTCCTCTCCTCTCCTCTCCTCTCCTCTCCTCTCCTCTCCCCTCCCCTCCCCTCCCCTCCCCTCCCCTCCCCTCTCTCCCCGCTCCCCTCCCCTCCCCTCCCCTCCCCTCCCCTCCCCTCCCCTCTCCTCTCCTCTCCTCTCTCCCCGCTCCCCTCCCCTCCCCTCCCCTCCCCTCCCCTCCCCTCCCCTCCCCTCCCCTCCCCTCCCCTCCCCTCCCTTCCACCTCCTCTCCTCTCCTCCAAAATTTAAAAGACACAAAGTAGCACAGATGAATCTTACAGGTCAGTTGTTTAACTCCCCAAAGTCATGTTGTTGTGTTTTGCCCACTCTACTTAGATGATCGTGGTACTGGGAAAGCAGTGAAACCAGGGCATATAAGTAGTGGAGGGAATGCCAGCTTGACTGCTTGCATGTCTTTCCTCCAGCCATGTCAAATCATCTCTGACCTACCCTAAGGGGTCTGGAAAGCCAAAGGCAGAAAGTATCTGCCACCACTTTCTCAGGTTAGAGGAGGGTATACTTAAGACATCCTGCCTGGAATTTTTACTGAAATTTTTTGTGTCTTTTCCCTTTGTGTGACACTGGTGACATGATTGATCCCCATGGCCACGTGCATGGGGTTGTTTCAGTGGCTGGCAGTAGGCAAACATTCAGAGCAATTTAAAAAAAAAAAAACACTTTAGGATAGATGAGAATCAGGTTAATGACAGCTAAATCATCTGTCAGCTTAATTCCTCCAAGAGATGTGTGCTCTGCAAACCCCGCCTACAAAAATGCACCACAAATAGATGTCCATGCAGCCTTCACCTGTGCAAAACTACCTGCTGAAGCTTTATAAAGCTGTCAAGCCAAGGAGGATCACACCAGTGAGCTGGTTTGTCAGAACTTGCAAGCCTCAGTCCTTTATGAGTGTTTGTATGCTGGAGAAAGGAAACCTCACAATAAATTGCATCATTGCTTTAGATGACTGTTGGCACAGATCTTCCCTGAAGACTTTCTCAAACATAATGTAATAAAATAGCAGGGATAAGTGTTTCTTTGCCTTGAAGCCAGCTAACAACAGTGTCTCAGTCCCTCAGTCCAGTAACAAAAAAAAAAAAAAAAGGACTAAATGTCTTTTGAACCTAACTGCACGTTTGTCTTATATTGAAGAAGAAGCCAAGTTTAATGACATGCAATGCAATTAATACTGAGTGAGGGGTAAAGGAAAAGCCTGTAAAACAAGGGGAAGGCCACACTAAGAGAGCAAAAAATTTACTATCTTTAGGAGTTGTCTTTGTCAAAAACAAACAAACAAATACACGTAAACAAATTAATACTGTTGGTGGAACTTCTGATGCTCTTGTATAATAAAATTTTGTTAAGTCCAGAACTTCCACTGTCATCACCCGCAGTGAAGAGCTTGATTTACATCCAGTGAATGCACTAGCAACCTAATAATAAAAATATGTTTTCCAAATAGGTTTCTCTGTAAAACCTGGCTTTATTATAAGTACTGCTTGTTGGACCTACTTGCATCTTGAATCATGGGATCACAGGCTGGACTCTCATAAATCACATCGTATTGCTGATTTTATACATACATTGTGATTGTAATTTATGTGTCAGTTTGTATTTATTCCCCCACTTGACACTATTCTTCAGTTTAAAAATGATTTATAATTTTTCTCCAGTGTGATTTTGAACTTAATAAAGATTGTCTTACTACAAAGTGAATTATTAGTAAATCATACAGCTCAGGTTTCATGGCCAAGGCAGTGGCAGGGTGCCCCTGAGGAAGTTCAATCTGTGGGGAATTGCCTCCCCCAGAGGTGCAGGACACAGACATTTGGGCTTGTTCTCTAAGTCAAAGTGGTGCCCACCCCAGACTTGCTCCCACAAACCTCTCAATCCACCTGTTATCTTCTTAATTTCTGATGGGATTCTCATCAAACTGTTTTATAACTCCTTACAGAAATCCTTCACCATCTGGTAGTGTGGAACTTCTGGACCCATTTTGAAAAAGGGTAGAAAGGAAGACCCAGGGAACTACAGACTGGTGAGCCTCACCTCTGTGCCTGGCAAGATCATGGAACAAATCCTCCTGGAGGCAATGTTAAGGCACATGCAGGACAACGAGGTGATCTGGGACAGCCAGCATGGCTTCACCAAAGGTAAATTGTGCCTGAACAATCTGGTGGCCTTCTATGATAGAGTAACTGCATCAGTTGACAAGGGAAGATCGACTGATGTCATTTACCTGGACTTCTGTAAGGCCTTTGACACGGTCCCACATGACATCCTAATCTCTAAATTGGAAAGATATGGATTTGAAGGGTGGAGCATCCAGTGGATAAGGAATTGGCTCAATAGCCGCACTCAGAGAGTAATGGTCAATGGTTCTATGTCCAGGTGAAGACTGGGGATGAGCAGCGTCCCTCAGTGGTCTGTCTTGGGACTGGTGTTTTTCAATATCTTCATCAATGACATAGATGATGGGATTGAGTGCACCCTCAGCAAGTTTGCGGATGACACCAAGCTGAGTGGTGCAGTTAATACCAAAGAAGGAAGAGATGCCATCCAAAGGGACCTGAACAGACTGGAGAAGTGTGCTGATGTGAACTGCATGAGGTTCAACAAGTCCAAGTGCAAGCTGCTGCACCTGGGTCGGGGCAATCCCAGACAGGAGTACAGACAGGGAGAACTCATTGAGAGCAGTCCTGCAGAGAAGGACTTGTGGGTTCTGATAGATGAAAAGTTCAACATGAGCCAGCAGTATGCGCTTGCAGCCCAAATGGCCAACTGCATCCTGGGCTGCATCAACAGAGGAGTGGCCAACAGGTCGAGGGAGGGGATTGTCGCATTCTGCTCTGCCCTTGCGAGGCCCCGCCTGGAGTTCTGTGTCCAGGTTTGGGGTGCCCAGCACAAGAAATATGTGCACCTGCTAGAGCAAGTCCAGAGGAGGGCCACAAAGATGATCAAGGGGCTGGAGCACCTCTCCTATGAAGAAAGACTGAGAGAGCTGGTGAAATTCAGCCTGGAGAAGAGAAGGCTCCGGGGACATCTCATTGAGGCCTTCCAATATTTAAAGGAGTCTTATAAAAAAGATGGAGAAAGGCTCTTTACTCAGTTAGATAATGATAGGAAAAGAGAAGATGGTCTTAAACTAAAAGGGGATAGATTTAGACTAGACATTAGGAAGAAATTCTTCACTGTAAGGGTATTGAGGCACTGGCACAGGTTGCCAGGAGAAGTTGTGGATGCCCCATCCCTGGAGGTGTTCAAGGCCAGGCTGGATGGGGCTTTGGGCAACCTGGTCTGGTGGGAGGTGTCCCTGCCTATGGCAGGGAGGTTGGAGTTAGGTGATCTTTAATGTCCCTTCCAACCTTAGCTTTTCTATAATTCTCTGATTCTATGACCTCTTTTACTGCTGCTGGTGTTGAAGGAAATTGAGAACCTGAGGCAATGATGAGGATTCTTCTTATTAATTTAAGAAGAATTTAAGAAGAATTAATTTTAAAACATCTAAAAGTATTAAAGTAGGCCTTCCAATGACATATTGTTCACTTATGTTGTGATATTTTTCATATACCTTTTTCCTTTTTATCTCTTTTTTAACTTTCCCTGTTTTTTGTCATTCATGTCTGGATTATTTTAGATTGCAACTGTTCTGTGTGGTGTCTTGATTTTGCTTACTTAATGTGTTAAACTTTTTTTTTTTTTTTTGTACAGAAATAATATGGCACAATAACTCAAGGATATGATTTACTATTGTCTATGCATAATTCAGAGCAATGTTATCTTAAATCTTGAGTATTTGCAATTAATTTATATTGTTTTGCAATACAAATATAATATCTGAGCTGGAAGTTTGGACCTATCAATCTTCTTACATATTAATCTTTATATGAGATTGCATCTAATGTCTCAGACCTTTCTTTTATTTTAAATTACCTGGATAAATACTCATTAATACCAGTTATCCAGTGGGCCATTTTTTTTCAGTTGTACCAGTAGAGCAAATCCTTTGATTTCAGAAAAGTTAATCTAGATTTATATAATAATTATTGAGAGCATTGCAATTTGTCCCCATAAGCTTCAGTGACGAGTGATTTCCATCTTTATAATCTGAAGGTTTTTTTAGCCATTATTAAGACTCCAGCTTTCTTTTTATAAAGCTGAAGTTATTTAATATGGAAATATTTCTTCATAGAAATAGCACACTGTAAATCTGCATTCCATTGAGGCTTAATTCCTAATACTACGCATATTCTGTCTGTAACCTCTGCTTAGATTTGTTTTATTCTATTGGATTCGTAACTTTTATTTTGACACAATTACCTGTATAGGATAGGGAGTCTAAGACTGCTGAACCAGAATAAAGAATAGCAAACTTCTAAGTTGTTCAATGCAGAAACTGAGGCTGAGCCTCTTGGAATAAAGAACCTAAATTAATCTTATGCTTGCTTTTTGACTTTTTATGCTACACTGATCATAAGAGTCATGAATCAGGAGGTTTACCTCAATTCCAAAAGTGTGAGAGGATCTAGGATACACAATACTAACTCTCTTTTGAAAGATATGAATCTGTCTTTGGCCAAAATATCCACATGAGTTCTGCTAAGATGTCTAGTATGTAGTTTATCACCAGAGACAAACATGAGCATGTCATTGCACAGTTTTTATCCACCAATAGTCCCACGATGGCTGCCTAATGTAAATGATCACCATCATTGTGCTTAACAAAACATACATCATAACAAACAATCTCATCGGTAAGCTCTGAAGTTAATTAAAAACATTTCCTGTTGACTTCACTCAGCTATCAGGCCTTAATATGAAAATTAAATCATCATAAGTTCGAGCTAGAAGCACTGTGTAGCTCCAGCCACATGTTTGCTCAGGAAATATAGCTGTCTACTATTGGTCCCCACTTCTCATTTCCTGTTCATGTCTATTAAAAGAAAAACATTTAGCCAATAATGCAGCGATACTCAGTCAGCATGTCCATTGTTTCAGCTTTAGTGGCACATGCTAAGCCTCTGAGGGAAACTGAAAGTCAGTACATGCTAAATGTCTTATCTGCCAAGATGCAATTGGTCAGATTTAGACTTCATTCATGTAAATAGGACTAACATTAACTGCTGATTTAAACCACCTGAGGGTTATAACTCCAGTAATCTTCCATAGCGGGACACAGCCATCTGCATTAGAAGTTGCATGAACTTTTTATTTTTTTATTTTTTTTTGCTTGTGTATCTTCTTCTCTGAAATATCTACTGCAGGTAGAAATTGCTTTATGAAGTACTGCCAGGATGAATGAACCTTTATAAAGAAAACACGTTGCCTGTGTTTTTTATGCAAAGACATGGCTGAAGAGAACAGGGAGACTGCCTTTCACACCCTATGCAAACTGCATGACCTTTTGATGCAACAGAGTCTTCCTGCACTCCCACATGTAAGGTAATTCTTTTACACAGATGTATGTCAAATATGTACTGGTGATAATACCAGTAAGTCTTCACACTTTCCCAGAAGACTGATCTTGCTCTTTACTCCATTTTGCCAAGGTATATACTGAGAACAGCTAATTCCCCTTGGCTTTTGAGGAGTTCACCTCAGCTTGAAGCAGAAACCTCACTCTTGAAGAAGGAACTCTGATTTGTTTTTCATCAACAGTTAGAAACAATAGTTAAGCGAGCCAATGCTGAATTCAGCAAGCTCCTATGGGAAGAACACACATGCAAGACAGTAGAAGTACTTGAGCAAGTCATGGTTAAAAATTGTGAGCTCACAGCCTGGTCCAAAGTAGCAGGAAAGGTAGCACAGTTAAGAGTTATAGCACTCTCATTCTACTTGTGTTGAACCATGCTCACTCTAATAGGTAACAAGAGGCTAGGATTTGGTGTTATTTGTAATATTCTGTTTAATAAACTTTCATCAGATGGAAAGATGAGGGAACAGAGAAATACAATAACTTACATTTGAGATGGTATAAATTGAAGCTGAAGAACTTGCACAGAAACAAAGCAAAAGGTGAGAATCTGTGAAAGTGACCATAGGAAAAAGCATAGAGAGAAAATGAAAACAAAGAGAAGAGATGCTATTTGCAGCAATGAATTGCTGCAAGTGGAGCCAGGCTGACCTGAAATGTTAGCCTGTGAGCTATGTGGACTTTGGCCTCGAGAAATAATCCACTGCAGCTGTAAGCAAGACTTACAGGGCTACTGCAAGGTGAACAATGTAGTGCAGTTTTACATTAGGAAATGTCAGCTCTTCAGTACAAGCCTAATGGCTGTTCTGATTAGTTCACATTACTTTCTTGGTTATGATCTAACAAGTACAGGTCCCCCATTTGGGGCAGGGTCAAAGACATTTCAACTTTAAACTGGGAAAGTGGTACCAAAAAATAAACCCGAATAGTCATTATGTTGAAAATTTTCCTAATTCAAGGTCTAAAATCTTATCATTTCCATAAATTGCCAATATTTATATATTTTATGGATACTTCATTATGTTGAGTTTGATACCTGTAATAATATTTATTCATTTGTTAATTGAAGCACTTGTAACAATCCCAGTACAACTAAAAGTTGAGAGGCTTCCTTGCTCTAGAATTAAATTTCCACAGCTTTCAGAGGTATAGATATAAATTTAAGTCTTTCAAGGAATTAGACAAAATCATTTTGAGTTCCTGGTCCTAGACTTTGCATTTAGATATAGATCTTCCGATAAAGTTGAAGAAACATACCAGAAAACATTTTTTTTTTTTTTTTTTAAATCTATACTGCAGATATATTAGTGGGAGCTGCAACAACTTGCTGGAGTAATTTGGGCCTTAAAAGTGTCCACAGATATTTAGGAATATGGACACATTACTTCCTAATGGAGACTCCAGCATTATTACCCATGATGCTCTCTGAGGTAAGTGTACTCAGAAGTGACAAGGAGGTAAATCAGGCATTAAGTTTTTATAGTCTGTGAAAATACTAGAAACTATATATAAATCTGAAAATATGTGCCTTTTTTATTCTTACAGTGTCATCCAGTGAAATACATATCTGTTATTACTGAGTATTTAATACAACCACTTCTATTTACTGTTAGGTGGATAAAATCAAAGCATTGTTCAGGAAAACAGCATATTTCTACCCTAACCTTTTCCCCAGCCCTGTCTCTCTCTCCCCAGAGTACCTTTCAGAGAATCATAGGATATTTGAGACTACAAAACCATCCTACTAAGTTATACATCTACAAGTTTCTTGAAGATCTCCAGGGATAGTGACTCAACTACTTCCCTGGGCAGCCTATTCCAATGCCACACAACTCTTTTAGTGAAGAAATTTCTCCTAATATACAACCTAAACCTCCCCTGGTGCAACTTGAGGCCATTTCCTCTCGTCTTATCACTTGGTGCTTGGGAGAAGAGCCCAATCACCACATCACTATAGCCTCCTTTAAGGTAATTGTAAAGTATGATAAGGTCTCCCCGAGCTTTCTCCAAGTTAAACAACCCCAACTCCCTCAGCCACTCCTCATAAGTCATGTTCTCTAGACCTTTCACCAGCTTTGTTGCCCTTCTCTGGACATGCTCGAGCACCTCGATGTCCTTCCTGTAGTGAGGTGCCCAAAACTGAACACAGTACTCGAGGCGCAGCCTCACCAGAGACAAGTACAGATGAACAATTACTTCCCTAGTCCTGCTGGCCATGGAATTTCTGATACAGGTCAGGATGCCATTGGCTTTCTTGGCCACTTGAGCACATTGCTGGCTCATATTCAGATGGCTATTGACAAATTCCCCCAGGTCTCTTTCCACTGCTTTCCCTTTTCCAGCTTTTCAGCCACTCTTCCTCCAGCCTTAGCGTTGCATATGGTTATTGTGCCCCAAGTGCAGGACCTGGCACTTAGCCTTGTTGAACCTCATACAGTTGGCCTCAGCCCATCAGTCCTGACTATACAGATTCCTCTGCAGAGCCCTCCTACACTCGAGCAGATCAACATGCACACCTAACTTTGTGTTGTCTGCAAACTTACTGAGGATACTTTTGATCCCCTCATCCAGATCATTGATAAATATACTGAAGAGAAGTGTCCCCAGTACCGAGCCCCAGGGGACATCACTAGTGACTGGCCTCCAGCTGGATTTAACTCCATTCACCACAGCTCTTTGGGTTCAGCAACCCAACCAGTTTATAATCCAACAAAGCATAAACCTGTCCAAGCCTTGATCAGCCAGCTTCTTCAGCAGAATGCTGTAGGAAACAGTGCCAAAAGCCTTACTGAAGTCTAGGTAGACCACATCCACAGCCTTTACCTTGTCCACTGAGTGTGTCACCTCATTGTAGAAGGAGATCAGGTTTGTCAGGCAGGACCTACCTTTGATAAACCCATGCTGACTGAGTCTGATTACCTGGTTGCCTTGTAAGTGGTGCATGATGACACAAGATAATCTGCTCCATGAGCTTCCCCACTTTCCAACTGTCTAGACAGATTCTGGTAAGCCACATAAAAACAGATGAAAATGAGTGAAAAACAAGCAAACATATTTTAAAACAAAGTAGTTTAATGACCCCTCCCTACCCTCAACAAAGGAGTTGCCTTCTCACCTGAACCTTTATACTACATGAGCAAAACTCTTCAAGAAAGAAGCGACATAGAAGAATCATGTGATTCTTCTATGAACAGGAGTGCTGTGTTCTTATCACTCTCTGGCTCTCCATGGCACTCAATGCTTTTTTTTGTGCTGGAAAACACACCAGGTGGACACTGGCTGAAAAGAAAAAAAAATCCTTATTCTTTTTAAAAGTAAAAGCAATATGAAGAGTTAAGAAATGCAATTGACATAGTTTGGTGGTGGGCAGAGAAGCAGAGCATGGGAAAGGGTCTGTTGAAAGTTGCTTCATCTGTGAGCAGAGGTTTTGTGCAAACTGCACCAATCTTTGCAGCTTTAGGAATACATGTGTGTTGTGGCATTACCATTTGCAGTGTTCTGTAGGAAAATATGCCAAGAAGATAGATCAAACTTGTTGTACCTTTTGGTGTTCTTCAATTCTATCTGTTTTAGGGCTTCATATCCTGACCCTGGGTATGAGCTCCCCCAACCTGGACAAACCTGAGCAGTGACAGACTCACACTAACGACCTTGGATCTTGTAAGTTCAATTCAGAGTCAGAGGAGACTAGTCCAATGCATCATCTACCTGTGTTTCTAAAATAATGTGGTTTCTTTGTGAGATCTCACTGTAGAGACTTCATCAGCTGAGATAAACATGGAAATGTCATACTCTAATCTACTTGTGGCCTAGTCTACCAATAAACTCTTATTAGGAGCAACATCTTACTTCACGTTCTATATCCAGTGCTTAACCTAAAATGTTAGATCTGAGAGTTAACCCCAGGGCTCGGAAGAGGTTTCTTCTCTGAGAGCACAACCTAATTGAAGTAAATACCAACACTGCAGCTCAAAGATGCAGTGAAGTTGAGTGCTTTATTTTTCTATACCTAGTAGGCTGTAATTTTTGAAATGTGTTGTGGATCTACACCTACATCTACTACATTAGAAAAGGAACACAATAAAAAGGTAAAAAGGTTAAACACCTGGACCAAAAAAAAAGGATTCTAAGCATTTGCAGCTGAAAGCCATAGGAAAGCTATTTGGCAAAAAGGTTTTCCTTGGCTATTTTAAGTATGATATAGATTTTCCATTTGAGGTTTTGCACTAATAACTCATTGGTTTGCACATGCACTAGGATGTGTAGGTCTGAGGATGATACAGCAAAGACCTAGGGATTTTTTACTTTTTCTTGGGAGGAGAGGGGAGGGAGAGGACCTGTTCATGCACTGGCTGTAACCAATCAAGTTCTGCATGATGCCAAAAAATTAAACACAGTAAAGCCAGACCCTGTCAGCAATGAGTTGATTGCTTTAAATAAGGGAGATTTCCTGAATGTTTAAATTGAAACTTCTACTATGATTAAAGCAAAGAGAAGTACCAGGATGCTTCCTAACTATTTAGTTCCTAAAATTCCTGTGAGGTCTGGAGATGACAAATTCAATTCTGATGTGCTGTGTTTTACACTCTGCAGGCTGTAGTAAAAGGTAAAACTAATCAAGCTTTGGTTTCCCAGGGGCTGTGCTTTAAGATGTTTTCTTATTTAAAGTCATGGAAATATGTTAAAACCCACATAGACTGGGTGAAGTTTATACAAGGCAAAATGTATTCGACCATGCTTTTGCACAGTGTGCATATTTTGACTTTTCATTATTTTTTGTTTGTTTAATCCTTCATCCTGCTTAAAACTGTATTCCAGCCACACTTGCAGGCTGAAGATGGAGAAGAATAGTTTATAACTCTCACAAAATGTTGCTTAAGACACTTTTGAGCAGAGGATACTTTGTCAGTGAACTGAATTTCTTCCATAAGATATTAAATGCAATAGGAGAGAGAATAGGCACACACTCAACAGCAAACTTAATTACATAGAGTGAAATTTTCATGTCACTGATACTCTTTTAAGGAAAACCAGAATTTTATACCTAAGCTTGTATTTTATGGGAAAGTTTAAGTTCACCTACAACAATCCTTCCTCACAGCTTCAAGCTCCCCAAAATTAATAGTTAGATGAAATATGCCTAATTCATCATCATATATACACACACAACATTTTACAAAATAGGGAAAATGACTGAAATGAGTCTTTTCGGAAGATCTGTTCCCAGCAGAAATTATTTCTGATGTGATTATGAATGTATTCCTCAAACACATATTTTTGAAATGATCATTTTTAAATTTCCTGAATGAAAATGATGTTTTCCATTGTGAATAAATGAAGCACTATTTCTGTGCAACCACATACTTCACCATATAAAATGATCTCATCAAGATTTCTGTATCCCACCAGAAGAAATATTCATTTTTAAATCTTCTGTGTCTCAGAAGTTTTAAGGCTGGTTTGAATTGCTATAATGTTTGCACTTCCAAAGTTTAGCACTTTCATTTTGGTTATTCGTTGTGGAGATATTTTTTTCAGTTAATAATTAAAATCTCCACATGCAACTTCTCTGATATGATTTCAAAGTTTAAGTTGGAGAGGAGGAAAGGAAGAATATATTTTGAAGATGTATTATATTGTAAGTTATGTCATGGTCCTTTACCAAATGAATGACAGATGCACGATGAGTGCTGTTTAACTGTGTGCACCATCATCTTGTGATCTGCTTGAAAGCCCAAAGTATGGCCATAACAAAGCAAAAATACAGACATAGAAAATTCATGTTTTGATAGTTGCCTACACTCTATTTCAGTACACATTTGGCTTTGGTAGTCCCAGAGGAACTCATGCTGGTATTAGGAGATGCCTATATGAAAATGAGTATTTTAGAAGGAAAAACACGATGTCTTTTCTAAATACAACTGTTTGAACACATGAATACAGATTCGGTTGGGGTCCAAGTTTGTATTTTCTCATTCTGGCTGGCTTTCAGAGAGTAACGTTGCAATTGCTGAGAAACTGTGTTGCTTTATTATTGCAGCCTACATGCTGGTTTTAAATAACATTTTCCATAAACAGGATTGTTTTGATTAGAGTACCCTAAAGAACACCTGTTGACAAGTGGGCTTTAGAATCCCTTTAAAATGCACTCCAATTAGTCCACACAGTAATTGACAGTGGGGTGCTGCTGAGCTCCTCCCTCACAGGCCTGCCCCATGCAGCCAAGTGGTCGAGCTGACATCACACACTTGTTTGACAGTCTGTATGTATCGCTGCGGTTAGGATTAGGGTGGTTTTCAGTCTTAATCCCACATAATCAGATTGTGCCCCTGTGGAAGCAAATGATGAAATCCCTTTCCCTCCAAAACAAACAGATGCACATGGTTAACGAGGGAGCAGGCAGTTTTAAGCCTCCTTCGTGTGAGCTGTGCTTGGCCACGTAAAAAATTAATTTTTCATAACCTGCTAAACACGGCCATCAGCATCTACAGTGAAATGCAGATTGGTGTTGAAGGAACAGCTGGCAGAGGAAGGATCAAAGCCTGCTGTCCTCCCTGTCCTGGAGGTGATGGTGAGAAGACACCAGGAGCTTGGCTGGCTATAAATCCCCTTGAGCCTGTCTGCCCGTGGTCAGGGCATTTCCAGGAAGGAGTCCAGCAGATCTGCTCACCTGACAATATCACAGGCCTCGATGGGGGTCTGTGTGGTAAGGATGCCTATGCCAGGGCCAAGGCATGCCTGAACTACCTATGCTGCTGGCAGCAGTACACTGGGCTGGGTCTAGTAAAGAAATAACATACAAAGAAGCAAACATTCTCAAAACGTGAAATATTTTAAATGCTAAAGCAACAGTCAGGGCTGTTCTGTGGCAGGAGATGCATCAGTCAGTCCTCTTTTCTGGCAGCACTGAAGAAGCCAATTAATGCTCATACAGCTGGTGGTCCCTTCCTCGCTGTGTGGCCCCACTGGCAGCAGCAAGCGGGGTGCAGCCAGTGCTTTGCAGGCCATTTGGGGCTGCCCTGCTGTTCCCAACCCCGAGACACCAGTGTGCATCAGCGCACTAGGAGGCCATGGGACGCCACTGCAGGGCCGCGGCACTGCGGCCCTACCTAAGCACGGCTCAAGGCCGCGAGCAAGCGGGAGCTGCAGCTGCAGACAATTACCACATCCGTCCAGACTAAACAAGGGGCGACCACGGCAGCCCTGCCGATCCCAGAGATAGGCAGTGCTGGCCAGCGGGATGGTGGAGGACATTTTCCCCCCTCCAGCTGCCAGGCCGCTCTCCCCGGTCAATGTTTTGTACGGCTGGGTGTGCAAAGTGCGCACGTCTTGGGTAATTGTGAGTGACAGGAAAAAGCAGGGAAAGGGGAAAGAGCAAGTTTGGCTTCATAAACGCATGAAAGCTGCTTTCCCTAGCGCGGCATTGTTTTATTCCCTCCTCAGAGACAGGTTTGATGCTGCCCGCGTGGGTTTGAGCATTCCTTTCCGGGAGAAGAAAGGGGTTTCTGTGCTCTTTGAAGCCGTGTGTGCTGGTCAGACAGGAAGCCAGGGCTTCTGTCAGTCAACAGCACATGCAAAATTTATCAAGTATATTACTTGACAGAGGTTACTCTGTCATTACTAGCTAACAGGCCTCTGCCAGAGAATTTTTTTATGGAAGCATGTGCTGTCAAAGGCAAAGTGTCCATTGATTGATTGCCACAGCTGACCTAAACATACAGGGATCACTGTGTAATAATCCCTTTATCATATATAAACCACCAAATGCTAAGTTCAATAACGCTAATGGTCTCACTTAAACCCCCAAAGCCAGTCAAATTGAAAAGGGGAGGAAAAAATGCCATCCTTTCTGTAATCACCACCACGCACAGTGGTGAATATAGAAGGCTGCGGGCCGGGAGCACTGGGCCGTGCCATCTGCATGGGGCTCAGGGGACAGCACCATTCTGTCCATAAGCTGGTCTTTCCAGGGCAAAACATATGTAAAAATATATGGCTTAGCTTGGTATTCACTGGCTACAGAGCACAGTACGGTTTAGAACAGAAATACTGTACAACAGTCATGTCCAGAAGATCCTAAGCTTGAAAACAACTTGAACTTTCTCAGAAAATGGTAGACCTCCATACTGAAAGAATGTTCTGGTATTTAAAGTTCCTATCTATATACATATAATATATATAATATATAAAATAATACATATAGATTATTTTTTTAAAGTAGCATTTACAAAATGGAAAGGAAAAAGTTTTCCTAAGCTCTAGGCCAAGCTTCAAGATCTTTACCAGCCATTAAAATGCATCAAGTAATTTTTGTTAGAGTTATAAATATAGGTAGAGAAAAAAAAAAAAAAGACATAAATATTACTTCTACTGATGTTTTCTTAGGGAGGATAAAAAGCCTGAGTAAGGCCAGGAAGAGAAATGAATATATTTGCATTGTGGATATTACAATATTAGAAGTTCTAGAAATACTAGGTATCAAGGGAAGCAAGTACTGCTATTTGAAACTTAGAGAAGTCTGTAAATAACAGATACCATTATGATAGAAGTGAGTAACAGATGAGTGAGCTTTAATCTGTTACTGTTCTCAAAGAAAAAAAACACCACCAACAACAAAAAAAACCACCACATTTTTCTTTAAATATTGCTATGAATTCTCCCTTCAGTTTTTCCATGGATGTTAAAATTTTATGCCTAGCTGTAAATGCAGCAGCTATTTAGACAGAGATCAGTGGTAATTTCAATAGCCAGGAGCCAAGCCCTTGTCCCCCTGAGGTCAATGACATAGCTTGCTATAATAAACACACAGCATCAGGCTGAGAGTCATTTCTGGTGTGGAGATGTAGGGTCTTGCAGGCACTTCTGTCATGGTGTTTCCTGGAAGACTATGATAGGACTGCAACTGGGGATGCACAGAAAGATCCTAAATGAGGAAGAAGCCCTGCAAGTAACTACTGGCAGAAAATACTTGGGGTATTGTTGGGTTATATTTATGTGTAGAGTTGACTGTATTTATTTAATTATTTTCTGAGGTGCGTGTGTGTGAGAGAGAGGGACACATTCAGCAGCCAAGCCAAAACACTGCATTTCTTCTCGTCAAGCAAAGTATTTCTGTAACCTGAAACAAATAGTTCCAGACACACAGAATGCATGCAGAGGGTTAGATCACCCTCACCGTATGACAAATCATCTTTTAGAAACCAAGTGTAAAAACCAACAACAGTTCTATGTTATTAATAAGTACTTTATAATAACTGGGAAAAAAAAAGCAGGGAAAAAAAAAAAAAAAGGACATATTCCCTCTTGCTGCTGCACCTGTTGTTCTCTGCCTGTTTAAGGGAAGTGTAGAATAAGAGGTCCAGAGAGTGGAGTCACGGAGGGAGAACAGAGTGCTCTCTAGGGATATTCTAGCTCTGCTTGAGCCAGCCTTATGGGCTGAAACAGACAAGGTAGTTACTCCAGAGGTAGCTTACGTCCATATCACCCTAGCAGGGAACAGCCCAGCTCTGTAGGTGACTTCTTGGACAAAGGCTTTGCTTTGGTGGGAACTGCAAAGCATAGGAGGGGTGTCCAAAGGAGCTCAGCCAAGTTTTCCAGCAGGGCGAAAAGTGCAGAAATGTCACAGCTGTAAGTTTAGGTTAGTATCACCTGTGCAAAATCTCCAGTGAACTGGAAAGAATTTACTGCTTCTGGTGGAAACCATATACAAATAGATTTCCATGAAAGTGGTTTCCTAGAGTTTCATGTTGAACATAAAATTTAGTCAGTGGTTTCAGGTAAGAATTTCTTTGGAGTATGATATTCATTTGATCCTGAAGTGAAATTCAGTAGATGGAGACTCATGCAGCTTTCATGAACCCTCCCTGGTCAGCCCATGCCTCTTTACGCCCATGGCTTGTTCTGCTACTTAGCACAAGGAGGAGACATTACTTTTCCCTCCTCCCCCTACTGTGTTTATAGCTTCCCTGCCAGTTGCTGCTGGTAGCCACAAAAGCAGGATTCAAATATCTAGGGTTACTTCTAAAAGCTATCCACCTTCACTACTTGGATCCGTTCATTCAGAGAAAAAAAGAATCTTACCTAAGTATCTGGCCCTTAAAAGGTGATCGTTCCTGTCTTACATGCAAAGTATAAAACAACAAAATACTTTATTAGGATATACAGTGGCAAACCATCAGTAACTCATTGTAATGCACACAGTACACACAGTATGAGTAATAAGTCAATTGCACAGATTTTGGCTACAATTAATCAAGATTGCTGTAATGCAATGACATTACCTTACAATACTTGTATGTGGAAATGCTTCAGTGTACCTAGATAAAAGGCCAGTGTGTACTGGGAAAATTTTTACATTCTTTCTTCCAAATGACTGTAAGAAAATTAAGGTCCTCTTGATTGTATCTGTGAGATTTTTCATGTGTTTCGCTTGTCCCATACCCAATTTTCAGCTGAAGCAATTAATGTACTGTACCACATATGCCTGTCCATTTTCATTCACCAGTTCCTTGCAAAACATTTTCTCTTACTGACTTAAAATAAGAGCTCAAGTTGAAATCAGCTTCACTGCAATCACCTCGTTCTCATCAGTTTCCCTCAGGACTACCCACAAGGAAGGGTCTTCATGGAGGCACACCACCGTCCCCCCTCTCTCCTGGTGCTGGAGGCACTGCTGCTTCCTACCTGTTCTGGCAGTCTGTACTGACAGTCATCAAGTCTCAGGACAGTGGCTTCAGTTTATTTTTGCTTTTAACCCCAAGTTGCCCTGGGCGAACATCAAGGGGGATATGCATGCCGTAGCAGCCTTCTTTCAAAGAGCTTGGCCGCATTTATTTGGAATGATTTATTCTTAGTAGCTGCTGCTAATGTTTGTCTGACAGAGCCTGCCTTCTCAGAATAGCCAGCAATTTCATTCCTGTTGCAAGTGCCTTACGCTACCTGGAAGAGAGGACAACGAAGTGTCCCATGATAACTAGCTCACACCTGTCACCTTTCTTAAAAATAGCTATTGAGTCAGCCTTTCTCATGGTTTCTCACTGGTGCTCAGTGACATTGTAAATAAACAGTGAGTGATTATGATGACGCTCTGCAAATTCCTGTAATATCCATGGAGAATCCCATCCATCCGGTCGTAGTGATTGATGCTCTTCTTTTGCAGTTTATTGCATACTATCTCAATCTTTATATTCAAGCAACAAATTGTTGTTAAGAGGCTCTACTCATACATTCACGTGTGGTCCTATTTCCTCCATAGTGGTGATACCTACAGATAACATGTGTGGGATATTCCTGACATGGGTATTTGCACAAAAAATCTCTGTTGGGTAGGAAATCTCTTTCCTCTCTCCTGCCCTTCTTTGTGAAAGTGTACATTGCAAGAGATTCAGGCTCCTGTGATCAGCCTTTTATCACCACAAAAAGATGCAATGAAGACCTTTACATGTGACTTTTGCCACTGGGTCCTGCATTGAATTCAGGGACATCTCAGGCCTAGTGGTGTCAAACTCTGTCCGAAGGAGTTAGAAACAGAGCATAAGCAGTCTTCCAGGTGTGGGAAAAGAGCAGCAAAGACATGGTGGGAAAGGAAGCATAACGCACACTTGGAGAAGAGTCAACCAGCCTGAGTCACTGAACAGCCGAGGGAAACAAAAATGATGAAGGAGGCCCACATTTGGAAGCATATCCAAAGTGCTGTGCATCAACATCATCACCATAAAGCAGAAGGCGGAAGGGAAGCCATGGAGAGCTAATAAACAGATGAAAATCTGGCTCAGAGAGGTACCTGGCTCTGCTGCAGGTATTATAGTCAATTTGCACATCTTCTCTCTGAAGAGACCTTTCTCAAAAAATCTCTTTGAGAGAAAGGCTTGCCAAAAATAACATTTTATCAGCAGCACAGCTTGTCAAAACCAGCATTTTAGCTTGGGCAAGCACTCAATGTGCAAATAATGTTTTTCCAGGAGCAAAGCTCCCCATATTGGAAGGTATAAGCTGTTAGCACACTACTTTCACTAAATCCCTCCCTCCCCCCTTCTTTTTGATAAAATGTTATTTTCATCCACCTCCTCCCCCTAATAAAACATTATTTTTGGAAAGTTCCTGCCCTTCATGAAACACTATTTTCCTCAAGCAAAACTCCTGATAAAACTACACTTTCAGCAAACGTTTCTCCTTAAATTGCCATGGTCCTCACTCCTGATAAAAAGGCGTTTTCTGTTAAGTCTCTACTTCTGATAAAATGTTACTTTTTCCAAACTTCTGCTCCTGATAAAACATTAATTTTGCCAAGATTGGCTCCTGAGAAAATGTTATGCTTGGCAAGGGCTGTTCCTGATAAAACATTTATTTTTGCCAAACCTCTACTTCTATTAATTTTTTTCCCTTCAAAATTATTATTATTTCCCCTAAAGCCTCCTTAATGTAAGATATTGGATATGACACAACAGTGGGTGACAGAGTATCATTTGACATCCTGTCTTTTATCCACAGCCATGATTGTTAATGGTGAACCCCCTGAAACGCTGATGTTGAATGCCTCTTACCCGACGTGGTTCTTTTGGAAGCCTTGGAAGAAACAATGAGAAAGATATTTGCACCCTTGTGCTGAAAATGGGCTTAGTTATCGTATTAGCTCCTCGTATACGGCAAACCTGGTCTTATTTTAAAAGTGAATAAAATCAGACCTACCAACAGATTAAAGGCAAAATACTTATGGGGATGTCCAGGATTTTCCAGTTCTCTATTATTTAATGTTCCAGTCAGGTTAAATGAGGTTATAGACAGGAGATCCCTGCTTGTGGAAGTTCACAGTAGCAGTTCTGTATCTATTCTATCTCATCCTGCTGAAATTTGCATTGTTGACTGCCATACTGCACCACATATTTCTCAAAAAAAAAGGCTGCCTCCCTGAGCAAGTGCAAAAATCTGTTCTTGTTGTGATGAGGTGTAGGTAAGGGTGACTATACAGAGGTCCCACGTGTCATGTTGGCACAGGGCAAGAGAACTTGGGTAACGTATTCTGGAGTACTCTCACTTTGCATTATCAGGTGTCACTCAGTCTGGCAACATTCACCCTCTGTCCAAGGCTCGTTATCTACTTCTGTGTCATATCTCATTCAAGAGGTAATAATGAACCGGCTGGTGTTTTTCACATTTGCACTTGATTACTTACATGTGTAGTTAGGGGGCTGTGGCACACAATGTTTAAGGAGTAGATGGGACCTGACTCTGTCTAGCTTGAAGAAGAGAAGCCTCAGGTCTCTAAATGCTGTCTTCAACTACCCAAAGAGTACTATACAGAAGATGGATCCAGACTGTTCTCAGCGGAGCACCTCTGCAAGATGCAATGGCACAAATTGCAGCAAGAGATATTCCACCTAGATAAAAGGAAGAATAAGAAGTGCTTGACCATGAGAGTGATTAAGCACTGAGACAGAGAGGTTGTGAAGTCTCTGTTCTTGGAAATATTCAGAATGGAGCTGGATACAGCCCTGAGCAATCCAGTTTTGAAGACAGCTCTGCTTTGAGAAAGAGGTTAGACCACATGGTTTCTTCCAACCTGAATACACAACTTTGAGTGTACAGAAGTTTATGCACTGAAACTGGAACTCCGGCAACAGATAGCATTTTCTTTACGGTGAATAAACAACTTATCTTTAGTTGAGTTGAATGTTAGACCATAGCTGGTGTGTTTTATTAGCAGTCTTACCAGTTAATTTCTCATCCTAGTTATACTTAAAACATATCAGTCTTCTGAAGGTTAGATGGAAGACAGTAAGTAATTCATGGGAAGAGGCATTAAAATTAGTTATCTTGAATAAATATTTATATCTAATTTATGAAGCTTTGAAGACAGGAATGGGAGTTAGATATGTCAAATCTAAATGCTACCTCAAAGATAATACGGTAGCCTGAGGACTGTTTTGAATGGAGGATGTGGAAGTTTGTGCACAGAGGCAGACAAAATGGCAACGGAACTCTTTCCAGCAGCAAAACACACTTTGATCAGCTGAAGCCAATCAAGAAGCTGTATTTTCAGGAAACACCCACTAAATTTGATGTGAAGTTCTGGTAGCAAATGTGTTGCTCTCTTTTACCTCTGTGCCCCTGTTTCTAAGCAAAAGAACTGTTGTGTTCTTTTTTGTTTGTTTCTTTGTATTTGGCTTGCAATATATAAATTCATTCACTTTAGCGCTTGTGCTGTGAGAGCTGACTTGGAGTGAGGCTGGCAAGACACAAGCATCGCATTTTCTCTCTTGTCCATCTTTGCAGTTCCTGTTCCCAGGTGTAGGGGAATCCAAGACCTCAGCCAGTACTGTGTGATTGCGTGACAGTTCTCCCATCACGCAGCTTAATTTAGGCACTAATAACACAAGACTCAAGCTGGGAGTGTCATCTGCAATGCTGAGTACTAGACTGTCAGAAAAACCTATTGTATACTCTGGACAACAAGAACTGAAGAGTAGCATATGAGCAAGCACACATGGACTGGCCTTGAACTTATCTCAGTTTACGAACCACTCAGCTTAGTAACCAGTCAGCCCCATTAGTAATGAGTAATGAAACAAAAAGAGCTCTGGCTTAATATATTTCACTGCTGACTTGCTTACCAGAGTGAGAAGGAGCCCTTTGTCCTTTCAGTCTAACACAAGTTAGTAACTTTCCTCGTTTTTTTTTTTTTTTTCAATAAAGAGCTAAAACCAAAGACATGTCTTGCTACCAAGAAGCTGAAGTAATTAATGAGCCTTCTCTTGGTTTCTTGCACTTTTGATTTTAACAAAGTGACAGTGGACAAGATGTAGTGACATGCAAATCCTTAAGTCGTTAACTGCAAAACATGAGAGCACTACCTTTATTACATAAAAGAGGCTGGAAAATCAGTGTTGATCCTTTCCCTCTCTCCACACCTCAGCAGATGCAGGTGTTGTTCTGAAAATGGAGTAAAATCCTACATTTTTTTAGAACTAGACCAGAGTATAACATTAATCTCTCACTTTAGATTAGCAAATGTAATGATCCATGTCTGGTTTCATTTGTGTTATCTTTTCATCCCAGAATGGGAGTGTTTTCTTGCCAAGAGAAGGAAAAAAACTAAAATGTTTTCCAGGTTATGTCATAATAATAAACCTCAGATCCACTACAGCAGAAGTTGCATGAGAGAAATGTTAACAAGTCAGTAATAATGATGAACAGGACTACGATCTAACAGCCCCTACACTGCAATGAATTTTCTGAAAGAATAATAAAAATGAGATTCAAATGCAGCTGTTGAGCTGGGATGCCGTGTATTGTGATGCTGAACTTTGAGTACCAAGGTAATGATCTGAAGATACCCCAAACAAAAAGCCCCTTCTGAAAATGTTGGCCATAGATTTTACTACACTGACATTTAATTTAAAGTCATGCTGACCCCAGAGTGAGGAGCAAAGAGAGTCATTTTATTGATATTAAGCTTTTGTAAATCCTTTTTGTTTTTATTCTGTAAGACCTGGCCTCTGGGCATACAGCTTCCTGCTATGTCCTTGTAATATTTCCAAAATGTAAACATGTTTTTAAGGGCATTGTTAAGGTTCATCAAATGTACATTTTTTTTTTTTTTCAGTGACCACACTTCCACATGAAACAAAACTGTTCAAATATAGCCTGGTTTCTTTGGATCCTCAGAATTTGTTCTCCCAAACATGAGGAATGTAAATCAATACAATGTTTTAAAGTATCTACACAAGTATTTTCATATTCTCTGATAAAACAGAGTAAAGTGAAAAGCCATTAAAAGTCTACTCCACTGTCCTCTCCAGCACTCACAACCTTGCCTTCTGAATTCATCATTTGGACCCTATAGAGGATTCTACCTCACTGTCTAACAGTAGGAGTTAGAGTTTCCCTGAAATCTCTTTATGACTCATGTTGTTGATCTATTTTAAGAAAGCCGTCCCATTTCCAGAATTCACTTCTGACATCCCCTGCCATGTTCACCTGCCACTTCTGGCTTCTTTTCAGCAGCTAATTTGCACACCACATAAGCATTCAACAATTTGCAGTTAAACTAGGAATAAGAGATCAGTAATAGTCGTAGTTGATGACCTTTCAGTTAATAACATAAACAGATTAAGAGGTATTCTTTTAAAGAGAGAGAGAGAGGAAACAAACAAACAAACAAACAAAAAACCACAACAACACCAACAAGGCAATCTGTTGCATTTGCTTGTAGGAGTCATACATCAGGCCATGACTCATTTGCTGTTCTAAATGGCTGAAGTCACAATTATGTTATGCTTAAAATATTAGCACCATAAATAAAGCCATTAATGCTTATGTGGTTTTCTAGGAAAGCTTTACTAAGAGATTTCATTTTTCTATCAATCCCTGTAGTAGACACAAGTCTAGAGGCACCCAATCTCTGTCTAGACACTGCCTCCTTAATGTCATACACATAAAGTTTGTATTGCATTTTTCTACAATAATATAACTAGTCCCCAAACAACACTGCACTAGTAAGAAGATAGGAAATGTCTAGCTCCACACCTCAGGTCAAAGCTTTTCAATTTGGCAGAAAGATAAATAAAAGGAGGTTAATGTCAAAACCAACAAGCTTGGTTTGAGACAGTAAGAGAGAAGGAGAACCTATTGATTTTCTCTGTAGTAAATAACCATATGAGAGAAGTAAGGCTGGAAATGTTTTTGAACTCCTAGGGCACAATCTGATTGCAATTTGTAGTCTGTGAATTCTCCAGCCCATGAAACCAGTTGCCAAGTCATTTCTCATGCTGGGAGGAAACGAAACATTGACACAAAAAACCAACCCTCTGCCACCTCTCTTACACTTTTAATGAAGGGACCAGGTAACAATAATTTGAACTGATACAGATTTACTGGTGCTATTTAAGAACTGAGAATCATTCAGTTTGCCAGAGAAAAGTATTTCCTTCTTTCCTTTGGAAAGCTGGGGAAAAAATCTTTGTCCGTGGACATGCAAGTGATGAGCAGAAGGTAACCAGTGACTGGATTAACCGTGAAGCATGAATATTGGTGCAGACGCTTGAGGGTCTGTAAGCTTGGCTTTAGCCCTGGCTCAGGCCACTTTGCTGGCAGCACAGCTGGTTGCTTCCATGCCCTCAGGTCAGCTTGGTTCCAAGCTTCCTAGAGCATGAATTTCCATGACTTAAAAACTGTGGGTTTAGAAGAGTGGACAGCACTGTATTTTGACTGTTCCCTGCAACAGTGAGTTGCTCTGAAATTTTAAGCTTGGAAAGGGATCCCAGAACACAGGAAAGGTGCTTGTAGTGAATATGTTTTTAAAAAGTCAAAAACGTATCGCCAAACCAAAGTGAGTATTAGGTTGCTTTAGGAAATTCCGAGTTTCATTTCTTAATGCTCCTCCTTATATTTTGTAATATACCATATGGAGGTTGTAACCATTTTACTTTCAGTTGATGGTAATCATCAAAATAAATTCTAGATTAGGGAGGAAGAAGACAAGGTTCACCATCAGAGAGGAAAAGTGTCCTGGGACTGCAACAGAGGACAAATAATCTACCAGTAATGTGTTATTAGTATGAGGCATCTAAAAAGACAAAACACAACCTCATTTGGCTGTACTTTTGTTGCTAAAAGGTTGTTGGTTTTGTTTTGTTTTGTTCTTATTGCAACAGAACAAAAGCTGGAAAAGGATAACTACAGTAGCTAGATCCCATATCCCCTACAGTAGGTAAGATCCCAGGATCTTAATGCCATATTCTTTGCTGAAGCTTGAACCCACTTATCTCATAGCAAAACCTACAAAGCCTGGTCGATAGGACAGTAGAGGAGACAGTGACACATTCAGTAAGTATTTCTGTGGTAAAACACAAAGAAGGAAAAGTTCACCGTTGCCATGAAGATATAACTTCTGTTCAGCAGACATGCTGTCAGAGAATTAATTTGAAGATTAGCTCTGGTTAAAAATACCAGTGAGTTATAGCAATAACACATGCGGTTAGATGAAAGCTCAGTTATCCTAGAGAAATAGAAATCATGGGGACTTTGCTTATGCTAGAAGTGCTGAAGTAAACTCTCTCATAGAAAGAAGCTTCTCAAATGGGATTGGTAAACATTAATAAAACCTTGCACTAACTGATGTCAGCACTGAGACATTCATATACACCGCAGGAGAGCTGAGAGTAGATCCAGAAAAGGATGGGAAAAGAGAGGAAAGAGCACTGTACCCTGTTGCTGACAGGTGTGCCAGTGTGGTCAGAGAGAAGCAGTTCTCTTTCTAGACATTCTTTCTCATTAAGTAGAGGATCTCTCTCAGAGTAAATCTAGAGATGCTGAACATACCATTTCTTCTCATTCTTCTACTCTCTTGTTTTTCTTTTTTCTTTTTTTCTTTCTTTTTCTTTTCCAATCCTTTCACCTGTGCTAATTTTTCCTGAGGTTACCATTGCTTTTGTTATTCATGGTGGCTTGTCTGCACCTTCTCATTCTGCCACTCATCTGAGCCTTTTAAACAATCACAGTTTACTGCCAAACCTCCCTGGGCAATGCGGAGAAGGTGTTTGTAGCCTTCAAGAAGTCCTTTATTCCTTTTGCACCTGCAACAGTCACAAAAGGAAATAATGAGCAATTTGTTCACATGATTTTCTACAAAAATGCAGTCCATCAGTGTGCTTCTAAGAGAACAGACTTTTCTAAGAGCTTTAATTGCACAGCATAAAGAATTTACTGCAGAGAAAAAGGGACTCTTAGAAAGTTGTTTGTTCACCACGGAGTATTCAAGTTCTTCTGAAGACCACATATAACTTACTAAAAAGCTTAGCAATATTTTATTATTTTCTTTTCAAAAGTGTAAAAAAAATACTTTAAAGTACATATATGGACTGACCACAGATTTACTGCCACTGGCTTTTTGTAAGGCAGCCGGAATGAGGCTGCTCATGTACATAAATGAGTCCAGCTGGTACATTTACTGGCAGCTTTATAAGAACACCTCCAGAACTGCTGAATGCTTGTGAAAGGTATGGTATCAAACAAACTGTACTGGACATGTGGGCCACTTGATGGGCAAGGCACTATAAACCTATCTATAACCAGTGCAGCTGTGACTATAAAAGTTTTCAGAAAACCCCCCAAAAATCAGACACACAAACATATAATGAATTTCAAATGAAAAACCTGGAATGCTTAGAGGTACCACATAATGATTTGGGGCAGTCCGTTGCAGGTCACACTTAAAGCAAGAAGTGAGGTTTAGTAGTCAATATATTTTGTTGCTTCCTTTAATCAACCTCAATTAAAATTTCTCAGCAACAATTAACTTTCTATTTTTAAAATAACATTTCAGAAGGCAGCCTGGTATTAATATCAAAAAAAAAAAAGAGGTGACTTCTTTAATGTTGTTGCTGAGGGAGTGGTAGCATTGTGGTACAAAGACAGGCTTTGCGTATCTGTGTTAAACAGAGAAAGTAAAGCCGTTTGCCTCATGTGTAATAAAAGCCTATCTAAATTTTATTCTTCCTCTGGCAGTGAAGTGCCTACATCTGGCCACTGCAGTGCCCCTCAATGAAAGTTTATGTCCTCAGAATCAATTGTTTCAGTTTATTTATTTCTTAGCAAGCATAAGCATTTGGCAGTCAGATCCTGAAAACTGATTGCAATACCTTATTATCTGAGTTTTTGAGATTTTTCCTTTACATGAATAGGTAAGTGAGAACTATTAATTTATAAACATCGCAAGGTATTTGTAGATGCATGTAGTTATTTGTTGCAAAGCCTGAGACAACTGTAGGGGGAAAATTAATGTTGAAGACTATACCAATGTGAAGCAGCTTTTAAGAATAATTCAGACCCTTTTAGGTATGAACATGAAATACTTTATGGAGGTTATAAACTTTCTACTCTCACTCAGTCAGCTTGGTCTGAGGCACATCTGGCCACAGCTCTCAAGTTGGCTGAAAGATGACAAGCAAAATAAGAAATATCTTTCATCAAAGGTCAAGAAAATGTATTTCAGTATAGTAGCAGTGGACAAAGTAGGACTTTGTAGCAGCGTGTTTTTTTCTAGCACAGTTCTTGGGCAATGTCTCTGAAAGGTACCTCTGCAAATACAACCTGCACGATGCCCCCTTCTTAGCTTTACAGACTTTCTTTTGGATGAAGAAATCTCCCACCCGCTTTGGGCCCATGGGGTGCTAAGTGCTTCAAACAAGCTGTCCCACTCATAGGCACACAGGCACACATGTGAGTCAGCTCAGGGGCCATTGCAGTACTGATCATGAGATCCAGTCCTCTGTATGCAGTCTGTCTGAGTCCTGAAAATCACTGATTGTGCAGCCAGAGATGCCTTCTGTTTATAGCTTGTTGTGTAATGCCCAGAGCCCATGTTTCTGAGGGACTCATGGCCTAAGACTCCACAAAATTTGGAAATTCCTTTACAACTCCTGAGGCAATACTGGTGAGACAGCTGAAGTTACTGTGAGGACCACCATTAAGATAAAAAAGTTTTGCAAATGGAACCTGACTAAAGCAGCCATGCCAAGTCTTTATAAAAAATGGGAAATAAAACATGTTTTGGGGATCTTTCTGATTGTTACATCATGGGAAATGGCTATGTTCCATCCTTATCTGGTCTGCTGTCTTAACGCAGCTCCAGACACTTGTGTGTGTGGTAGATGGAGAAAGAGCATCTCCAACAGCCATGCACTAGTGTTCAAGTACTGTGCAGAACGTCTTCTCCATGGCACAGTTCATCTGATCACGCCTATTTTAAGGCAGACCATTTTCATATAACAAAATGTCCAGAAACAAAAATGTTGAGGAAATCATATTTAGAATATCTTCTTCAAGATAAGCTGAATGCTCACTTTGGATAACGTTGACATAATGTAGTCATCAGCTTCCTAACCAGGGTAGTGATTCAGTGGTTTGAAAGAAACAAAGACAGCTGGAGGATTACCATTCTATGCAGATTCAATGTAATGGATGTTTATTGTTTGTTTGTTTGTTTGTTTTTTATTATTTTTTATTTTATGTTTATGAAGTAAGTTCTACATCTGTTCCCAGAAGCTGGAATATAAAATAGTTCTCAAGCTGTTTTTTAAAGAAACACATTGATAAACTACTCCCAGAAATACAGTACTAGATTATTTGGTCCCATGCATGACCTTCTAAGCTACTCAAACCTGACCTGCAGATTATGGGCTTCTGTTGTAACAAGAATGTACCAAGAAAATACACAAACTTTGTAAGCAATGTTTTCTAATTGCCTGGCCTATTTGTCTCTAATTTTCTTCAGTTCCTGGCAATCAATGGTCTCTATTTTTATTCTTCTCTTCTTCTTGATGGACTGGATCAACAAAGCAATGTAACTCTCAGGGAGCTATATTGATTTATGGAGGTTGATGGGCTGTCCTCAAAGTCTTTGAATACCTAGAGATTTGAGACACTAATAAATATTACTGGTAAAATCTCTTCCTCTTCCTCGGCGCTCTGTACTCTGGCAGAAGTGAAGGAAAGGAAAGAAAGTGCATAGTTCACCTCAAACTGTAGGCCAAATTTCAGATGTTCATTTCCTGCTGCTGAAGCATAAGTTGTGGAGAAAGACCAATTTAGCAATAGGCTTGAAAAGGTTATCTCTAACAGAACCGCTGTTTTATATGCCCTCGAAGTAAGGCTAGGCTAGTTACCTTGTTTTAGCATTTTGAGTTTGGATTACCTTTTCTTCTGTTCCAGCTCATAGACCATCTCAAAGTCCCACGCTGTATTAGTAGTGATAATCCTTCCCTCTTTGGCTGGAGTCCACAACAGTGGAAACACGGCCAATCTCTTATCTCACAGAGTCCCTGTCTAATTCACCCTCCACATAGGCAACCATTTATTTCTTCTCAAAACCAGGAATCAAGAGACTATGACTGATCTTAAATACAGTAGATATTTACTGCAACCTGCAAATGATTTGGACAGTTATAAAGGCTACGTATAAACTAGCTGATAAGGTCTCAAATGGGCTGGTGTTGTGTTATTCACACCGGTAAATTACCAACTTCCAAACACCCAGTTGTGATTTTTTCCCAATCATTTCTTCCAGCAATGGCTTTGTTTCCCCTGTAAAACTTTGGTTCACACAGTTGGTCTTGAAAATAGCAATCCCCTGGATGCAATAGTTTTCTACTACTGGATAATTGGTGACTTTGTTGGGATAAGCTCTCTGATTGTTTTAATCAACATGTGGCTTAAAACATTCTCATGTAATTATAAAGCAGTCTGAAAACAGCATACAATGCTTTTGCTACCCTCCTTCCTACTGTCTTCTCACAGCCTTGAGATTGCTGATATGAAATATTGCTCTTCAGGTTCACATAAACTATATAATAATAATAATAATAATTATTGTTTTGTTGTTGTTGTTATAGAAGATATCTACTCCATCTGTTAGTATCTTTATTAATGTTTGCTCTCTAGATATGATGGGGAACTTATCCCCTCCATTTTCCGTCACTGTATTTAATTGTGGGTCCCGACAGGCCTTCACTCTGCACTCCTGATGATCATTCACTTCTATAGAGATGCAGGAATACAATGAAGATACTGTGCTGTAGGCAATAAGAGTTGCAGAGTGAAGGAGAAGTAATAGTAATGCTGCACAGAAATCCTTCCTTGATGAGTAACATCCCAGCTGTTGAGTTGACCATTGTAGTAATGTGGACTATGGTCAAACTTCAGAGCAGTCCGTTTACATACTCTGAAGCCTGCTGGGACTTGCACCAGTCTCTTCACCATTTCTGCGAAGCTACATACTTAAAGAATGCTTTTCCATATCTCTTCAAACACTTAACAAGGAAGTCCGGTGAACAAAACAGAGTTTCTCCACCATAAAGTAAATAATTTCCTTATAGATACTATTTTCAAAAAAGATACCTCCTTTGTCCATTACTGGCACCAGGATACTTCGTTGGCATGTTGATAGAAGTTTTTGCTTCATGTGCAATTTTAGATCTCACTGGAGCTGTTTGTCCTCAGACACTTGTCCAAGAATCTGTCTAGAGATCTCCTTCCAAGTTACAACCTGGTTGCATTTATTCTGCACACACTGAAAGTTTAGATGCATAACCTATGCATAGTGTCCTGTAACAACAGCAACTTGCTTAATACTGTCATTGCTTTTGTTGGTATCATAAATATCTCAGCAAAATGACATTGCAAGCCACACTAGTATAATGTGGTTTACTAATCCAGCAGTGTATTTTTCTAACTGTGATTTATGTCAAAGCTGTATCAATCAAGGATTGTAAATGCATAAACCTAATTGTTTTTGTGATTTGCTTTTGTAGAGTGCACTGCATACTAGCTGCAATAACACACTCCAGGCTATGTATTTCCAGAGGATTACTGAACTTATTACTCTTCTTGGGTGGTTAAAGTCAGTCAGTCAGCCAAATACCTTTATAACACTGCACGTAGAGGGCAATATTTTTATGATATGGTATATGAAAGAGATAATTTCAATGGATAACAGCCCCCCGTCACTTCATAAATGCTGAGGCAAAGCCAAGACTTTATTGTAAAAGGAAATTGATCTCAAGACAATGTTCTATTGCAGTTGCTGAAGATCACAGCTATTTTATTACAATAGCTGCAGCCTACTACGCTGCAGATGAAGCAGAGTTACAGTGGGCTTGAACCTGCAGAAAGAAGCCTACGAGACTGCATGTTGAAGTGAAAAACAAATATGCTTAGCATGTGCATGAAGGCAAAGGACCACTGGTTTGGTGTTAATTAATATTCTGCTGTGGGGCTACTGTGCTGCTCCTGGGTGCAGCTGAATGAGGCAGAAGGGGAGGGCTGTCACAGGGTTTGTTTGCGTGGAATAAAGCCTGGGGTCTGGTGAAACAACTGGCATGTTACTCCTGGACCTTAAACTACATCCTTTGTTAGTTTCAATTCTTGCAGATGCCTTTTCATGCTGTTCCTCAAGAATCAGTGACTGTGCTGATGCCCCTTACACACACGCTCTCCTTGCGTGCTAAGTGGGCAGCGCAGCTCGGACTGAGGCTTTGTGCCACTGGCAGGAGTCCCGTGTGTGGACTTCAGGAGCTGGGCACAGCTGTTTTTGCCAATTTACCATCTTCAGCTTGGCTTACCATGCATGCTAACCAATTAGGGGCCAATCTGTCTTAAAAATACATATTTGATGACATCCTGCCACTCAAAGAAGAGGAAGGACTGCAGGAGTTGCTGTATGGGATCTGTAGGGTGGATCTTTCTGTGACACAGAAGCCAGATGTGGGATAATCTCCACTCCACACACATTAGGTCTCACCCTGATCGCAGCTTTAAGCTCTGCATCAGGAGGTCTAACATCTCAGTAATGTTTACTGTGCCCAAACCAGTCAGGGTTTGTCCGCACAGCCCGATACAAACTGGAAGGCAGCACTAGGCTAGCATGGGGCTGCAGCCAGGTTCAGGGAGTGGCCAGGGTCTGGCCCATACCACCCACCAGGGCTCTCCAGGGACCTGCAGACCCCGCTCTGCCACATTGCCACCACTGTGGTTCCCAGGGTGAGCCGGGTGAAGCTGGCACCGGCATGTTTCCACAGGTCATGCCCCCCTCCAAATCACCATGCTCCTCATGCAAACCCGCTGCAAGCAATTTCACACAAAGGGGACTGAATGGCCAAGTCAGGCACTTACCCTGCAAAATGATGCATTTAAAGTAATCCCACAGAGTTTCCTTAAGGAACTGGATGCCGTCCATGGCATTCCCGGTGCTATTTGTGAATCTGTTCCGGCCAGCCTTCGCACAGAGCTGGAAGTGTGGGCTCTTGCACAGTGCTCTGCAGCACGTGGTCTGCTAGGGCATGTGGGAAGAATACCAGTGTGCTGGGAGTGTGGCTTGGAGAATTTAAGTGGAATTTTTCCTTTCCACTTTTACTGCCAGTTGGCTGAGGTGAATAGCTGTCTCCGCCGCTTAGTGCATTGGAGAGTTAATATATTTGGTTTCCTAGTAGCTGTGCTGCTGGGTGATTGCCATCCCACTTGCTGCCGGGGCACTCCCTGCTGTTGTTGTTCAGACTCCTTCTGGATGTTAAAATCTTGACTGCATAACACTTCTACAAGGTAACTGCAGCACGTGTGTTTGCCATCCCTGCTGCATGCCACTCGGTGCCTCGCAGTGCATTGCGTTAAAACCTCTGAAGCCCTGCAGGAAGTTCAGGTCAGAGGAACCAGAGGAGATGAGGAGAAATCCCTCGCTCTCGCTGGGTCAGAGGGGTGCACCCCCTGGAAGCCCCCGGGCTGACAGAGGGATAGGAGGGTGCTAAGCTCAGCCCGCACCTCTGCACATGAGCGCTGGTGCTGTGGGTCGGAGCACACTGTGCACGAGCGGGCAGGCAATGGAAACTATCACCCCTTCGCTTAAAAGCCCACCTCTGGGGTTTCTGGTGTCTCCAGCACAGCTTTTGGAGCAGGTTCAGACTGACCCTGTAATATATACGGTGGTGGGGTTTAGGAGATTGTTTTGCCAGGTCTAGGTGATTAATTATCTTGCTGGGAGAAGGCCAGCAGGTACAGTAATACCAGACAGGTGTTTATTAATATTACAACCATATTTCCTCCCGGCGTTTGATCTCGCCAGCTCCTGACGTTACCTCCTTAGCGGAGACAATTGTCAGCTGACACCTGATCCGTCCTTTGTTTGGCACATGAATATCTGGTGTTTCTCCTCCCCGCTCACAGGTGCTAAAATAAAAACAGAAGTACGGCTTACAAGGGTGTAACCGGCAAGGCTGTGGGAAAGCCCAGCAAGGCTGGCCTGGTTTTCCATGCCAAGCACATGGGGGTACGGTCACGGTGGGTGCCTGGCACAGCCAGACACGAGTGTGGACATCGGTGAGGGGTCACCTGTGACCACAGGCTGCCATAATGGGACTGCAGGAGCCCTCAGAGGCTCCTTTCCAACTGGTTGTTGGAAAAGGCAGAATTATGTTTTTAAGACGATATCTGCAAAGGCCTGCAGAAAGAGATTAAAGCTATTAGATGTGGGGTGGAGCAGGAAGTGTACTTTTTTACATTCTGATCTGGTAAAGATTTATTTGTGTATTTGATCTTATGCACATGATCCAGAGGCTGAATAGAGATTGATTAAAGGCTTCAGATCAGATGCATGAATATTTCAATAATCCAGATGTCCCAGGCATAGAGCTATAGATATATGCCTTCATTATTCCTTGATTTTTGCAAAATTGGGTACAAATAAAATACTCAGTCCTGGATCTGTTTTATCCAAATAGCCCTTAAAGGATTTTTTAGCATGTTTTCTCTATCAATAAAACTATCCTGTTATCAATATGTATTCAAACACAAGACTTCATAGACTACTTTTTTTTTTAAAAAAAATGGTAATATTACAGTGTTAAAATGTAATTCTTAACAAAAATACTATATATTAAATGTATGGATCAATGCGGAATTTGTTCTTACACCTTTTTTTTCTGTCTACTTGAGGTATTGATGAATGGTCACAGCCCATGTTTGTTACTGTAATTAACTGGAATTTGGGGTAAGCTCTCATGATAACTGATAGTAGATGTAGATGTTTTGGCTGTACAGAGGAATCTGTTGGAAAACAATTTTATTTTTTCACTATAGCATTCAGTTTTGTAAAATTTAAAAGTTGTTTCCAGGGGAATGGAGCTGAAGGAGGAATAGAGGTATGGTTATGCCTTTAGGGAGGAAACTTGTTTTACTCACAATGCAGCAGTTTAATGAAACTACATCATGGCTGAAAGTAAGAGAGGTCAGCATTCTTCAAAAGGACAAACAAAGCCCCTGTACTGCATGCTGTGGGACACTGCTGAAGAAATCTTGAACCTCTCACCACCTTGTTGCCAGTGTGAAAACCACCCAGGCTTGGTGAAGCCAAAGGTTTCCCTATGGGATTGTTACTTGGCGTGTGGCATTAAGTGACTTTCAGAGATGGTGTTTCCTTGTGGTAGCTGTCTCTGTCATCAAATCCATGCCTGTTACCAGCATGTTTGGTAAAAACCTGAATCCCATGGACTACAGGTGAGATTCTCATGGATAGGGCAAGTGAGCCCCTCTTTCTTCAAATAGAAGGCAGTGTGTGAGTTACCCGGGGCACAGGGAAGGTGGAAAATGAAGGAATAAATTACTGTAAATGTATCCATTCACTCACTTGCTTCCATGATACTTATCCTAAATGCACAAATGTGTATCCATGTGCCACAGAATAAGTCCCTCTTGTCAAGTACCTATTGCACAGCCCTTTTCAAGTACCTATTGCACAGCCCTGGTTCAGGAGTAGACTGCAGTAATGAACCTATTCTGCAAACCCTGAAAGAAGTACATGAATATCTTTCCCCTTCACTGGCTGCAAATAGCACATAACATTTGTATCACACATGTTTTGTGTGTAATACAGAACATAAGTGTGCACTACTGTCAGGATCTTATGTGATATGTTTTTCCAAGAATGGCATATGATTTGAAAAGTACTGTTTTGGTATCACTTTGGCATACTCTATTTTTTCAGTCTCTGTGTTAGCGATCTATGTACTATTAAATAACTAAACCTGTATTTTTTCTTCTAATATAGGCTGAACAGTCTTGAGATGCTGCATACTCGTTATTCCAATTCATTTAGATACCGTTTAGTGAGAGATGTATCTCTCCTTTGAGAGGAACACTCCCATATTTAACATACTCCAATAATCTTTTTAACATCTAGAGCCCCCAAAGTGAAAGGAAATCATGCACAGGAGATGTTAGAAGAATGGCTGGGATTACAATTACAAGATAGTTCAGAATCTATATGGATTTATTATTTTGCTATTAAAACAGAGCCAAGAAAAGATATGAAAATAATAAAAAATAAAACACTATAATCTGTTTCTTTCATTCTTATTGTTCTCATTTGTTGTTAGGTCTCTTCTCATAAACAATATCTGGTTCACCTACTTGATAGATCTGCTTTCCTAGATACTTCATGTGATGTGCTGGCTACTTGCTAACATTTTATCCTTGTAAATAAAATTAACTCCATCATGCATTAAGAAAAAAAAAAAAAGTCTAAAACATTTTTAGGAACACGGGAAACTTCCATGAGACCTATTATAAACAGGAAGAGAAATTAGCAGCAATTTTTAGGCATGGGCCTTGTGTGGGATCACTTTTTTTCTGACTTCTTCCTGACACTGCTTCTAAAGTTGCTTCTAAAGTTCATTTATCACTAACCAGGTAGAAGTAAGATTTTTGTGTGTGTGTGTGTGATTTTAAAATGATATATGTATAGACATAAATAATTTCAGGAGCCAAAAAAATGCCAAGGAAATTATTACTTCCAGTGCTAGTGTTGAAACAGTGCCAAGCCCAAAGTTTTGTAAATTGGGCTGTAAGTGTGAAATCCCTCCAGCTGTTAAAAGTATTCCATATCTAATTATATTCACAGTTTTTCAGACTACTCTCTCCATTTGGTGAATCCTGAAACTACATAATGCATGCCTGGAAGTGAGAGCCACATGTGTTCCGTGAAAACCTCCAAAACATAAAGAAAGCAAATAGACAAAATAGATAAGCCACATATTAGTGTGGTTTTGTCAGTGTTTTCCTATGTGGCTTTCTTTGTTTTCACAACATTTCTTTCTAAACACCATTTACTGTAATGTGCCCACCCTGTCATTCCAGATGCCACGAACAGCTATATGTAAGGATGTGTCTATTACGTTTCTTTTTAAATCTGTTTGTACAAGAGACTAAAACAACAGCTGCATGAGAGCAATGAACCCCAAAAGGAGGAAAAACTTGTTTGTAGTCACTGCTCCAGCCTTCTAAAACTAATTATAAAAGCTCTTTTCAAGCAGCAAATGGTATATTGTCAGCAAGTGGAGACACTGCCCATTTTGGGGAATAGCTTCATGCCAGACTGACGGGAACTGCATTTTAAAAAATCTGCTACTGAACTTCCTGACTGTATCTGATCCTTACCATGTTCACATTGCAACAAAACTAATTAGTTAACATCCTTGCCGCTCATTAGTAAAGGTACTCAACACAGACACTGTCTTGAACGGGAATCTAGTGAGGTAAGCATTACATAAAAACTATGTTTCAGGATTTAGTCCTATACCGTGAAAAAAGTAGCAAGAGTGGGAAGATGTGATTGAAGAAGTGGTAAGATTGGCCCTCAAAAATGTTTGTCATCATACTTTCCTTGTTCTCCTCTGTCTGAATTATTATTATAATTATTATTATTATTATTTTCTATATATTCCCTATGTGGGGACTGACATAGTGATACATATATATATGTTTTTGTACACATGCTGATTTACTTATTCCTTTGTTGTGCATCCAAAACTTGATGAAAACAATGGATATTCTCCAAGATCAAGGTTCCTATGAAAGACTGTTGTTTTTTTTTGTTACCTTTGTTTTGAACAAAAATACATTAGGTAAACATTCCAGCCACTTAAACTCAATGCTCAACCCCTTCTATTCCTGTCCCCACCCCACCTCCCCTCCAAACAGTAAGCAATTTGAACTATTGTCCAATATCAAAAACAACCTTTTCCACTAATTAGTCCTTTGAACTACAACCCTGCTGTACCTAAAGACTCTTACAGCTGGCCGTCTGGACACACCCGGACACAGGCTCACTTATTTTGTGCCTTATGTGTCTCAAAAGTTAAATGTATTGAAACCAAAATACCCAAGAAAGACTGATCAGAGCAAATTTGTTATGCCTCACAAGGTAAACTGCTTTATCACAAGGGTATTACACCTAGCAGAGGTGTCAACCCCCTCACCAAAACTACATAGCAAATCCAGCACACTGTTACCAGCTGAGCTGTTCCTTTTTGCTCCATGAAACAGTGACTGCCCAGCATGTAATGATGCCAGGCAAACCTGAGGGTGTCCTGAAGCTCAGTGCAAAGCATGGCAGCTACCCACACCCCTGAGATGTGTTAAGCAGAGCTGGAAAGTGCTTAATAACACATTTTGAGTTGTTCAGAATTTTTGCCTCTGGAGTGACTAATAACCTTTGTAAACCTCTGATCTGCAAAGGCAGGACCCACCACAAGCAGAAAGCAGAGCCACGTGTTAACAGCCATAGGAGCAGAAAACAATTTTACAAGCTTCCATGACACATCGAAGGGCTTGCAAATAGATGAGGATGCAGCAAAATGGTCAGTCGGAATTACTGATCTTGCTGAAGTGAGGCACAAACAGAAAAGTTTTGAAAGTTGAAATGTTCTGAAACAAAAATATTTAGCACTTTGACCTGGGTGTCCATTCAGCTTCTATTCTAATGAATGTGACATTCACTCGAAAATAAAATTCTCAGTAATGTTTTCCATTCTTATTTTCATTTTATTTTATGCTGGGCCACAGGAATACATTAACAATTCTGTTGACGAGCCATTTTAACACCAAGTTAGAAGAAGAACCCCCCTATTTTTTCAACAAATTCTCATGGCAATTGGCACTGTTTTTGCGAAATATCTCATTGTATATAAATCATTTTCAGACAGAAAATATTCAGGCAGTCTGTTAAGATAACTGTAGTTAGAAAATGTGTTCTTATTTTAATTATCTTACTCCAGAATCTTTAGGCTGTGCTTTTACATGCAAACTCATGATATTTATTTTGCTTTCCATGAGCCCCATGCATTTAAAAAAAGCCTCAAACCAACAACAACATATACATCTGGACTGCAAAACCACAGCATTCCAAGCAGAGCTGTGTGGGAAGGGAGGAAAGGCACACAGGGAAGCTAGCAGCGAATTTGGGCAGAAAGGCCTCAGGAGCACGTGCATACACTGCACAGTCAACATAAAAATCACTTCAAAGTTCATGCAAATGAAATCCGTTTGATTGTTGATGATCAGCTAAATCTAACACATGGTATATTTAAGTAGCTTGGGCTGCTAACCTATGAAAAATATTGTTCGAAGGTGTGTTTTGTTTTGGTTTGGTTTTTGTTCTTTTGTTTTGTTTTTTAAATTCCAATACATATAAACAGCTTCGCTCTGCTGCTGCTGTGGTTAATCATTGTCAGATTGTAGGATTGCCTTGATTGGTTTATATGTATTACATTTCAGCTTTCCAGTTCTAAAAGGGTGTTTTATTTATTTGCTTGCCACAAACTATAAACACCCATTAAAAGTGTAGATAAGGAGAATGGTACAAGACAATACCCTGCTATAAAACAGCAGTGAAATAAAAGTACATTGAGATGCTGTGCCTAGTAAACCAAGCTGATGCCCTAAGGTTTAAAGCACAGTAGCTGGGGCAGTTAGGCAAATTAATGCTCTCATCTGTTCAAGCTCCTGTCCAAAACCTGTGTGTTCAAGTGCTGGCCAAGACGAGTCAGGGTGTATTTTTCCCCTGTGGCAGGCATCAGGCCTCCAGCACTGAAATAAGCCTGCCATTTACAACATCTCCTACCTACGAAAGGTTCCCAAAAGAACTAAAAATCGGGGATGTCTGCAGGAGACATAGGAAGACTTCTAGCCAGGTTGAGCATCAGCGAGGTTAGAGATAGCTCTCTCTTTGTTCCTTCACTGCCATGAATGGGAATTAAGTGTACTTGGCGTTTCCTTGTATTAATTTAAATATCTCTTTATTCTGAATATTGGGAAGGTGTGGATCTTTAGAAGATAGTGAAGAGCAAAATGTAACAAGCTAAGTGCTGCAGAGGAGTCCCTCTCTGATGAAGATACCAGCCTCTCTTTCTGATTTCTCTTACATTTTCTAGATTCAGCTAGTTTTCCAGCCTTGTTTGTTGAGTTTGTAAAAAGCTGGAATCCATGTTCAGAGCTAGAGAGGCAAGTTAGCATTTCCGAGACCTAGGATTCTGAAGCCTGAGGTCAGTGGTGTCTGGTTCCCAAACCACTTAGGCCAGATCTGACCATGTATTTCAGGAGCTTTCACTGAAAACACAATGATCTCCAGGAAGCAATCTGCAAGCTGGTACTCGTTGCAAGAGCACAGCAGTGACATGCCTATAATCTAAATCCTGTGCTCCACTAGTGCAAGTTTCTTGTAGCTGATGTCCTGTCCTGTAAGACCTCTGCATAGCCCGGCCAAGTTCCCTCTCAGAGGTGCTGGTGCTTTTTTGGCTTCACATGTTCCCAATCATCATTGTCTCTGCTCAGTGGAAATGCAGATGAGCTGAAATCCTGGCACGAAAACACCCTATATGGGTATAGCTTGTTAGGATCTGCCCTTTTTTCTCACATTATTTATTTATCCATGCAGTCAATATCAGGGAGACTTATTGTCAAAAGCAAATACTGTGGGTATACTCACAGATCCCGGTATCTAAAATGGACAAGCGAAAATATTGATCACTCATTCAGACTGTGTTATTGAACAGGAAATCAATACAGGTTTTAGAGCCTGAGCGTTTTTATTTGTTTCTATTATTTTTGAACTATTCCTCCTCAGGCCAGAAAGGGTAATGTCAACATTCATAAAGGATCGGCCATTGGTCCAATAAGTAGAACTACTAAATCTCACCATCCTAGACATGATTCTCCTGTGCTGACAAACAATACATTGTATTGGCAACTCTGACATGCTTCCTGTTTGGGCAAATTTTTCAGTTTTTTGCATTTTATCTCAAGTGTCCAAAGGTGAAAGGATCGTGTGTTTGTAGTTCACAGTGTTCAGTATCTCAGTTGATATCAAACTATCAAAGTATCTCAAATGAGTTGGAAACCAAAATATAATAGAAATCATTTCAACAATGAAGTATTAAAAGCTGCAAGAGAAAAAGTGCCAAAATGAAGAATTTAGTTTTCAAGGATGTAAATATTGTCCCACACAGAGTGTGTTATTGAATTATTAAGCCATTTGATCATATTCAATATCATATTTCTGAGTTAAAACTACCATATACAATATAAAAAACAAAAGTACATGTCAAAGGACATACCCTCCCATGACAGAGAAGGAATTACAATTGTTACATATTCTGTGTTTTGCAGTCAGAAACAAAATGCAACCACCTAGGCCACTGCTTTAATATTTTGTTTCTGGAGCGCACATTTACCTGGGGATAAAGAAACAATGCTATTAAAATAAAAGTGCTTCAATGCCTGTGCAACTCAACTTCTTGGAAGAAAAATCTTCTCTTTGAAAAATTCTGGTATAATTAAATTAATTTAGATTCAAGTCACAATGACAAGAAAAATATATCCAATAAAACAAGCTGTTCAAAATATCTTTAGGTCAAGGAAACTCCAGATCTCAATTCCTTTTATTTCAGATATTAATCTTTATATTCCAATGTATAAAGTGTAAAATCAAAGATGCATTTTTGCAGTAAAACTCAAAAACAGATGTATCTTGTCATTCCCTTTGGAAACAAAATATTTTTAAAATCAGTACATTCCTCAGAAACTTTTGATCTTGACAGAGCAGCATATCTATTAAAAAATTTATAGCCAGAACCAGTATGTATCTGCACAGCCAGAGTACAAATTCACTTGACTTTGTCTTTTGCCATGTATGTAGATATTTCTCCTTTCTGTAACATATGTTTATGCCACTTTCTTTAAATTTGCAAGTGTTATGTCCCAATCCTGCCACTTGTTCTTTCTGAATGGGTTATTGCACCTTTGTATCCTTTGAAGTCACGCCTGTTTAATAGATTAGTCAAGCATATGTGACAAATGGATTTTCTTTGTGAAATATGTTATCTAATAAATCTTTGATAGATGACAATATCATTGGTGTATTTCTGGTTGTTTTCAATCTTTCTCTGAGATCACAAAAAGAAGGTTTTGACAAAATATTCGATCAAATCATAACTTTTTCAATATCTTCATAACTTCAATGTTTAGCATATTCCATACTACAGTAAGAGAGAACAAAAAAAATCTTTTCCTGCATTTTTTTTTAATATATATTTTCAGCACAAAAGGACTACATCCATTCAAAACCTTACGAGACCGTTTTTCGTGGACAGTGAAAATGTAATTGCTGCAACATTTACATATTTGGCAACTGTCACTGTGTCTTCTTGAAGCTCCACAAAATGGCTAACGTAAAAGTTCTGAAACAAATTGTAGCTCGCTTGTCAAGGAGTCACTGGATAATGTTAACTTTGCAGGAGGTATCGGCATTAGGCAGATTCCTTACAATGCTGGAAACTGGGGTGTCCTCTCTTGTTCCGAGGTGCAAGTTCAACAAACTGAACTGAGAGCAACCAGCTGAGGGCTAGGCTGCGCCAACATTAACAAGTAACCCAGTGCGATAGGAATAGGCCAGGAGACAAAAGCAGCTTTGGTACTCAAGACCCCAACACCAGTACTGCATGCAGTTCAGGGGGGCTGCTTCAGGATCAATGTAGAATTAACATCCCTTCACAAAATCAGAGAATCACAGAACGACTGAGGTTGGCAGGGACCTCTGAAAGTCATCTGGTCCCACCGCCCTGCTCAATCATGACCGCCAGGTGCACAGGACCACGTCCAGACAGCTTTAGAAGACATCCAAGGAGGGAGACTCCACAACGTCTTTCTCTTCCCCACTAGGAGCTGGAGTTCATTTGTCTTGAAATAGAGCTTATGGTATCATTTTCCTCTAAAGCAATCCAGCTTCAACACACTAAAAGTGCTCTGCAAACCGAACCAATGTGCAGCAGGTGGCAAAGATTCACTTCAAAACCATGCTGCTGCCAACAACCAAAATGCTGATGTAGATACAGCCTTAGTCAACCAACTTTCTCATCTAAAGTTATATGAGATGAAACCTAAACAATGAATATAAGTCTGGACCTTAGTGAAACCATTATCTCCTGATGGATGAATTTTAAGACACTCAAAACTAATATTGATTGAAGAGCACTCGACTTCTTTAGGTTTAGATAATATGTGGCAAATGTGTTCTCCAATTACAATGGCTTGTTCTTGCCATGATCAGCTGAAGGGATCTATAGGCCGTAAATTTTTGGTGGACCTTCAGGACAAGCAATATTCCTGAGTGTAAAAGCGGAGCAACTAGGCATTAACCAGAGCAGGCAAAGATAGGGATTTATTAAAAATGTCCCCTTAAAATTTAAAGTCCCTGTTCTCACAAAACTATCTCAGAGGAGGAAAAAATTTACATTTTATAAATATGCATTAAACACAGGCACTTAATTTAAGGCATAGAGGACTCTTTGAGCAAAACGTGGATTTGAGCTGAAGTTACATAAACCCTTAACTAATAGGTTTAATTACTCATTTGTCTTTCTTCAGCAAATAAAACACCTTAATATAATTAGAGAGAAGTTGTGAAAATAGCTTTTTGGAAGAAATAGACACTTAAGGTAGTGATCTCTAACCTTTCTCTAGCCAAACTCTGGTGTCTAAGCCTATACTACCAGAGTCTTTCTTGGAAACCGTGCATGTATTTACGAGTGTGTATGCATGCATAGCTCTATGTAACAGAGCCCTGGATATTACATTACATGTGCATATCCTTATCTGCTATGGTCTCTGCATCTTCAGGGTAGGAAGATGTATTCTTGTATCTCTTTCAGGTGTAATTTGCAGCAGGTCAATTAGGCTGCTCAGACATACGAGAAGGACTTTGGTCCCATTTGAATCGTAATTTTTTAATTAAAAAAGAAATCTCAGAACATGATTTCAATTCCTCTAGCAGGCAGGTTAGCTATTTATACACACACACATACGTTTTCCTTTATCTAGCAAGTATGCCATGTTGTGGTCTCTGGCCTCATGGCCCAGCCCAAAATTCTTCGAAGCCAAGAAAAAGAAATTTCTTCATTTGGCAGCAGCAGAGTCAGGCTAATATGTAAAATTTAGTGAAAAAAGGCCTGTCCTGTAGAATTACTAGTCTTATCTAAAGAAAGTAGTGCTAAATATTTCACAAGAAAGCCTGATCCTGCAATCTAATTTTAGACATGATGTAATAGGAGAGTGCACTAAACAACAGGAGAGAGGGGGGAAATGAGGACAAGGGTAAAAGTAATAAGATCGTACATTTCTCCAGCCTTGTTATTTGCACCTATTGGTAGTTCTGCTGAATGTGAAGACATAGTTATTCATTTGTTTATTTAGTATTTATTTTTTCACATGTACTAATATTACATCCAGGCTATGCCTCCTGTTGTGAAATGCATATTTTTTTCCTTTCTAAAGTATGGTTTCCTTAGAGGTATCATGAAATAGACAGCTACAGTGCATAAGACTTGGTGGACTTTGGTGCTGATGTCTCATGCCAAGACCTGTCCTGAGCTCACCGATGCAATACCAGCTAAGTGGAAATGGCAGATAGGCAGAACAAAGCAAAGCTGTGCCTTTCCTTTAGTAGAGCTTTTTTCTGCTCTTATTTGCTGGGTAGCAAAGCATAGTCTTCAGCTTAGTTCGGTAGTGTGCAGACTGACAGCCTTAGCAAACAGTAACACACTGTTTTCGCACATATCCACAGCATCACTGTGAGAGGGTACACAGCTACTTTGGGTGACCTGAGATACACAAGCTAGAGAAGGCAGTGGGCAGCTGCTCAGGAGCTGCCATTCCCCTACCAGCTCTAGGAAGGGCTGCCTGAGATGCCCAAGGAGCAGCACCCACTCTGTGAGCACCCACAAAGCACCCACAGTCAGATGTGACACCTCGGAGCTGCTGCCACCACAGGGCACCTCGCACTGCTGCCTGGCGAAGAGCACAAATGAAATAGAGCAGCTCTAAGTCTCTGTTTCCAATCCCTGGGGTGACTAAACCTGGTTTCCGCTTGCAAAATAAACTGGTTCTTCATTCAAATGAGCCTATGTTCTCTGCCTGCATCTAGAGCAAGTGTGCACGCTGGATTAAGAGCTCAGCACGGCTCTCGAAATGTGGGAGATGCTGCTTTATGCAGAAACCCATGCAATGGCATTCTTTCTTCAAGTGGATTTTGCAGTTCTCCTCAAGCCAAATCAAACATTAATAACATTCAATCCACATTTCCATATGTAGATGTTTTTATCAAACCACATTCGCTTTCATTGTTATTTTTCAGTACTGCTTTGGTCTCTCGCACGTATACACATTGAGCAAAGTAAATAGCAATGTAGCTTTATGAAATGTTACTTAACATTTATGAGTGTTTTTTAAAGTTTCTGATTTTGTTACTCTTGCCAGTACCAGTAAATGTGTTTGAAGTCCTTCACATGTTGCTTTGTTTATAGTAGAAACACCAGATTTTGCTGAGAAGCACATCTCCCTATTAAAAAAAGAAGCTGAAGTTTTATTAAATAAAAGCTTTCAGACGAGTCAGTTGCTCCATAACAGTTGTGTGCAAGAAAAAAACAAAAAACTTCGTGTCCATTTTTGTTAATGACCTCATGAGTTTTGCTAGTTAAAACTGAAAGCAAAGAAACCAGGACTGATGCTTAACTGGCAAGAAGCCAGTACAACGAAATTAATAACATATGCTGAAGAACCCATTTTTAACAATTTTTCCATTAAAAAAAAAAAAAAAACGTGGCAGCTTAAAACCACTGACAGGACTGTCTTTTCTTTTTTCCTTTCTTTCTCTTCTTCCCTCCCTCTTCCCCCTTTACTGTATGGGACACTTTGGCTTCTGTCCAGCTGTGCTGTACCAAACTTGTCTCAGAATTCAGATTAATGCTTTATGCAATTTTAAGTGATCCTCTTGCAGCTGCTGCTCAGGGGAATATTGTAGTGAGCTTGTTTGCTCCGTGGAGTCAGTGGCAAAACCACAGATGCAGCAGCCTCCCCTTGGCAAATAACAGATGTGGCATTTTGCTACGTTCAGCCCATCCCCAGCACTTACCTTACTCCTGAACAATGTGTGGGGCACTGCCCCAGCTCACTGCCATTCAAACACAAATTCAGCTGTAAAATACTTGGCTTGTGAGTTTTGGGCTTGACTGTTACACAAACGTCTCTGGCCACATGCAAGTGGTTACTGATCCCTTCAGTTTGGGTGGGGAAATGAGGACCTTGCCCCCAGAAAACTTGCCTCTGTCATTGCCCTTTGGGATGTGTCACCTCCATGCCTTTTGATGTCCCTTCTCAGCCACTGCCTTGCTTTTTTTAATTTAATTTAATTTAATTTAATTTAATTTAATTTAATTTAATTTTATTTTATTTTATTATTTTATTTTATTTTATTTTATTTTATTTTATTTTATTTTATTTTATATTTTATTTTATTTTATTTTATTTTATTTTATTTTATTTTATTTTATTTTATTTTATTTTATTTTTTCCTTTAAAGACTGTACCATATGTCCTTTAGGGCAGAACATGTGAAACTCCAGGCACACTGGAGCTTATTGGCACTGCTGGGGTTCTCACACTAACTGGGTTTAAGTGCGTACAATGTGATGCATGACGCAGAAATGATTTTGGACATTAGAGCCAGTGAGAGAAGACTGTTGTGTTTTGAGAAATTACTGTTTGGGATACAGAAAACACAGGTTTTCAGAGTGGCTGGTGAGTTGGAGAGGTTTTTTTTAGGAATGCCCTTGTAGTTTTTAGCTGGGCATAGGGAAGGGTGGGAATTGAGAGAGAGGAGAGACACCGCCTGAAGATAATTTGATTACGTATAAGGGAAGTGAATGAGTGAACTAGAAGTGGTAAGGGAAGGGAATGAACGAAGCTGTAGGTGTCCAACAGGTTGCAGGTATTGAATGACAGTGATAATGATTCAGGAAGTGAAGAAGCACTGTGCAGCATGGGGAGACACCAAACAGACAAAATAAGGAAAAGGAGAATTAAAGTTGCCAGACATTCCAGATGCAAAGAAAGCTTTCTAGACAATTAGTGCTAACAGTGAGGTCGGAAAACAAGTTAAAGCCTTTGAAATAGAGGATTGTATTCCTCTTCACGTAATCTCACTGAGTTCAGAGGATTATACAGGGTGGTACTGTGCTGGATTTGGCCCAAAAATCAAAATACGGTTAAAAGCAGCTATTGCCCTGTGCTCTGACTTGGAAAGAAATTGCAAGGATTGTGGATAGGAAAATCTTCAGTCATCAGTTCATTGTAAGAAGTCAGTAGAAAAGGAAAACAGGTGGAGTAGAGTGGGGGGAGAAGACTGAGTGTATGAATGAGGAGAGAAATCCAAATTAGTTCCAGTGTTCTGAGACTGTATGAGGTGCTAGCTCCATTTCCTCTGCAGAACTGAACACTTTGGGTCTCCTCACAGAAAGTATACCATTGCTCTGGAGATGGGACTGTGCTTGGGAAACATTTGAGAGACTAAATCTGTTTTCCACCAGAGAAGGAAAAACAAGATAACAGTGTGCAATATTTTTAAAACTGGTGGCCTGGGCTGGCTTGCTTGACACCTACAATTATAATTTCTTCTAGAAGGGAATAAGCATAGCAGGTGTTTAAACTGTACTTAGCAGCCAAAAAGAATGGAAACTTTTTTAAATGTTTGGAAGGTGAGAAGGTGTCTAGATCACATGCTAATCACAGCAATGGCTAACCCAACCATATAGTACTGTTTAATATTTGCATTGCACCCTGGCCAATGTGCCAGCCAGTTACAGGAGTGATACTGGGTTGAGCCCTGCATGCAGAATTACAGAATGCTACTGTCTATGTCTGCTGTAGGCTATACGCTTCATTTTAACAGAAGCTGCTGAAAATTAGTTGCAAAAATGACAATATAGAAAAGAAAAACATAAAGGTTTGGCAGACAAGGTGGAAGCTGGGCCGAGGATATTTTGAAAAGATTACCCTTAGTATTGTAAGCCACCTCTGGGTTTTTGGTATGATGTATTTTAAAGTTCTCATGATATAGTGTCTAGGCATAAAACGTCACCATCTTTTCACTATGACTTTCCATGCACATTCAGGTTTAACCCATGTACTATTATTTTTGAACCTCCTTCTTATTGTTATTTCATATTTTTGTTACTGAATATCTGTTATTAATGTCTTATAAATGTCTTATTTCAGGAGTCACTTTGTGCAACTTTTAGCACTATGTTGAAAAAAATATATTTCTAGGTGCATATACCTTACCATATTTGATTTACATGGCCTGTGAAAAACGGGCTTTTCAGTCTTCCCATCAAAAACAAAAGGAAGTTGCCAACTTGTGTCAAACTGAAACAGAATGTTTTTGGGGAAAGCAGGACAAACATGGAAATGAAATAAATGATTATTTGTGTAAACACATAAAGATTTCGCACACTAGAGTGAAGCATCTCATCTTCAGATGTGTAAGCCCATTATTTGTTTTCAGCTTAACTTTCATTCATTCTCAGCAGAAAATGTGGGATTTGAAGCAAATCCAGTGCTTTACAATTTAAAAAGTCCTTATTTTTTATCCAAAACTGTTCATTGAATTAAACCTTGATTTGCTAACAAACTAAGTCCCAAAACTTTATTTTTCTGACAGTTATTATTTAAATTCCTTTTCTCACAGATTTAACTTAGAGTTTTTTAAGATAAGGATGACTGATATCCTGACCTCTTTAAAGTCAATATCCAAAATCCCACTGACTGAAGCACATTGAAAAATTTTGTTCATCCAGTGAATTACTCCTGAGAGTTCTGCTCAATGATTGTCTGTTCTTGTCTCCATTAGCTGGTCATGGAAAGTGCAGGCACAGCACTTGCTTCCTAGTACTCAACTTCCAGTGTTAAATTAATCCAACCTTTAAAAGGGACCCGGCAGAACAGCCTTCTCATTTTCAAGGTAGTTAATTGGATGAAAATGAAACTGAGACTCCATTATTTTGCATTTTTCTTTGGCAATTTTTAGCCCCTCTTCTTTTTCCCCTTTACTTGAAAAATGCATAATGTTAACTTATATTCACAGATTTGTAAATCTCTCTTTTATATAACCATTTAAACAGTTTTTCTTAGACTTCTGCACATTACATAAAACTGTTTTTATAACAGTAATTTATTAGGTTAAGTTGGAGAGCTTTTACTGCTTTTTATATAAAAAGACTGGGCTGATTTTGGATTTCTTTAATGTGGCCCTTTAGATGTAGTAGTTCTGACATTCGAACTTACTTGGAATGTATGCCCAGTAGCTTGGTAACGTGCAAAATATGCCAAAGAAGCACCATTACCTTCAGAAAAAGGGCATTATATTCTTGCACTATGCATAGCCCAAGCATTAAAAATGCCATGTGAGTGTCCATGGAAAAGGAGTCAGTCTGAAGCCCCAAAAGCCACTTTTGGTAGCCTTCTGAGCGGAGACAGATCTACAGTCCATAGAAAAAGGGCTGGATCAAATAAGGAAGTGATCTGCTAAGAAAAAAGGCTTAATTATGTCACATGCTAAAAAAGGGTAGGATGCAAAAATGTAATTGGCTGTTAGGGATCCTGTAGCAGGAGAAAAGCCCATTTAAATCATTTAGATGCATTTTTGCTATAGGAATTCCCCATACAAGGTCGAGTCTTTTCCACTTCCCTGCAGGATGTTCTGTGAGAGACAGCACTATGTCTATCACAGTGTAACTAATCTCACTAGACATGTAAGAAGTTACACACTGAGAAGGTTTCCCGATTTCCAAATTGCCTTTGTCTTGTTTCAGTTGTTTGTAGGACTATGCTTTAAAGCTGGGTCTTTGAGATGATATTAGTTAACAAGAAGCCCTTAATTCTGAAATTTACTGAGCAGAACTTGACTTCAGTCATCCCTTGGTCTTACATTTCTGGGGGATCTGTTTGACGTGGATATCAAAGACAAAACGGACTATCCCTTCCTGCAGTGGAAGATTATTTCAGAACTAAAATTGTGCAGGAAGGTGGAAAATACAAGTCTGTAGCTATATTTTCAGCTTTTGATATTGTGTGTTGAATGATTTAATGAGATGTTTGTGGGTTACTTTAACTGGGGCTGAATTCTGGCTTGCACTTCGTTGTGGTCTGTGCTGTAAACATGCAACCAAGCTCTCCAGAAGTGACAGTCAGCACTGTAGAGTGTGCATGTCCTAACATTAGGCTTAAGTCATTTTAACTTTTGCTGAACTCTGCTAACTAGCCATTTTAGGGCAAACCTTCTATAAATAATATAATTTGCAAGATGTAAATCAAAGTTGCAAATATTCACTTTAACCATTCAGCCTAACAAGGAATCAACGCCGCATAGTGTAGCTGAAATGAATATCTAAATTAATAGGAATGCTCCTACAGTTCAGTCTTACAGATCAAGTTGCCTGGCAGCAACAGTAAAGAAAAGTGAAAGATTGAGATAAAATATAAGCATGTTCATTCTCTTTGGCTTTTGAAATTGCTGAAAATATGAAAAGTGATAATGAACTTTAAAAGCACTTCCTGCTGTATTTAACAGTCTATATTTCATTTTAGTTCTATAGTAAGTCTTTTCAGTACCAAATACTTGATTGCCTTTCACTGGTGATTTATTTGTTTTTAACATGAAATTCAGGACTTGACTAATACACCTCACAACATTCTTTTTAAAAACTGAGCTATCCTCTAAAGAAACACTGACAGATTTATCAGAATTTGTGAGTTGTCACCTTTTAAAGGTATGGGGGTGAGATTTAGATGGAATATTAAATAAATATATATTATATGTATATAATATAATATAATATAAATAAATAGACTGAAATTAAATAAATACTGCATTAAAAAGATTGGTACTAAAGTGGGAAAAAAAAACCGAAACACAACAGATACTGAAAAGAGAGGCCTGTTTTTTTTTTTTTTTTTTTTAAGGTCAGGAAACCATAAATTAAATACTATTTTGCATTCCTTGAATTTCTATTGAACTGATACAGTGAAGAACTAACCTGTGTAAGCGAGGATGTTATAACACTGCCACTTTAGTGCTTGAAATGCTGACTACTATTTCTGATGGAAAAGTCTTCGAAAATCATGACATGTAGCACCAACTTGATTTGATTCAGTCCCTGAGTTTACTCTAACAACAAGTGTAGTTTTGTTAATGAGATGTTTGTAGGTAGAGTAGGTAGGCAGAGCTAAACCCATCTCCTAAAGCAGTGGCTCAGAAGGTGAGTCTCTTTCCAACTTTACATAAGTAACCTGCCCATATGACACTCTGTTGTAACTCGGATGACTTCTGCTGATTCATGTAGGACTTGTCCTTAAATCCTACAGTAGGAAAATAAGCCAGGCAGAGCCTATACCATTTGGCATCTCTGTTGCACATAACTTGACAATTTATGTGAAAAAGAAACAGCTTTGAAAGTTGTGAGTGTCAGAGTAGCTCCTGAACTCAAAATTATGAAGTAAAACAAACAAACAAACAAGAACAACAAAAAGCCAAAACCAACCAACCAAAAAGAACTTGAGGGATTTCCTTATTTGAACTTCTGATGTGCAAAGACTTACATATTGTATATATGATGTATATACAAAGACTAGTGACACCATTTCAACAAAGCACTTTGGCATGTGGTCAGTTATAAAGAGTACAACCCCCTCTCTAATCAGCAAAGCACTTGAGAACATGCTTAATTTTTAACCTTGTTATATGGCCTCACTGAAGTCAAATGAATGTAAAATGATTTAGAGCGAGACTTAAATTTAAGTTAGTGTTTCATAGATATGGAGCATTTAAGGCCAAGAAAAATGATAGTAATCACGTCATCTGAATTCCTCCATAATGCAGGACCAAAGGATTTTACCAAGTGTTCCCATTATCAAAAACCCCACTGCTGCTTGAACTGCGACTGTACTTTCAGAAAGACAGACAGCTTTGATTTAAAGACTTCAAAAGAGATAGAATCCATTGTATTCCTAGATAAGATTGTTTCAGAAGCTAAGATCCTTCATTGAAAAGATGTGTTCTTAAATGCTAATCTGAATTTGCTGAGATTCATCTTCCATCTATGAAGACCATTTCTATTAATTTAAAAAATCAGTTTCTCAAATATTCTCTCTCTGGATGTATTCTCAGGCCATCATTATATCAATTCTTAATCTGTGCTTTTTAGTGGCTAGATTAAGGTACTTTTATCTCTCTCTTCTGTTACTTATGTTGTCTTTGTAGCTTTTTTTCTGAACATTTTCCATATTGCCAGAATCCTACATAAATGTGATCATTAGGACTGGGAAGAGATGTCTCAGAAATGACCTTAACAGTTGTTGATAATCCATAGTAGTACACAACGCCTTTTCTTCTACCTGGTAGCCTCCAATATATACATCCAGGACAATATTTGCTGGTTCAGCATCTGTGTTGTGCTAGGAGCTCATCTGCTGTTTGAACAGTAAAAACATTAAATCCTTTTCTGATTTTGTGCCTGAAGACTATCAACCATATGTCAAACTAATCCATATCTTCACTGTTAAATAAAGTTCCTCGTTAACCATCTCCTGTGGCATTTCACAGTGATACAAGTGAGACCCATTTACTAGTCAACCCAAATTTCTTTGTATTACTAGAATGTTTTCATCATTACTCATGGCAATCAATTTTCATGTAATTTGCAAGTATTTTCTATCCTCTTTTATACCTTTATAAAGAATAAAATCCTATCAAGCAGTAAGCCCTTATGGATTATGCTAGAAAGGCATCTATTTAATCATTATTTATACTGATTTATTATCAATTTAAATTATTTATATTTACTTTTTGAGATGCATTGTATACTGGGGGAAGAAGAGATGATAACATACGATGCTATGTTGTTTTGCATAGAAATACAACTCACTAGTTCTCAGTGTAAAAGAATGAGCCAATAAATTGCACAATGAAAAGTAACATAGATCATAAAAAATCTTTCTAGTTAACTAATAGTGTTGGTGGCAAATTTTTCATCCTGACATTAGTTATTCATGTGAACTGCTTTAAGATTAACTATTTCCTATGGCTTTCATCACATAGCTTTCCATGAGAAAATGACCTGTGTGATTGTGGGTGAGTTTTCCAGGTTTATGGTCTTTAGTTAATATCACAGATAAGGGTTCTTAAAATATCTGGTTATTTGAAATTTCACTGGAGATCACTGATTAAAAAGATGATGTGACAATGAGAGATTAATTTTGGCTTAAGAAATAACTGTTTCAAAAGTGGTTAGCCTTTAATTGCATTACTTAGATGTGATTATTTCCTAGATGGTTGCTTTTCCCCTTTACTTTCTTTCTAAATTAGGATTATCAGCATGAGAAATTAAACTGAATTCTATATCATAAGTGAAAAACAGACTCAAACCTGACTGATTCATGCTTATTTATGCAATCTTTCTTACTTTCTAAATCTCATCAGCTTCAATATATGAAGAGTAAGAGCTCATTATCAGGTGAGCTATTAAGTAGAGTGCCTCCTAAATAGAACCCTGACACTTGAGAGAAATAAGTTTTATAGTTCCCTAAGTCACTTGTCTCCTTGCACAACTTGCTTTTTCTTCTTGTACCTGAATTTTCAGTTTATAAAACAAGAATAATTATCTTACCTTCTTTTACAAAGTGCTTTGAGCACTGGCATAGAAAAGTGTTTTGTAAGAAACAGAGTTGCTATGTACGCCCTCTGTAGCATCAGTCTTTTCAGAAGTTGGCTTTGCTTTGTGTAATGATACATACATGGAAACCAGGGAGAAACTGAGAAGTCGCTCCTTCTCTATGAACCCAAGGGCTCAAAGCAAGAAACTTTCTGGATGTTATCATGCATTTATGCCAGCCATGCAGAGAAAAGCAATTCTAGAAGACTGGCAGACATGTCTGTCATCTAAAATAAGAATTAAACCAGAGAAATGACCATTTATTTTATTAGGTGAGAGAAAAGGACTATAGCCTCACATGCTTGACTTAGGTTTTGTACAAAAAAAAAAAATTAAAAAAAAAAAACCATCTCTTAAGCAGCTCTGTTTTCAAATAGCAATTATTATTCACTATGGGGGAAGGCAGGGGTGTGAGGTAGATGAACACTGGAGACTCACACAATGTCCAGAGAACTTTTATTGCTGAAGGAGTGCAGGGTGGAAAGCAATAAAGATTGAAATCCTCAACTCTTACACAAACTGTAACTTACCAAGCAATCGCTTCATCATACTTACATAAACCGAAACACCCTCCCTGCTTCCTGCTGTTCCTACAACCTCTAGGGCTTTGGTGTGCTTTGGGTTTTTTCTTTCTTTCTTTCTTTCTTTCTTTCTTTCTTTCTTTCTTTCTTTCTTTCTTTCTTTCTTTCTTTCTTTCTTTCTTTCTTTCTTTCTTTTTCTTTCTTTCTTTCTTTCTTTCTTTCTTTCTTTCTTTCTTTCTTTCTTTCTTTCTTTCTCTTTTTTTCTTTTTCTTTCTTTCTTTCTTTCTTTCTTTCTTTCTTTCTTTCTTTCTTTCTTTCTTTCTTTTTCTTTTTCTTTCTTTCTTTCTTTCTTTCTTTCTTTCTTTCTTTCTTTCTTTCTTTCTTTCTCTCTCTCTCTCTCTCTTCCTTCCTTCCTTCCTTCCTTCTTTGCTTCCTTCTTTGCTTCCTTCTTTGCTTCCTTCTTTGCTTCCTTCTTTCTTTCTTTCTTTCTTTCTTTCTTTCTTTCTTTCTTTCTTTCTTTCTTTCTTTCTTTCTTTCTTTCTTTCCTTTTTAATTTTTAAGGAACATATAATGTATTTTCTTTTTTAATGAAAATATCAAAGGAATACTTATCAATGACTGAAGAGGGAGAGCTGCGGTGCAGTCTATTTTTTAACTGGAACATGCACCATGCTGTGACACACTCATCCAGGAGCAAGAGAAGATTGATGGCTAGACATGTGGAGAGAACTGCCACTGATTGAAATCAGACAACTGCAAGCTGTGAGGGAGATCCAGGGGAAACCATTTTAACCACAGTAGTCCAGTCTGAGCACACTTGGACAGGGTCTTTCCTCTGTCTGAAGTCTGCACTGCGGGACACAAAGAACCGAGGCAGTACAGTGAGGCCAAAGGCAAAATGTGAAACTATGACAACTTTGAAGATATATGTGTATGTCTCTATCTATCTTACCTCTGTAAATTATTTCCTTCACTAGCAGATAATAGATCAGAAATTTCATTCCTCAAGTACCAGTCATCTTCTTACACCCTTCAGATTCTTTAGCAAAGACAAGACGAACGGAAAAAAAATGCTTTCAAGTGTGTGTGGGGGGGGGAACGGGGGGGACGGGGGGGGGGCGGGTTGGAATATAACAGTACTAGAAACCTGATTTTCAGAAGTGCTGAGCACCTGGAGTGTCAATTACATTTACTGGGAGCTGGATCTGCTCACCACCTCTACAGACATCAGACTTTCTGCAGCACAAAATCACCAAGAATTTCCTTCATTTCATTTTGGAAATGTATTGCTTATTTAGTACAAAACAGGGAGAAGTGAATAAAGTTGTTTGAAAGGGTGGGTTCCTTCATGTCCATCACTCAGGCTGCCTGGTCGGCATTGGTCATGATTGTGCAGCCATGCACTTGCACTGAGACATTTTTATTTCATTATGGGTGTCAGTTTACAGCCATTAGCTAAGCAGGTTGGCCTGGACCAAAATGCCTCCTTTTTGTGTGCGTGCATGTGTCTTATCAACAGATCTCACTTCCACTATTCAAGTCTTGAAAAAAAAAAAAAAAGGAAGAAAGGAAAGAAAAAAAAAAAAGAAAGAAAAGACAAGAAAAGAAAAGCTTTAAATGCATTATGTTTTGTGGCTTGTCTCTGTCCTCTAGCCAGAACAGTCTGAAATAGGTTTTATTGGAAATCATTACCTAAATTCCAGCCCTGAGGAGAATATTGATCTCTCGTGCGTAATAGTTACCAGACTGCAGAAAGTAGCAAAGAGGGCTCCAAGCGGGCCGACATAATGTCAGTGACAATTCATTTTTTTAAACCAGCCAGGATGCTGGTTTAATATCCTGAAAAAAGCACTTAACGCCAGCCCTTTCATAGCATCTGTCGGGGCCCGGCAGCAGGCCGCTCCTTGGGCTGGCAGCCGCAGCCGAGGTCTGCTTGGCCATACGTTGCTGCTAGGCCTGGCATTCCTGCGGCGCCCGCCCGCGCCCCGCGCCCCACACGCGCTCGCCAGCTGTCCCAACTTTCCAGGGCGCTCCTGGGTTTTCTAAATATGTGCCACATAAAAATAAAATTGAGGAGGGCGATGCACTGCAGAGCCCCGTGTGTGCAGCGCATAATTCATTCGTAGTGTCTATGACCCATTATTCCCACATTCCTCCTGCAGAGCTATCGATTTCATCTCCGGCCAAGCTGGAATCTGAATCTGGGGAGCTCAGCAACGTGCTAGTGGTGTGGGCACACTGTTTGCATTTTTTTTTTTTTTTTTTTTCCCCACTCTTTCTTGAATGTCATTATATTTCTCTACTCGGCAAGAGTTATGTTTTGTGTTCACAGGCATGAGTGGGCTTATAAGAGCCACATCAGTAACTCCAGACTCCCCAGTTTGGTTGACTCCAAGAGAATAAAAGTTTGCAACTGTCTTTTAAATGAAGGACCACATAGAAAAAAACAATGATCTTCCTCTCCTCCCTGTAGTAAAATTACCAGTTGTTCGATGCATCTCTCACTCACCAGCTCTCAAGGGAAAACATGGGAAATTGATGTTTGGCTAATGAGATTTCTTCTCATCAAATAAAATGGGTGATGACTTCTATAAAGTTTCCTTGTGTTTGTTAAGTAGTGGAGTAGAGGCACAAAACTTTCCACAGGTATTAATGGCATTTAACTGATACATGCAACTTGGACACCTGCACCTGCTGTGATGATCAGAGGTGAATGGTTTGTAGTGCATTTAACACAAGCCAGCAGTCCTCATGCTGTGAGAGCACTCAGAACCAACTACAGAAAAAAATTGTCTCAAATCTCCAAGATCTTCTTTTCCCCTTGATCTATTTTGTACCTACCTTGAAAAAACTCTTAAAGGAAGTCTAATCCATTGCCCTGCAACAACAAAACAATTGCAAAAGGCTTCCTGTTTGAAGGAAAACATGACAATTAAAAAGAGCTTGTGATGACTAATGAAGGAGTTGGCAAAGCAACGTCATCATGGACTACAGGAAAATCATCTGCATCCAGAGCTATCTGCTTGTTATGTTTAGCAAATCCCTTTTTCCCCATAAAGAATGTTCTCAACAAAAATGTTTTTGTATCTTAAAATGAATGAATGAATGAATGAATGAATGAATGAATGAATGAATGAATGAATGAATCTTGGTAACTTAAAATAAATATCAAATGAACATATGTGTTTAACCAGAAGTAGGAAAATCAACAGCGATGGATCTTAAACTTTTAAAACCTACCTGGACATGGTCTTGGGCAACCATCTCTAGGTGGCCCTGCTTGTGCAGTTTGCCTGGACCAGATGACCTGCAGAGGTCCCTTCCAACCTCAACCTGTGACTCTGTGATTCTTTGATCAGATGAAAGATATGTCACATTTTAAATAATTTGTCTTAATGTGGTTGCAAAGAATAGAATAGATATAGAATAGATAGAATTATAATTTCTAATAAAGGAGCACTTAAAGTTCAGACTCAAATACAATTTGAGAAAGACAAAAAGTTGTTATCCCTATTTTACAGCAAGAGAAACATGTTAGATTTCATCACATTTATTATTAATTATCTAAAAGTTACGAATTTGGTCTAAGACAGGTCTGGACTCTTCTGAAATCATGTCTCTACAAAAGTAGCAGAGGTTGCTGGTGTGGTCCATACCTCCTGTGTGGAGTGGACCATGAGGCAAAGCTCTCTTTGCAATAGTACCACTTCAAAAGGAGTCCAGAACAAAATTAGCAAATATGCAGAACAGACTATCAGAGAGATAAAGATACAGAAGATTTAGTCCATCCAATATCTGTAAAGGGGAATGAAATGTTCTCTAGCTGTTGCATGACTGAAGACAAAGTCTAGGCGACTATTTTCGAGTAGAAATTTCCCTTGTAGGTGTTAAAATTAGGTGAGATGAATCTTGGTTCTGATGACTTGCTTAAGAAAATCAATCCTGTAGGAAGTCCATGGCAGAAGTAGAAGTTAGAGTATGTTTTCCAAAGTCAATTCTGGCATGGCAGCCTTCTGCTGATGGTGACCCTCTGTTATGAATATCAGTGGATTCTTTCTGATCATTTTCCAAAGCAGAAATTCAGCAATTTAACTCAGTCTTTCCTGGCTGTTTGTCCTGGATTTTCTTGACTTTCTTTCTGAAATTGAGAGGCATATGGAACATGTAAACAATACAGTAATCTTGTGAGAATTCATATGCAGTTTCTAGGAGCAGACAGAATCATTACAATAGTAGCATCTATTTATAGTCCTCTAAAAATCATTACAGCTTTTACGGAATTCTAATTAAGCATGTCTGAAGTGCCAAATCCAGGTGGATTTTCACCCACTTCCAATAATATGGCTGCTCTGAGCCCTCGTTGAAATAGATCATATCTCTGGAATCTAGCTGTAATGGAGATCAGGTTCTGACTTATCCCATAACCTTCCAAAATACAGTTAAGTTGTTCTGATGCAGCCTATTTTAAAGCTCTGTGAGGCATACAGCTGTATGCCTGTTAACATATACTTAGGTTGCCTTTATTCACTGAAGAAACATATTATTAAAGCAGAGGGGAGGATGATGAAATGGGTCATTCTTCTCTCTTCTTCCTGTATATTGCACCTCTTTGCTTATGACTTTTTGCATTTGTTTACTACTAATACTGTACTTTCCAGCATACACTCATAGAAAAATACTATATCATCAGCATCTGCTTTTCACTTGATACAGTGTGGGACCTCAATACTAAGGGAAAAAAAGAAAAATCTAACCATAATTTTAAAAACCCACAGCCATTCTTTTCTTAACAACAGATGTATATTTTAAGGTGAGTAAAGTGCCATTTCTATAAAAAGACCCTGTCATCAATTTGTACGTTACCAGAATCTGTGTTACATCAACAAATTTCAGCTACTATTAAATCTTTCTGATGAGCTAACCTGAAATAATCTATACATACTACTTCAGCATGGCCAGGTTCAAATGAATTCAATGAAACAAACTCAGGGGTTTTGGTTTTTTGTACAGATACATCTCTGCACTCAATATAAAGAAAAGATGTGGTGGAAATGCATGATATAATGCAACTGCATTAGCTTTAAATCTTCACATATACACCGCTGCTCCCCAGTTTCAAGATTGGACTTTATGTTTATTGTAGCCTTAAAAGACTTAGCAGAAAGAAAAGAAAGGGGTTGTTTCCCAAGTAGCTGGTATAAAGACTTACTGTATTGTATAGGTCCATGTTAATGTATATCACCTACATAATAAAAAGACATGGACTCTGCTGAGAAAGCAGTAGATAAAAACTCAGGTAACATTGAAGTCAACGAGCTCTCCAATACTGTTGGGGCTGGGACTAAACAGCTTAACAGCTTTCATTGCATGGTTAATAAGCAAAGCCATTGGGTAGATATGTTGGAGCATATGGGATTTCTAGCATCTTCCATTTGGGTTGTGGCTCCTGTTCCTTGATATGATGAATCTAACCATAAAAGGAAAAACAAAAAAAACAAAACAAAGAAACAAAAAAAACAGATTCTTATATTGCATTTGACCCTGCTTTATAAAGGAGAAAAGCAGCCTTTTTTTTTTCCTTTTTTCTTTTTTTTTTCTTGTTTCTTTTTTTTTTCTTTTTTCTTTTTTTTTTTTTTTCTTTTACAGGTGGAGAAACTGAGCTATAGAGATAGGGCTGGACATGCCTTATGTGACCCAATGGAAAAGCAGTGGCACTAAAAAGGCGCTCAGGAACTCCTGTGCAATTAAAAACCCATTTGCCTAATGTGGGACCAGCAGGTCTGCTCCTAACCAACCCAAAACCTACTCTGCGATTGCACAAGGGGAATCTGTATTCAGACTCTCCAAGCACTGCTGTCACAGCTTCCTTTAAACTTCAAATCACCAGTGAACTGAGAAACTGAAGTTGTTTCTGCCTATACCCGGTTCCTCTTGTGGCAAGGCAACTGCAGAATCACATCAAACACAGATCTTCTGGAAACTAAAAAACAAAAACACCTGTCATCTTCTATATCTAGGAGGACTTCTGTAAAAAGATGTGCTTGGTTGCATGCTAAAAAACTTCACAGATTTCAGATTATTTTGTCTTAATAATAAAAATAATCACTATCATCTTTCAAATTAATTCTTGATTGACTTAATCTGTACTCACAAATTTAAGAGTTTGAGGACATGCTCACAGATTGTGACTGGCCAGCAGGGTATTTAGAATTCACCTAGCTTTAAGCTCATGAGTAGTGATTTTGATTTCAAAATGACCCACGCTTAAATATTCCCTTTGTTGGGTACAGCATATACTCTCTTTTATGGTAGTACCAGAGTACATAGGTGTAGCACAGGGCAGAAGTAGCTAAATAGAACAGATTATAAAGCATTTAAAAGGTGTGGACAATACTTGAAATGATAAAATTTGCTCTAGAGTTCATTTTGGAAAACCTAGCATGCTCATACAGCTCTCATTTGCTTTTGTTGCTATTAAAATTAGGAAGCAGATATGAACAGAGGAGCGACAGAATCTGCCACCCTCTGTTACACTTCTTGTGATACCCCAAACTTCTTGTATAAATGACACAATGAGGTGTTCTAGACCATCCTGTTACAAAAGCTCTCTAGTTAAATTTTGAGAGAAGTAGTCCTATTCAAGGCATGCAAAGAGAGAAAATGAGCATCATGGCCCTACAGAGAACATCCAGTGGAGGAAAATGGTGGAGGAATTCTTGCTAAATTTAAATAACACATTTTTAAAACATACATGTGTAAAAACTGATGGTAAATCACAAAGTTATTCTCAAAGATGCAATCAAAATTCATAGTATATTCATAGATATATTTAGGTACGTACACTCATCATTACTTAATAAAAGCAATCCAAAGCCAGGAAAAAAAATAATCGTATTAGTTCCAAATAGTTTTGGACAGACCATATAACCACAAATACGCTTATACCTCTTTCTTTGAACTATCCATTATGTTGATACATGACACTCACTGGAGGTGAATCTTAAAAATGAAATCCTCACTGATGAAATCACTCAAAGGAATGAGAGCTTATAAAAACTCTCGTCATAACAGAACTGCCTGAAAAGTGACAAAGGCTGCATGATTGTTCACATGTGCCTTTCACAGTGCTTTAATGCAAAACTGCAAATGTTTGGAGATTGTCAAAAAAAAAAAAAGCCATCTGTTTGTGGGTCAGCAATAGATTGGCAAGTCTGGAGACATATGAGCCACCCCCAAACAAGGCTGGCAGCACAATAGGTAGGATAGAGAAATGTGTATGTTCTCACACAGAGATACTGAACTTCAGGAAAAATCATGGAACTCATGCCCATCTGTATGCTCTTAAAATGGCCTAGTAATACACACAGCTTAGCCAGGGATGCATACTGATTCATGTCATATATGATTTTGGAAAAATGTAGTTATGATTAAAAGAAATAACAATCATGATTATAATCACCAAATCATCATAATATTATGTCCTGGTTTCTACATTTTACAAGAGATGCATACTGAGCTAACCCCTGGTGCATACAGAATTAATGGTCTCATTTAGATTTATATGGTCAGTAAGGAAAATGGGCTTGCATTTCTGTGGGAACAGCCTGTTTCACTAGAAGAGTTGAAATATATTCCATGTATCCCCTTGCAACCCAAGACTGCAAATAATTTCAAGGCTACATGGTGAACTGGTATCCATGCTATAATCATTGTATCAGGCTAAACTGCACAGCCTACAGGACTCCATAGCATGTGGGCAACAGTTTTACTCTCAGCTCTGTGACCAAGCTAGTAGACTCCAAAAAATACTAGGAATGACAGTAATTGCAACCAGAAAAATGGTCTCCGGTGATTCTACTAAAAGAAAGGTCTATGTAAAGGCCAGTTAATTAACATTTCCTGAATAAAAGATTCAAGGAGTGTGAAAAAGATAAAAGCTGCCTACCTACTTAAATAGGTAGAAACAAGCAAAGTGAGCTATGACCTATGAGCTATGATTTTTTTTTCAACTGAAATCTGTAATGACTGTTATGGCTGTAACGTAGTCACATTTTATTGCTCCAAATACTATTAACCATTTGATACAAAAAGGTTGAAGTAGCTGACAATATATGATTTTCAGAGTTTCTAAATATCCAGCTTTGGTTTTGTTTGTTTGTTTGTTTGTTTTACCATGTGACAACCATTAGCTGAAACTGCAGCATGAACCTTATGAGCAGAGCACCTCAGATTATCTTTGCTGGGTACAGAAGTGGCTTAGTAATTTTTAGAGGATTCTCTAGACAGGATCAGACTGTTGGATTTTGCTAATGAAGAGTATCAGGATGCAATAACATATTGGATTTGCTGTGATTTAAAATCTTAGCTAGTGAACCATGCCGACATGTCAGCTCACCATGGGAATTTTGCAACATGCTTCTAATGGTTTTGCAAAAAAGGACATCGATGAAGGTTATATTGACTGCCATTTGCACCTGTCCACCTTCTGGTTCCCCTTTATACTTCAGATCAATTCAGGATCATTGGCTCTTTTAAGCCCAACAGGAAAAGCAAAATAGTGATGAGAGGTTAACAATTGTACAATTATGAAATTAATATATAAAGGAAATGTTATCTCTTTTATTCCTTCTAGACAGCGTGCACTCAGTGTTAAGCATCTTGATGCTTACTATGATTTGTGTGTTTCCAGTGGCTTTTAAAACATATCATCCCTATTAAAGTGCAGTGATAGTTCAATGGCACAAAAGGAATGCTAATGTTATAATTCTATTAAGTTCTATGAGTAGTGTTCAAATTCCTGCCACTAATGTAATTTCAAGGATTATACATAAGTAATTAACATTGTTAGGGGCCTTATCTACAAAAATAGCTCCTATACTTGAACTAGTGTAGTGTACTCATGCAACTGGTTTCTTGTCTCTGAAAAAGCAAATCCTGATCCTGGGAAGGCGTTCCATCCACTTGAGCTTCTCTAGTGGGGCACATCTCAAACTTGCTCCTGTATCTTCCCAGGTGCGCTAGTTTTCACTTATAAAAATACCATTACAATTGGGACTTTCTCCTGGCAGATCAGTAGAGAATGCTGTGAATAACGATCTCATCTTTGGAGACCTTTACTGTGAGGAGAAGAGAAAGTCCTTGCACAAAACTCTTGTGGGTCAGAGAACCCAGCACAGTGAACTCCTACATATGACAGAGATGAATCCAGCCTAAGGTGACTGCTTAAGGTGGGAATCAGTATTTGTATTCCTTGTCTTCCCATATAGAAAGAATGGGGGCCATGCTGGCAAAGATGACTTCCCATCTCAATACAACTTACTGTTCTCTCACTGCCATGACACACGGGAGATACAGTCTGACAGACAAGCGGCATGAAAGAAAATTCTTTAGAGACTGATTTCAAAACATTATACTCTTCTGCTTGATTTCTTTCATAGTCCCAGATCTGAACAAATGCAAAAAAACAAACAAACAAACAAACATAAAAAGCCACTATTTGAACGTGTTGCCCAGAGAAGTTGTGGTTGCCCCATCCCTGGAGGTGTTCAAGACCAGGTTGGATAGGGAAATGTGGGTGGCATCCCTGCCTATGGCAGGGGGATTGGAACTAGATGATCTTTGAAGTCCCTTCCAACCCAAGCCATTCTATGGTTCTATGATATGTCATGCTTGTTAACATAGTGAAGTCCAAAGGATGTCACAGAAGTAAGTATAGTGGATATATTTACAGTATGCCTTTTTTGTGTGACACCATGAAGGAAAATGTACCATGGCCAAGTATCATTGACCTGTTGTGTCCAAATGTTGCTTGTACGACAGCACTTGGACCTCATGGACAAATATATACAGGCTACAGAAGTCAACAGCCCCATTCTGTTCATTGTGCACCAGCTGTATCACTGAGCTCTCATATTCAGGATAAAGAAGCTTCCTTAAATGAAAACATTTAGAAGGTGTTATACTACCACTGGGGCTAATAGCAATATACAAAGGCATGTGATACTCTGCCACTAACACATTGCTGTATGCATGCTTCCATCACTACACTTCTAACACGTCTCTTTTACCCAGCTTGTGAGATAATGCAGAAGGAAACCATTGTTCAGATTAGACTTTCTGACCTCTGGCACAGTCATTAAAATCCTGAAATCTTGATTAGTTCTGGGCATACCACTTTGAATATGATCTAAAAAGTAGAGAATGGTTATAAATTGCAAGCAAAAATAAGTACAGATATGGGAACCATTTTGCATAACAAAAGACTAAATGTTTATGACTGCGCAAGAGGAATTGCACTAAAGATTTACAATGTAATGAATACGGAAAAGAAGTAGATCACAAACACCTATACAGCTCTTCTCAAGATGGTACAGCACAAGGAGATAGCAGCGAAACTCAAAGGTGGTAAAGGAGAAAAGGGCTCATTCTTGCAGCACTAAAAAAGAAAGTTTTATTATTCTCTTCAGTGGGAATAGAACGGGTGCTCTGTTTTCTAGTTACTCTGAAGGATACCTCATAAAACATTACTGTGCTTATGGTAAAAGAGCATATGGTGAAACACTGTCTTTGCCCTTAACACTTCTTTGCCCGAGAAGAATCAAGGTGAAGAAATGAAAAACCACCAACTTTCAGGTATCTTACTTTACAGTTTCCATTTTTTAGAGAAAATTGGATTAATAATTTTTAAAAGATTGGATTTTCCACAGCATGACAAAAAAAAAACATTTAGATAAGACAGTGAAAATAATGTTTTCTCCACCAAAACTGTCACAAAGAGAATTATATGGGAACAAAAGTGTCCAGTGAAAATGTGTCATCTTTGAAATGAACAACTAAATGAAACAAAAATTAATCAAAATCTTTTTGAATAGAACAAGTAAAAAATGAAGCAGTCTTCAAAAATAAAATCTATACTTGAGTGAGAATGGTATAGGTAACTCACACAGTTACAATAGATGGAATATTTTTTTTTATAAAGGAGAAATCCTTTGCACTTCAGGGTATAATCCAAGTACTAATTTCTGCTAATGCTTAGAAGGAAATGCCTCCAGTGCATGGCTTATTTTACAGTTAGCACTACAAGATGTGTACCTCTTCCTCTGAAGTCTTAGTGCTGCATTTCTTGAGCATTCGGAGTCAGAAATCCAAGGTGGTGTCACTTTAGTAATTGGCAAAGTCTCAGAGCTGATGGGAATTAATTATTTGTGAAATGTTTAGGGTGACATACACCAAAGCAGTTGGTCAAGTCCCAACAACGATTTTGGGAACCATTGTATTCTTTATGGTTCAATACCATTGGAGACTAAATTCTTCACCTGAATAAAAGGACAATCCTGATGTTCCTCCCAGCGTTTCATGTAACACTAATTCTAGTTAAGAAATCAGCCTGCCTGGAAACTGTCTTTGAAATTGATCTGTTTCTTATTTTGAAGGCAGAACACAGATGCAATAATTAAAAAAGTAGTCCTGAAAGAAATCTCTGTTCTACTTCCCCCTCATTCTTTCTGAGTATATATTGACATGTATTTACATATACACATATACATATATTTGTATATTGATATAAATGTAAAAAGAGAGAGAGAGATACATTATAAAAACAGATAATAGGTCAGCACTAGCAGTGTATTTTGAAATTATGTAAATCCTTGTAAATCCCTTACACAAACTGAGAAATGAAGGAAGTGAGAGCCAGGGGGAACACACACACCTAGAAGAGCAGGACACATATCATCCTGCTTCTAAAACATCCATATGTAGATATAAATTTTATGGCTATTCTTTTCACTTTTTCAGATTTCCTGTGCCTTTATCTTGAGCTAACAAGCAGAGCTTCTGCATCCATGGATGGAGTTTTACTGCTGTCCAGCACAGCTCTTGCCATCTCTTTTTCTTGCCATCTCTTTGTAGGAAAACATCATGGCTACTCCTGATATACTCAACCACAAACACTACGGCAGCTTCAAATAAAGCCCCATATTCTCCTAGCTTATGTTACAGTCTCCGCATTGTTAACTCGTTTATAATATTTCATGGGCAGAAATAAGCCAAGATCTGTATCTACCAGCTTTGTAAATGGTAGAACTGTATTTTATTGCAGAGAAGTTCTGACTTATCAAAAACATGTTGTTTAAAAAGTGTAATCTATTTGACAAACAACCACTTGACAAACATTGTTTTTTCTTCTTGCCCCAAAATAGTATCTTCTACAAGGAAATAAGGAATGTCAAGCAAATGAGTTCAGAATTATTATATCAATTAAACAACCTTGAAGCTACTATCAAAAACTGTGGATACTTGTTTGAATAGTTGATGCAGACTCAAAAAAGCAACACTAATGAGCACAGTAAATCTTAAAAATCTTATTCTGAACTGCTCAAACAGGCATCAAATTGCCCAAAAAAGAAAGAGTTTCTATCTCAAATTCATCTTTGTTGCAAAACTGCAGAAGGCAATGGATTTGTATAAACTATTAACTTGGTTTTCCCTGTCTACTGATGAGCCAAATAGGAAAGTCTGTGCTCTTACTAGAGATGGACATCTTTGGCAGTCCAGGAGAAGCAACATAGGGCACATAATCTAGCACAATGAGATTAAGTAGTCAGGTCAAGATTTTGACCAAATATAAAAACACACATGTATGAAATGACCCTCTCTATCAAGTGAAAAGATTGATCCACAACCAATGGAAGTCCATCTGGCTTCAACAGGCTTGAGAGCAAGATCTCATGAGCTTCCTAAGATACTGCCTTATAAAACCTATCTTGCAGGTCAGAAAGAGTCTTAGGGGAAAGATACTGAGCGATTTGTTCAGCAACAGCTTTCTTTATCAATTCCAGAAGAACGTCAGATTTCCGAGCTGTCAAAGCCTTGTCATATGTGAAGTGGAGCATCAAGGATTACAGCTTCTATGAGCTCCCCTTTACATCCTTGTCCACTTCACGTTATACTATACATTTCCCACCACATGGACTCTCAGCATCATCCCAATAGCCTCTTACAAAATGTGAATTAAGAACAATCAGTGAGTACTCTCAGGAGTAAGATGGCACATGGCAAATATTACTAATTTCCTTGCTCTTATGCAAGTCAGAATAGTTTACTTTAGTTTGCCTTTCAGATGTATTTAGTCTTCAAGTCAGAAAAAACACATCAGTTGCCACCACAACCCTTCTAGTTTGTTTTTTTAGTCACGTGGATTTTAAAACTTCTTTGTTGTTTTTAAATGGAATTTTGTATATTTAAGAGCACTACATTTGGAAGACATTTTTTAGACATCCAGATTGACGTGCAAGGAAAGAAACAGCTCTGTCTGTTTTTAAATGGGCTCCAGGTTGGAGAAAGTACTCCATTGCCTGCCTATGAAAAGAGCAGTGAAAGAATAAAAATAAAGTACTTTCTGGCTCAGCTTTGTGAGCTGAATCTTTGGTGTCTCTCTCTGTTGCACACAACAGTGCAACAGAGGAAGGAATAGAATGTCTCTGAGCATGAGAAAAAAAATTTCATCCTAAACATCGCTGTCATTTTCGTGCTGTGATTCCAGAAAGCCAGCTAATCTTCTACATTCACAAAAAAAAAAAAAATTGAGATTTGTTTATGGATATACATATATATATATATATACATGTATATAGTCTCTCCCACCACTCCTTCTCCCTCTTCCCTCAACAATAGATGGATAAAGTAGATGTGTCAGTAGTGAGCTTTTTTAGCCAAATGCCTTGTTGAGTTCAGCCCAGGTGCCTGCCTAACAACGAGCAGAGCATTCCTTGTACTGGCCTTTGTGTATTAGAAAAGGATTTACTTTCACCACATTCCAAGCTACATAACAATTCCATATAAATTATTACAGCAAATAATAAAGGAACTGTCTTGTACACGTGTCAGCTCAAAAGCAGCCATACAAAAGTAAGCAGAATGAATGTAAACGTAAGAGATGCTTCAGAGAATAGTTTTATCTGAGATTTTTTAAACACAAACAAATGCCCAGTTGTCACTGGCCAAGTGCACAAACTTCTTCTTGTGAAGATCACTGGAAGATGAAAGTTAAAATGGATGCTGCTGGCAAGAATAATAGAGAAGCAACTGGTGGCTATGGAAATCTGCTTAGGGCTGAGAAAAAAAATGCTAGCATCTATTCGACTCATGTAGTCAAATAGAGGGGAAAGAGGAAAGGATGGTTCTGTGTAGACAGGCAAAGAAGGGCTGAAAATCTGTTAACAGGTGAAATAAGAGTATCAGTGGGTAGTTTACAGTTGAGAGGAGACCTGTGTGCTTTTGTGTAGCATAAGGTTTGGAAGGCAGGCAAAGGTGAACCTGGATGCTTGTAAGCAGAATGCTAATGGAAAATTTTTGTAGCTGGAGTCAGTGATATTAACAGGGGAGGTTTAAGCAGTGAAGAGGTGGCAGAGGGATTCAGTAGTTCTGACAGTGGCAAATTTTTATCTGTGAGGACTGTTAGAAACCAAAAAAAAAATGGGTCTCAGATCAGGAACTCAGTGGAATTGTACGAAGATGGGAAAAATACATGAGTGGACTCCACATAGAGAAGTCCTCCAGGTTACTTGATGTCTAAACACATGCCGCCTGATTCCCAGAACCCTGGTGTGCCTTCCTTTGAAAAGTGAATGCATTTCTAAGTGACACAAATTAAAAATGAGAGCTGAAACTTAAAGGAACAGCTGTTTTGAACCTTTTGGGTAAGGGGGACAAAATAAATAGGGATGAAGAGCTTCACCCTTGGAGATGTTCGGGCTCCATAACTGCTAAAATGACATAGTCCCAACTGTCCTTTTAAAGAGCAGTGTGTCTTTCAGGGTTAGCTTTATGCCTCTGCTGTTGCAGAACGGTGTGGCTCTTTTGTACTCTAGAGCATGATGGGAATCTGTTGCTTATCTAACACAAGAACGTCTACTTCATTCCATGATGGTATGACCTCAGCTGACACTGTGATGATTAGTGAGGTTCATATTACTAAACTCCTCAAGTGTACATTGAGGACCTACAGGGGGTTGGGAGTGTCGGGACTGCACACATCTGTCTACGTGATCACAACTACCAATCTACCTTTATGAGATTCTTTTAAAACAAAGAGTGATCTTTGTAAGGCTCTGGGGGGTCCTTACCAGCAGCGTGAAGAGTACCTATTAACCATAAAACCACATTTAAACAGACAATATTCAATACTGCAGGGGAATGAAAATCACCAGGCTTGCTTGGGAAAAGATAACTCCATGATACATGACCAACAGACTGACACACACCAGAGACTGTGGCCCCAGACTTTCCAGACATGAACGTTACCCCTATTTACTAGACTGACTGCATCAGGAGTGGCCTCTCCATGCAGTTTAATCTAAATTTGGGTTCTAAGCATTCAGTTTTTTAATTCTCCGACTTCATGGCTGTAGAACTTCACTAGAGGCATAGCTGATTTCAAAATCATTTCCATATTTCTGTGCAAACTCCACACAGGTAATTACAGGGTGTTTTTTTTTTTGTATCGCTAGGGCTGGTGGCCATACACTGGCTCCCCAGAATAAGAAGGGAGAAGGTGTCATCCCCTTGAGTGATTTTTTGTTTGTTTGTATGGTTGGTTTGGTTTGGTTTGGTTTTGTATGTTTGTTTGTTTGTTTGCTTGCTTGTTTGGGTTGTGGGGTTTTTGTTTGTTTGTTTGGTTGGTTGGTTGGTTTTGTTTTCACAGAGTCACAGAACCGTCTAGGTTGGAAGAGACCTCCAAGATCATCTAGTCCAACCTCTGTCCTAACACTAACAAGACCTCCACTAAACCATATCACTAAGGGCTACATCTAAACATCTTTTAAAGACCTCCAGGGATGGTGACTCCACCACCTCCCTGGGCAGCCCGTTCCAATGCCTAACAACCCTTTCAGTAAAGAAGTTCCTCCTAATATCCAACCTAAACCTCCCCTGGTGCAGCTTTAGCCCATTCCCCCTCGTCCTGTCACCAGGCACGTGGGAGAATAGACCAACCCCCACCTCGCCACAGCCTCCTTTAAGGTACCTGTAGAGAACAATAAGGTCACCCCTGAGCCTCCTCTTCTCCAGGCTAAACAACCCCAGCTCCCTCAGCCGCTCCTCATAAGACTTGTTCTCCAGACCCCTCACCAGCTTCGTTGCCCTTCTCTGGACTCTCTCGAGCACCTCCATGTCCTTCTTGTAGCGAGGGGCCCAAAACCGAACACAGTACTCGAGGTGCGGCCTCACCAGAGCCGAGTACAGGGGGACAATCACTTCCCTAGACCTGCTGGCCACACTCCTTCTTACACAAGCCAGGATGCTGTTGGCCTTCTTGGCCACCTGAGCACACTGCTGGCTCATATTCAGCTGCCTATCAACCAGTACTCCCAGGTCCTTCTCGGCCAGGCAGTTTTCCAACCACTCATCTCCCAGTTTTTCTTGGCTTTCAATGGTATCAACACTCAAAGGACTGAGACATTTTTTAAAGTTACGTGATAAATTCAGGCTTTCTTTCACCAATTTGGGACACCACTCCCTGTCTTTCTATGTGATCAGAATATACATTTTTTAGCTTAGAAAAGCAAGGTCTTCCAGAGAATGGTGGGGCATTGGGGAAAATGAGAAAAAGACGTTGCATTAGTAGCAAAATGCAAACAAGTTAAAAAGAAGCCAGAGAGGAAATAAGGAACAGGGAGTCAGATGGAATGACTTCCAAAACCATTCTAAATGCATATGTCTTTATGTCATGCCAATGTCAGTGTGTCTTGAAACTACCATCAGAACTGGCTCACTGGGACTCAACTTTTCACAAGCTGCCTAGACTGGAAATGCTACAGAGAAGACACTTGAACCAGTTTCACTGTGCATTCCCATCCAAGAGTGAGATAAACATAAAAGCATAACCCTGGGTCTGGTTTAGAGAGAAGGAAGGTGGTGCAGGGTGCAAAAAATTTATTTTCCACATCCCATCTCATTTCTGACCACCAAGCCTCTTACTGTCATGTTCTTGCTCTGCAGAAAGTCTCATTTTAGTCCTACTCAATACAAGTAGTCGCTGGAAGGGATTAGGAAACAGACTCCAGAAAGAGCACATGATTTATCTATATAAATAGGAACTAGAGAGAAGCCTCGGTAACTATCCTCCACAAATCTGCATGCAAAATGGTATAACTCTTCTTTTTCATAAGCTCAAAATCAAAAATGTCATGATGTCATTTTACAGCATCTGGGAAAGTTTTGTTACAGACACACCTGTATAAAATGGTCCCATTTAATTTGAAGCAAGCTTCTCTGGTGGGTTGGCAGCCCTGTAGTAGATTTTTCTGAGAGTTTGAGCTGACTCCAGCATTTTGAATTTTGTTTCAACACTGAGGTCACTGGCAGGTGAGCAGGAGATAACACCTACAAACTCCCAGCACAGGAAGAGAAGAGGGATGATAATGAAGCTTCCCCTGTTGTATACCACTAACACTGGAGAAGAATGAATGCATGGATACATATTTTACTTGGACAGATAATGATAGAACAAGGGGGAATGGTTTTGAACTAAAGGAGGGGAGATTTGTATTAGATATAAGGAGGAAATTCTTCACTATGAGGGCAGTGAGGCACTAGAACAGGTTGCCCAGAGAATGTGCGGATGCTCCATCCCTGGAAGTGATTGAGGCCAGGCTGGATGGGTCTTTGACCAACCTGGTCTAGTGGATGGCATCCCTGCCCATGGCAGGGGGGTTGGAGGTAGATGGTCTTTAAGGTCCTTTCCAACCCAAACCATTCTATGAAATTCTTTATCTGTTGGTCCTCCTTGATGAATCGACAATGTAATCTGTACCACAATAACTAGCAGCTTACTTTTTTTGTGAGACCACAATACATGTTGCAGTCTGATTTGGAGCTGTCCCATACAGGCTGTACTTTCCATAGCTTATCTGCATAGTTTAAAGGACTATTGAAGATCCTTAGTAGCCTACAGTACATTTGAAAATATTGTAGAAAACTGACTACAGATACATGTTTGTATAGGTTGAGAAGTGTCTACATAGTCTTATCTCAAAAACTGTAGTGACTCTCAAACAGAAAATTCCTATTATCATAACATCTAAGGTCAGATATTGAAAAGAAACCACAACAGAAGTTAGGAGTGAATGCTGGAATCCTAAACAGGTAAGTCATTGATAGCTTAAAAAAATAAAAAATAAAAAAAAAATCTCATTTAGCTGTCTGTACAACTAGGAGATATCCAGTTCAATCGTTCAGTCTCTGAAGTACTGGCTACACTTACAACTAATTTCATCATCAGACCTTTCTTCAAAATGTGACAATGGCTGCTATTGTGTGGTGATGACATAAAGCATATGGGATGGTTAAGGGACTCTTTTTTTGTGTGTAATTGCCAAGCAAATCCAATCTCAGTAAAGTGGCATGAATTAAAGCTATGAAATAGCAAAAGTGGAAAATACAAGAACTGGGACTGCAAATGAAATTATCTACTAGTTATCACCATAATTAAAAGTAGATCAATGGTGTAGATTCCCCAAGGGAAGCTGCTGTGGTTAAAGTCAAAGAAATCCCTTCATCCCTAGCTGCGAATGGAGTTCAGTTGGACAATGACTGAAGTTTTTCACGTTATTTGCCTTTTATAATCTTAAACACATGCTTCGTCTCCTTGCTCCATCATGAAAACCACAACTAGAATAAGTATTAACTTATTAATAAGTATTAACTGTCTCCTTTGTTTATTCACAGGTACTGAAAAGAATTCAAAGTCTGAATGCACACTGAATTTTCTTTCGGCTTCTAGAGCAAGAAACTGAAATACATGTACAGGAGATGCCACCACTGTTGTATCTACTGTACTAATACAGGAACATTGAGAAGGTCCCCTAAAGATTTTGGGGGGTTATTTGGAAGAGTTTAGGGCAAACCTAAATCCTTCAATGCAGGTAGTTGTTGGCAGAAGCTCCACAATGCAAATGTTGGGCTGAGCTTTGTCATATTGGACACCTGATTTTGTTTGGGGCCACAAAGCAGTGGGTGGTCCCGTAAAAACATGGACAGTGGGGTAGGACAGCATGACCCTCGGGTTACTGGGTCAGTGCCTGGCACTGCAGGACACTCAAGCTGCCAGGGGTCCACCCTGAGCCAAGCTGTGTGTCACCTGGGCGCAACATCACTCCTCTTAGTTTTGGAGAGAGAAAGGCAACTGTGGGAAGTTGCCCTCCCCATGTGCCATGAAACACTTCTGAGAAATAATGGAGAAGCCATATGCACCTGTACCGCTGCGTTTCTTTTGCATTTCATTTCATGCCAACATGGTGGAACTCAGCCATCCCCATCACCCTGGATGTGCCTAAAATCCTTTCCACAGAGCTCCCCTTTCCCTCCAAAGCTGGTCCTACTTTGCTTATGTCTATGTGACATAATAATCCACCTTCTCCAGCACAACATTTTCAGGACAAAATAATTATATTTTTTTTTCTGTAAAATGCTTAGCTTTTGGGTTAAAAAAAATATGATTAATAATTTTATTCCTAAAGCACTCCCTCTACTGATAGACTCAGCAAGAACTGTACCACATATTTAAGTATATTAATAAATAAGTAAGTAAATGTAGAAATGGTCATTGAAGAAACCTTGATAATCTGTAATAGGGATAAAACATAAGAAAGAATAGGGACTGAATTCCAAGAAAAAAAGAGCAAAGATCACAATAGGAGGATGTAACTATGGAATAATAATATTAAGAATTTGCAAAGAGACGGGAGAAGTTTCTCACATTCCTTAATTAGGAAGTAAAAGGCACTTGTGACTTCAGTACAAAGCAATTTCTGCAGTTTAGGTCCTCTGCAGCACACACTAACCACCCGATAGTCCTCTGCAGCACACGCTAACCACCCGATAGTAGCATTCCCCTAAATGGGAGTGTTTGGTAGGCGTCGATGTATGTGAAGGGCTCAATGTGCACTGTGCTAATTCAAGGGATATAAGTCTCAAAGAGGACACCTTGAATGATGTCAAGGCTCAGAACGTTCCCAGCTCCTAAAAAACCTTCCTTACTCAGATCAAGCTGCTGCTTCCTGGGCAGGCCATGTAAAAACAATCCTGTACCATACTAACGGCCAGAAATGGAGGCAAGCACAGATGTTGACAGCTCTGAAAAGCAGGGAAAGGAGTAGAGAGCATGGGAGAGGTGCGGAAGGGGGCCTTACTGACAATCATGATAAATGTTTGTGGCTTTTCTTTCACACTTGGAAGTGTAACAAATGCCAGACTAAGCATTCGCAGGTAGGAATTTGGGCAATCTTTAGTTAATGCTAAACTCCATGTGTAATACTATTGTGTGGCTTTATTATTACAATCTGTTCCTACCTCTCACGCTGGTTGCCCCCATTCTCTGACAGCTCCCAGCGCAGTAAGACACTGAAACCATGGATGCCCTGTTTCTACTGAAACCCTTCTCTCAAGTCTTTAGAAACAATCATGCATTTTAAAGGATTGTAAAAACAGTACTTGTAGTGTTGCTGAAAAATCTGTCCAGTTTTTATTTTCATAGGAAATATGTTTCATGATATTCAGCAGCAGCTGTTGATAGCCTTTCCAAAAGATGGGAAAGTGTCATGATTGCAACCCATCAGAAAAAAAAAATAAAAAAAAAAGTCAAAGTTTTTCCAGGGTATTACCCAGATAATCCAGTCCACACGTATCTAGCTCTACGCATGAGTGAGCAACCCCATTGACTGCAGTGGGTCTACTCACATGTGCAAATCAAGTATGAATCTTGTGCAAAACAAGTATCAATCTTGTTTGCAAGATCTGAGCTCTGATTCAGTTCTGAAACAGAGTAAGGTTCACATGGTTGTGATTCACATTGAATTTGAGACTCAAATTTGAACCTGCCAGCTTGTCATCAAGCTAGCTGCCTTTTCTTTATTTCATTTTTGTTTTTTTTCTTTGTCAGTGCAAGCTTCTTATATTTCAGACATATATACATTTTGTGAGGCAGCTCAGCCTGCTGAGCCAGGATCTTTCATCAAGGAAAGAAAAGTGTATTGCTTGGTTCTTAGAGAAAGAAGAAAACATTGCTTGCTTTTTGGATTACATCCAAACTGTCTGTGACACCATACCATACAAGTAGTGCAATTGGTCATAAATTAAACTATATATGGGTTTTAAAATACACATAGTCTGATTAGCTTGTGCCCAAGTAAAGCAGTCAATAACATATCCTTATTTGATTCTACAGCTCTAGTGGTCTCTAAGGAAATTGTTCCTCAGTCTTCTGTGTTTTAAAATGTAATGCATTCACTAGGTTTTACAGCATAATTCACATTTTGAGGGCAATATTCCTCCAAATTCTGTCCTCAAAGCTCCTAGAAACCATGGTTTGGTGACTTAATTTTTGTTCCTCACATCTTCAGAGACAACCACCCCATCACCACTAAAAAATCCCCAACCCCAAACTTTGACTCTGTCATTAAGTTATTTAAAAATAAACAAACAACTAATTATTGCATATTTTTTTATAAGAAAACCAAAACAACTCTGGTATTTCCACAGTAATGAGAAAGACAGTTAGCCTTTCCAGTTTTGCGTCACTTCTATATTTTATCTTCTCACTAGGGGCCAAATGCTTTTCTCCCAGGCTGCTGGTGCAAGTGGATAGAACAGTGTTAGAAAATTCTATAAAATACATGGGGAGAAATCCTTCTTCCTGTATATGAGTTGGAAGCTAGTGTCAAGAACCAGGATGTGGCAGAGCTTATCAGTTCTGTCACCGTGCTGTGCTACAACTGTGTGGCTTGAGGACAAGAGTGGGACCGCATCTGGACATTAGGAGCTAGAAGCTGAAAAATGCAACCAGCTGTGAGGGCTGTGAGGACATGACCAGTAAAGGAAGCCATATTTCTACTTCTCTCCTCACACATATGACAGCCTTATGGAACTAAGTTTCAATTAAAGGATGTGAACGTAATGTGTGGCCTTGCTATATTCCAGAGCTTCTCTCTGTTAGGAGAACTGTCCCAGTTTCCTCCAGGTGGGCCACCCCCCTTCTATACTACTCATGCAGGATTATCCCTGGGGACCATTTCAGTGAATAAAAGTGATATAATAGGATTCAAGCACACATTATTCTTTTTAAAATCACTTAAAACTTGTGTGAGGAAAACTGAAAATTCCATCTTGAAGTTGCAAACTACCTTTCTGCAGAACAGTTTCTATTACATTTGTCCATTTTTCACCATTACAGCAGAAATAAAGAAATGATCATGACTGTTACTATGTTTTATTTTGCTTTATTTGAAACTTCCGGAACATTTTTTTTCATTAGCACTAAATTCTTCTTCAGGATGCACTAACACATTGATGACCATGGAGAATCTGAATAGTCAAGAGCAGAATCTGACCTCTGTGTATCACTGTCAACAAAAATAATACAGTAGATATGTATTTAAACAATAGCATTTTGCTAATTTAATAATATCTATGTGAAATGTCACATGATCAGTATACTCAGAATTGTAAAGTATTTTTATATGTTTAAAGGATACTACTAGACAAGGCATTTTGTGTAGTGCTTTATAGCATACCAATATATCCTACTATACATGTGCCAGAGAATCAAAGAGGTTTCTTGTTTTCATATTCTACTATCTTATCATTAAGTACTTCTATAATGTGTCCGTGATATTAGAACTCATCTCACTATAGTGTGTTCTATTGCCTGGCTCTTTGTCTCAACAGTTTCCTCATGGCTATTTGATGGTTTGAAAACTTGGGATTACTTCCAAAACACATGAGCACAAGAGAGTTTTTCTTACTTAAAACCATTTTTCTAAATTAAAAAAAAAAATGTTTCTGTAAATCCATATTATCTGTAGACTTCCATGATGTATTTCTGAATAGATTAGTTATTTTTGTGTGTACTGGATACTATGATATACTGGACCAAATTCAGCCCCTTCATATTACTGTATTGAAATCAATGCAATAGGATAATTTAGTAAAGATTTCAGCAAATGATATCAACTCAAATTTAATAAAAAAATAACACTAGGATAAATCCAGCCCCCAATTAAATCATCCAAAGTTTCTTTTTTTTATTTCTTTTTTTTTTTTTTTGGCCTACTCTTTTAGCCTTCCCTTCCCTTCCCTTCCCTTCCCTTCCCTTTTCATCTTTTCAACCTTCTTCTTCTCCTGCTACTCTATTGTAAATGCCTCACCTGCTCTGCAGTCCTCGAAAGCAGGACTTTTGGTCTGCCTGATGATGCACAGTTTTATGTAAAGGAAGACAGTGAAACTTAAACAGTACTTAAGCTCTGTGCAGACAGAAGCACCATCAGTTATGGCTGAGTTATTTGACCACGTCCAATTTAAAAATAATAATGTAAACAGGAGTGGGATTTGAACAGAGAAAGAGTCCACAAAAATACAAACATCTCACAGTTTTTAACCAGAGAGAGCAGTAACTGCAAATCTGTCATTGTTTTTCTGTGTTTTGCTTCGAGAGCTTCACAGACATCAGACTTTGATTTTTCCCAAGTAAGAATATGTGTACATTCTTTTTTCAAATGTATACTTAGGATATTTATGGATACCACTTCCCATATCAAATCATAACAATACAGATCTTACTCTGCTATGAAATGCCTGGTGATTTTAAAGTCAGATGTGGGACCTCTGCCATGGGTCAAACAGCTTCCACATTTACTGGTACTCCAAAGCAATAGACAAAGTACACATCTGCACATCTGTTTAGACCACCAAAACAATTGTTTTGTGCTTTGTTTGTTTTCAGACTTAAGCTCAAGATGCAGTTAAGACTGTGCTTGAACAAACCCATAAGAGTTAGAAGAATATCTGTTGGTAAAATGAAGAAAGGTTTATAGAAGTGAAAAAATGGGACACTGTTTTGGTCAGGCTAGTACTTCAGGAAGCAGAAATCTACGATATACAGCCTGGTATATGGGTTTAAATTATTGCTATTCAGTTACAAGTTTCACAGTTTTGGCATCTCTGTCTTTCATTGTTCCTTATGAGTTTATAATGTATAGGTTACAGCCTGTCCTGGTAGACTCCGGAAGCCCTTCGCTATAAGGAGGCCGTTCATCATTGTATCTCTGGGCAGCCTGGAGTCTGCAACTTCAATACTTAGAGCTGCCCTTTGAGCAAAACAGAGCGTGCGCTGTTAACTGTTTAGCTGTTACCCAAATGAAACTCATATATTACAGTTTTAAAGTAAAAATAAAACAGAACAACGTAGTTTTAATTGCCATTTCTACAATAAAATCGTGGCTTATTTATAAGTTGGGATTTTATTACCTACTGCAATTTATACTCACTTTATCTGGAAGTTCATGGTGGGCAACAAATAACTAGTCACAGTTTTTTTGGTCATTTTTCCCTGAAAACACAATGACATCTTAAAATATGGAAAAGCAATTTATAAGAGAAATGAAAAAAGCTTACATGGAAGATTACATAAAATACATCTGTCTTTTCAAACCACTGAGATATATAAACAACTCATTAAAAACTGAAAAAGCCAAAGAAAAGGACAAAAGATCTTTTAATGTGAAGACATTTTGAACAGATATTTTTCTGCTTTTAAAAAGACAGGATGTTACTTCATTCCTAGGAAGAGAATCTCAAATGAACAGGGGAAAATACCAGAATTTTCAATGAGCACTGTCCCTGAGAGGGCTTATGTTAAAGGTTTAAAAAAAAATAAAAAATAAAGCTGCAAGTCGAGATGTCATTTTAAATAGAATCCAGGTTCTTATTTTTCCATTGCAAAGAGTTTTCTTTTATGTCAAATGAAATTTTAAGATCACCTATGAATTTGCAACTGAACCCTTTACTGCCAAATCTGATTCCAATCCTTAAAAAATCTGTTTCTGTAATATGGCCAGCAATGCACTAACTTCTAAAAGGTAGCCAGACATACTGGCAAAAAAATATATGTGGTTAATCAACTAAAACTATGTAGTAGTTTGGGAACAATCAATCAACTTCCAGAACCTTTAGAGCATGAAGTTGCTGTGAGGCTATCCATGAGCTAGAGTAATGGTAACGGCTAATGTACACAGATGTTTTTGAGATAATCTTGTCTTCTTTTTGTTTTATTTCTCATTTTCAAGATGTTTCTAGCCAAGTATAAGCTTTACTATTAAACAATAATAAAACCACCACAAATAAATTCCTGATAATAATATAAATATAGAGGGACAGTAGGTGTCACTTTGCACCAAGTTAAAATAAGCACTGTCAAAAATGAGGTTTGTGTTCAAGCAGTGGTGGTGTCTTTATCTGTGCTCATCCAAACAAGGACTTAGGCACTTAAAGTGTGATATAAGTGAAAATACAGATAACTGCATGCAATATTGGGATTCTAAAATCTCCCGATAAGCTATTACTTGAGGCAGTGTAGCTACTAATCTGAAAGATGCCTATTCACTCGAAAATGTTCATCTTTATATATGCAATAATATTTCATTCTTAATAAGAAAAGCTGAGCTGCTCACTTCAATCTTCACACTTAGGCATGCCTGGCATCTAGGAACCCTCTGCTCAGTTCCTTGAGGGTCTGTGAAAATAAACTGCATGAAGTCACCCCTAAAGCAGAGCAGTGAGGAACAGTCACCCATAAAATGTAGTAGCACTCTGTAGGTCAGAATAGCTGGAGAAGGACTCCCAAGCACTTATCCTGCCTTTATAACATAACACTGTGTTTTGAGCATTGGTGGAAGAAATCATGACCAAGGTTCAGTTCCTGGCTTTCTCTCAGGGGATTTTAAGACCCCTTTCCACTTCCTAACTTAACTCTTTATTCATCAGGTTGCTGGATTCCACTCCTAGAGAGGTTTATGTATGAATATTACATTAAACTGTTCATGGATAAATTAGCAATTTGAGAACAGTCACTAAGAGAAACACACCTGTAGCTTCCATGTGGAAACAGTATCTAATTCACTGCATGTACTACTGAAAATTATGGAATTGCCTTTAATCTCCTTAATAAATGCTTTCAAAAATCAGCGATCAATGCAGACCTAATAGCCCTGTCACAAGAAATGGAAGTCCACATTTTTGTACTTAAACTATCATGCTCCTATTTAGGTCTTCTGAGAATGAAAAAGTCTTGAATTTTACAGTTTTGCTGCCCCATATAAAACTATCTGCTTTTCGAATCTAGAATCCTGATTGTGAAGGGGTTGCTCCATCCCAAGCCAAGTACTGCAGAGATAGTCTTGTTTTGGGCTGGTATCATCTAGGTATTTTGTTGGGTTTTTGTTTGTTTGTTTGTTTATTTTCATTGGAATCAATGCATACTAGATTATGCTCTGTAGGGAGATGTACTGAAGATGGACAAAGTATTTTTGTAAAAAATCTGTAAAGAAATTGTGCCATATAAATAGCTTTATTATTTTACATTTTGTCCACAAATGTGACAAGTTATCATCATTGTTAATAGAATGGTATTTTAAGTCAGTTTAGGATTTTTCTGAAGCTATTATGGTCACTTAGATCAAGGTGGGATGTTGGGCTAGGTTTAAATATAGTGCATTTTGGAAACACTTCTTTCATGAGATAGAACACATTTTTTCTTTTTCATGTACTTCTGTGGCTCCAGCCATTTCAGGGGCAACTTTGATAAACTTGAATAAAGCAAATGGTCTGCCTTACAAGGTAGTCAGAAAGCATTTCCTACAACTAATTACATTCATGTTTATTCAAAGAGCAGTTCTAGGGATAATTTTATAACCTTGAATAAAATGTTTTTCTTTTCTCTTAAAGGTTAAGAGGAATTCTCATGTACACAGAACATTCATGGTCCCAAATCATTAACAGAATCTGTGTCTAAATTAAGTATTTCATTTTAAAGCAAAATATTTTAAAAAACAACTACTTTTCAATTTATATACCAAGGCTTGAACATTAGGATTTTGTTTCCACTGCAACAGATGATGTCATTGGCACTTAAACCACAACAAAAGAATGCCCTTTTGTAATTATCGGTGACATCATAACTAATTTGGGGTGCAGATTACACGCAGAAATTCTAAGTCTGGCAAGAGAAAGAACTGATGTCAAAATACCCTTGTATAAAACGTACTTGTCACCAAGATAAAAACTATGCAAGGTCTTGCTGTGGAGATTTTAAAGACTTCAAAAAGAAAGGCGGGGAAAGGGGGAGAGGAGGGAATAAAGGATGATTTTTCTGCTCACACAGAAGACAGTTAAAAATATGTGTAAAGTGTGTGTTTTGGTATTTTGAAGTGGTTTGCTTCTAACAATAGAACTGCACACTCATCACTGGTCATGGGATTTGTGTGGTTTGAGGCTCTGTCTTATGCCAAGGCTCAAAACATTGAGTAGTAGCTTTGCTCTGGTGGAATGGCAACAGCAAAAGGGAACTGATATGCAGACAGTGGTGACTTCAGGCTTCTGAAAGTTATATGATCACTTAGGGTCTGATGTTTCCAAAAGTCCCGCGTGACACAAAAACATCTGACCCACTAACCATCTGCTAGACTTTCCCAGATTCTCCTCAGCAGATGTACCTTCACAAGCCCTGGTAGAGCCCAGAGGATAGTAAACTCTTCCTGCACAAGACTTTTGCAACTCTCACTGGGTTATGCTTCACCTATTTTTACACAGACTGGTTAGTTTATGTCCATAACCTGCTTTGTACAGAGCCTCCTGGCAGGAAACAACTTCATGGGCTTCTGGGGCAGTGTGCCAAAATGTGAAACAACAATAATCTAAAGCAAAGACATTGTTTTTTATCACTTTTCCATTAACATATCAGCTGGTCTCATTTCTCTTACTATTTTGGTATTTAAGATGATTGCTGATTTAGAATCAAAATTCCTTTTGTCTTAAGACTCTATGAGGGTTTAAACGTTCATTATGCATGTCCCTTGCAGTTCACCAGGACAAGATTCTCTTTTGCCACGAGATGTAGCATAATAGTTAAAATCTAAGGACAAAGCCAATTATTTTCCAATGTACACTTTATACAAACTTAAATATTGCATGCTTATGGATGCAAATCCAAACATTTTAGGATGTATATTGTATATATTCTATCCATTATTTAATATAAATATATTCTCTGTTTTGTGTGTATATGCCTACATTCACACCTTGGCACAGCACGCAGATAATGTGCACATGGGCTACCATTCTCCCTTTTGAGTTTTAACTCATCAGGCCCAATTTCTATTTGTCATGGGAGATGATCTTCAACACAGACAAAGGACTCCAAAGAGCTGTTTTAGGCTGAAGATCTTGACCTCTCCCAGTCCAGCACTCACCTTTCTGCCACATCTTTTCCTCTTTAAGACTCATGGCCACTCTTCCTTACACTTTACAACACTGGAATATCCTACACTCACAGCTACAAAGTCCAGAATAGACAAAGGAGAATAAATTTTGGGTAGTCTGAGAAAATGAAATTGAGATCCAAGAGTCTTTGAGTGCCTTACTGCTTCTATCCTGTGTGACCCTTGAATGTAAGGAACTTGAAAGGAGCCAATGTTACCTTGTTTTGCATGAGGCTCATACTTTACATGAAATTCAGATGAAAATGGTAACACTGACAAGAGTAGAAAACACAAGTCATCAGCAAAGTCTCAGCTTGCTTGCCTTGCTCAGGTAAGTAGGTACCATGATGTTAATGCACATTAAATACGTTTCATTTGTACGAAGTCTTTGCAAGATTGTGTCCCCTGATGGAGACCCAAGTGCTTCATAAGAAGTAAATAGGAGAGGCAGGGAGGGAGAGGAAAATTCTGAATTCTGATGAAACATGAATGGAAAAAGAGTGGCAATAACATCAGTTGCGAAAGGACCAGTTATATTCATGATACAAGGTCTCATCCATCTGTCATTTCATTTAATGGCAGAAGGTGGGTGCAGACCCTCCATGTCCAGGTCTCTAGTCTGGATATTTCTGTAACATTTAAAACCACTTCCGCAATTTCACACAAACACGGATTACCAAACTGGCAACAAACTATAAAAGTAAATGCATTTACAATATGCCCTCTAGATAGCTTTACTGCCACGGAAATAGTTTGCTGTGACCGTGGGCTGTAGGAGCATAAGTCTGGGGAAACTACACACTTTGTAATGATAAAATCCGATAGGTTTTAGCAGTACATTTTGCTTCTAACCTATGGTCATCTCACCTGCAAAGAGTGCTTATTAAGTTCCTTTCATGACCATGGGACCTGCAATTTATAAATGCCACAGGTGTGAAGGCATCCTGTGGCACTTTTTGGTTAGTGAAAGAACGTTGTTATTCATGGGTGAAATATTCCATTTATTCCGTGGAAGAGGAATAATACGTGTGGGGGTGGAGAGTGTGAAGTTGAAGATAGAAAGACATAAATAGAAGCAGACATCTACCAAACACCTCAGCTATTCTATTGTGTTACTGCTTCGTGTGTGTTTAAATCTCCCTGTAATGGCTGGGTGCTGGGACTTTCCTCTAATGATCCACTAAAATATTTTTAAAAAATTATCTAATCTTGATAAATTTTTATGGAGTTACAGTAATGGTACCAAACCATACTAAACCAGTGGCTGCTTTTACATAGAGACCCAAATTCCTTTTGGTGTGGATCATTCTCCCTGACACCTAGCATTTTGCTGTATTTGTATGCTGTGCTCCTGTTATCTTAGATGTCTATCTCTGAAACAGTTGTCTTTCATAAGTGGGACACTGGGATTCCTTGAAGTGAAAGGCAGGACTCAAACTTGGTGCTACTTTTGTAATTTCTGGTTTATGTTTGTTTGTTTCTTTAAGGATTTAGAAGAATTGTTATACATTACTATTATTGTAGAATACAACCAATTACTTTGTCTTCATTCTTATGACTATTTTCCATTAACTATCCACATTTTTGTACTAAAGAACTGACGGTGAACACTTTGAATGTAACATTATCTTAATGCAATTAGCAGGCTTCATAATTTTGTGTTAGTTAAGGATTTTTAAAAACATCTAAATAATGATTTTTGTTTTGAAACAAGTTGGGTAAGTAGTTGAATCTAAATTCAAGTATTAGTGCTACTATAACATTTTATAACTAAAACCACCATGACTAGACAACACAGAAGTTAAGGAAACTATCTGGCAGGAACTATGATTTCATCCTGTGTTTTTCTTGCAACGTCAGCACCATCGTCTTTGACCTTGTTCCCTTCATTACAGATGACGATGGTTTCCTTGTATTTCTGTATCTTCTGTAAACTGGATGATTAGACTGTAGCTGCTCTCATTCACACAGGAATACATCTCCAGCAAATTTTTACACAAATGACTGACAGTAAGATATGTAAATACATTATTATTTTATAGCTATATACTTGGAGGTTGGGGAGGATTTTTCATGGACATCTCTGAGGCGACAGAACTCAGCTGTTTGAACAGAACATACAAATTTATGCTGATTTTTTGTCAGACCAGCAATGTAAAAATATTTATTACATAGAATGGTTTGGGTTGGAAGGGACCTTAAAGATAATCTAATTCCATCTAATTACATGTAGCAAAGGATGTAGATTCAGTACCATCAAGAACACTGATAAGTAATTTAAAAAAATATATATATACTTCATCGCTTTATTTTTTCCTAATATGTCTGCAGATACTTATGAGTTTTGATTTTTCAGCTCTGTGTGTGATGCATTTTAAGTCATTCAGTAAAAAAAAAAAAAAAAAAAATTCTTGTCCCATCTGTAACTGTAATAGTGGCTGAAAGGCTAAGATATGTATTTTTCTTTAAAGAGTAGTTCATAAAAGTTGTGTGTTAACATCAAAACTGCTTAAAAACTGAAAATAATGAAGACAAAAGATTCCCTTGCTTCCACCTCTTCTACAATATTGGCAACTGCTGAGTAGACAGTTATGTTGCTTTCCCATTAAGAACAAGTAATGTAGATTATTTTATCCATGTGAAACTCCACAACAAACTTGAGCCACATTTGAATTTACTTAGAATTAAACCTAAACATGGCCTTGAGTTGCTCAGAGCACCAGCATATTTCGATTCATATGATGAAATCTTTACAATTGTCAGAGCCCCAGCATCCCATTCACCAGACAAGGATATAATTAAGTACCAGCTCAGAGTACCTCCCGTCCATGTACCAGCACAGCCCACTACAGCATTTGCAAGATCCTTAGCATCTGTGGAAGTAAACACTGATCAGTTTGCAAGATTTCAGCAAATCACACTCAGTTGTGGTAAAGTTGGAAGCAAATAGTAGTAACACCAACAATGGCACATACATCTGTTTTTAACAAAGTTTTTTCTGAACATTTCAACATATTACAGTACATTACAAGCCTGAATCAAAAGACAAGTGGAACAGAATTCTGAACCCAAGTTTCTTTCAGACACACATTACTTCAGGCATTTGAAGAAAGTGTCGAACAGCTTCCCCACCCACTTTCTCAAAGCTAAGGAGAAATTGCTCTCAAATGTTGGTTATAAACGTGTAATCTGAACTCCAGCCACTCGGCAGGGCCGCAGAAGAATTTACGATGTGCTAAATATTTCCTTTGTTCTTCCCAGTGGTAGCCTGCTGTAGCAATTAGAAAGCAACTGGCTGCACATGTAAACTGTAGCTGTTTTTTAAAGAATTGTTGATAACTGTTAAAAGCCTTCCTAAACAGGACTTGGTCTGCTAATACTGCAATACTTTCATTTTAAATGCATGCTTGTGTTAATTTTCCCTTTCTTATCTCATCTTCTGATCACAGTCTTGTCCTCTAGGTCCCTTACTACAGGAATAGAAAACAGACACAACTGTAGACCATTTCTGTGATTTAGCCGTTGCTAAACTTAAATACAGCCTCTTGAATCACTGTCTTTTTACTGGGCAGACATGTAGCTTCCATAGGAATGATGTGGTCATGTAAACGATCCAAGCCACTATGACATCTATTTCCGTTTATACATGAAAATAATACAAAATCAAATCCAATGTCATTCCATCTCTTCTCACTTTCAACAAAGAAAGCAGTGTCCTAAGCTTCCCTGCAGCACTCTGAGAGCACGAGGAATCAGATCTCATGGTGGCAAATTTGAAGTAAGCCCACTATGAAGGAAATTGAAAAGAAGTGTGCCTCAGGAAGACTGCAGATTTTACAGTGGTCCATTGCCCTTGGCCCAGGGCTTGGCATGTGGGTGCTGGCTGGGAGTCAAGGGCATCCCAACAGTCTCACTGCCCACCTTGCCTCTGAAAAAAGGGTGTGGGAGCGGGTAGGAACTCAGGGGGAAACTTCCCCCACATGCCAACACCAGGATCCATGGGATTTGGCCCAGGGGTTCCTGCAGAGTTTGAACCAATACATCAAAGTCAGCTCCTTGGCACTTGAGTGCTATTGCTTGGACCCCTGGCTTCCCTAATCCTTGGGAAGGTACGTCCTTCTTTCCCTCTGAAGCATGAGGGAAACGGAGTTCTCCAGTCAAAAAACAGCAAGTATCTATTGGCTTGTCAGCAAAACACCACCCATGTCAGGAGGCTCCCCTCAAGGTAAACCACTGGCTGTACAAGATGAGAGAAAGCTTTCAGATGCAGGCTTTGAGGAGGGCACACTGTCCTCTACTGGGGTCTTCACCCTGTTGTACCACCTGGCAATGTCTGGAATTAAGTTATTTATAGTCTAAACAATGAGATGTCAAGTGAGTTACAGGGTTCAGGGTTCTGGTAATGGGATACAGAACTTTCTGTTTTGGGCGTGCTGGGTCAGCCCCAGACCAGGTTCATGTTAATGAGTGGACGTTATTGCCATTCCATTGCTTCTGAGTGATCTGTGTGAAATGGACTTTTCACACAGATGGTTTGGTGTTTGGGCAACCTTTCTTTGAAGGCTCTTCAGACAAATGAAGGAGAAGGAAGGCAGAGTGAGCAGTCCCTTGCTTATGTATAGTTTTGAGCCTCACCAGACAGAGTGGAGGTACAGCCAGTGCTTGAAAACCTTCCTAAATCTCACCATCTCTGGTGAGACATGTTTTCCAGAGCAGCCCCAAACTATGCTGAAGTTGGCGGAATTAACCGCAGCTTCTGCTACAGCCTTCTCCTCCTCCTACATTTTAAATGTAAGCATGGCTGAAGAGACTCTCCAGACTGATATTTGAATTCACAACTGTATCCATTTGCCAAGATGACTTGTATCTGAAGAAGTCATGTTTTTACTCTGTGCTGTAATACCGTCTCTGTATTTCAAACACAGCCCTACTATTCATTCTTTCATTCAGGACAACCACCAGTTTGCCTCTTCATCTGGCCAGCTTCTCATCACTGTTATCAACTTGCATTTCTTTCGATTTTTAGGGCAAATGATTAACCTCTGAAACCCAGTCATCACCCACGCCCGTGTGAGTGCTGAATATTCTTGTGGTTAGTGTCCCACAGGACCAAAATTACTCATCACCCTCAGACTCCAATCTCCACAAGATGCTTTGAAACACAACCCATCCCCAGCTTCCATGTTACATGGGGAATCCCAGTGATCCTATCTTTTTGCAATTTTAGTATTAAAATGAACAAGAACTCATTATTTATCTCCTTTTGTGTCATCAGCCAAATATTTCTGTCTTGAATCGATGTAAGCATTCAGTAACATTTCTTACTCATATATATCACAAGAAAGATACAGCAAGTAACACAGGAAGAAAGGGGAACACGTAACAAAATTCAGTGGGAACTGAATAGAAAGGTAGCACTTAAGCAGTTAGGCTCACAAAAACTACAATCAACACAAGATTCCAACAGCATCTACACTGATGTTCTCAGTGTTCATTTATTACTTGTTTCTTGGAGATCTTACTTCTGTCTCAGCTTTATATTGCAGCAACACTGACATCACTCACTTTTTTTTTTTTTCCTTGCTTAGACCTACTGAGTGGAACACTTTTCTGCAGGCTGTGCCAATGTAAGAGGATATCATTTGTCTCCCAGATTGTAAGTTTCCATTGGACTGTAGTTGTAAATCTAAACACTAAACTGATTAAATTTTAGCACTATGTATTATGGCAGAGTCAGTAAGGCCAAAATAAGATCGACTCAGAGATCCTTTACAACAGTCCTTGCTGTAAAGAGCTTCCAGTTCAAATAGATAAATGGTCAGACCACAGATGCAAGGGTGAAGCAAAGAGAAAAAAGGTAACTCATCTAAATTCTAACAAGAGCTCAGACTAACATGATAACCTCTAAGGATTCATATTTATAACCAAAAGTATAACTTTGGCTTAAATATGATCCCACATTTGGGCTTCTTTAGCAGGAGTGCAGGGAGGTTTGAAAGACACTGAGAAGAAAATACAAAAATACAGTCACTATGTTTCATGTTATTTATTCTCTCATATAAAAGAGCTGTCTATGTCTTTGCATTTATACAGGCACCTTCTCATCCAAGGACTTCAAACAACTACTGTGAATCCCCCCATTTCTCCAATGATATCAATAAATATTGTTCTCCATATACGGAATGAAGCACCAAAAAAAAAAAAACCAAATCAACATTTCCTGACCAATCCAAGCAGAAGAAAGACTCCAGGACAGAAGATGTGCAATCCTAACAGGAGACATTTGCCTTGCATTCTGCTGACCCACTTTGCAGTTAGACAGGTTTAGGGTCGTCATGCTCAGGACTGAAAGTTGCTGTAGGCTCAGAGGAGCAGAAAGAGTGGACAGAGTCAGAAGAATAAACCATTGTAACTCAGTTAAAAATAGCGCAGCAGAGAAGTGGCACAGACTGCACAAGCTAATTACGAGGGCAGTGATTTAACAGGTTGTGCAATGAAAGAAAAATCCTCCTTATTAGCATTTTAGGGTAGCTCTGATAAAACACATCCATATTGTATATTTTTAACCCCCTGATCACTGTATTTAGAATATTAGCAAGAAGCACTGAAACAATGAAATGAAGTTAGCACAGCACTGTTAAATTTCAGCCACTTGTACATCAGCTAGAGTGTCACTAACTTGTGCCATCAGTCTCTGATTATTTTTATACTTTGTTTGACAGACACTTCTGGAAATGTCTTCTTGTTTTACGTCGTCAGCAGAGCTCCCAGGCTAAGTTCCTTACGTATCTTTTAATGCTGCTAAGCTGATTGGCATTTACTTGTACCCCCCTCACTATAAGAATCATGGGGTCTGACTTGGCAAGAAGCACCTTTTTTTTTTTTTTTTTTTTTTTTTTTTAACAAAACAGCTGCCCTCCAAACTTAAGCCCATCTGGTCTTATTTGAAAAATGAAGGGGGAAAAATTAAAATCAGTTCTCACTAATTAGAGGAAAATTGTATGTAAACAATTGAAAGGTCTTTTCAGACTTATGGCCTGACATTTCCACAAAGAGTTTAATTGCTTGCATGGGCCTAAAGGGTTATGTTCTTTTTTTAAGTTGCATATGCTGTCTGCCAAATACTAGCTTGGACATGCTGTGAGTGATTTTTGGATCACCAGCAGCTCTTGCTATTTTAGGCTCTGTCACAGCTTGAAGTTGTAATTAATTTTGAGGATCCTGACAATCATAATTATGACAGTCCTGGTTTCTGATAAAGCTCACTTAACTTTTTTTTTTTTTTTGGTAGGGAAACTTTTGGTTTTAGTATTAGGAAAATAATATCATGTTGCAGACTATCACAGTGCAATAAAGTCTCAATTTAAAGAATAAATACCTGCAGTAAAGGTGGGCAGAAACGCATTTATTGTACCATTAAACTTGTCATGTTTTCATAAATGTTCCCACCATGACATCAAGATTCTTCAAAGCTCTATTTATAAAAGAAGATAAAGGAAAAGGCAGTCAAAAGCAAGCCATCACGGTAATCTGTTGTTTTGGATGCTCAAGATACATTAAGAGAGATAATTTCAGTTTCTTTTCTGCCATCCTTTTTATATGAAAGTGAACAGCCCTAAAGAATAGACTGCTACATGTTCCATAAGAAGCCTCTCCTGCTGAAATAGCTAAGTTTATGCAATATCTAAATACTAAGTGGAGCAGAGCCTTTAGCCTGTGTGTTTCTCTGTCCAAGTCAGTGTTTAAGTTGTTTTTTGTTATTCTGTGTTTTCTGTCACTTTCTCTTCCTATCACTTCTGATAGTTTCTCTCTAGAAGAAAATTGAGTTTTGGACTAGAGAGATCCCCAAAACATTGCACTGAACTGGTGTGTTCCTATAGAAAGTTTCTATTCCACTGAATATTTCTCTGTGGAATAAAAAAAAATAAAATAAAATTGAAAATATCCCATTTGTCCCCTGAAACTTAAGAATCATTCAACTTTTTTTTTTTAATAGGTAAAAAAGCATGGAACATACAACTTCCAGTATAGCTTACCTTCAGCATAGCTTACCTTCATCGTTCATAATTTATAATAGCAACAATTGCAGGAGTATATTCCCTATTGAGATTTTTGGAGACATTAAACTAAAAAATCACTGGAGTAGGAAGCAAAACAAGTATACAGTGGGAAAAAAAAATGTTTGCTGGGACTTTGGGTGCACTTCTGATGACTCCGGGAAATAATGTCTCCCTCAACTCTTCTATGGCCCTTAAAGAGAGGGAAAGCATACTGCATGTGCTTTCACTCATCAAGCTAAGCACACACATCATGCTGCAGTCACTGTTTTCTGAGATTTATCCTCTCTCTTTAGCAGCTGCCATTAATAGCAAAAGGAATTAAATGGTTACAGAAAGGAGGATGTCCCTTATGAAAGAATATTGTTGCACATTATTTGTAATATAACACTCAAGGCCAGCTTGTACCTTGCAGGTTTTGGCTGATTTAGGATAGAGCAGGGCTTCTGTGAGGAAGCAGCTCAAGGATTTTCCTAGGGCATGTGTTCCTAACTCTAGGAGCAATCCAGATAAGTGAGGGGAGACACACAGTTCTGTGCTGTCCTCTGTCCTGAGAAATCTCAATGTCTGTGTACACAGACAGCTCTGCTGGTCTGCTGTCCGAGAAAGGAAGAAAAGTGATGCCTGTCTTCTCATCTGCTCCAGGGGGATTTCTTCCATCATAGGGATCAGGAATAAGCCTTCTCTGTGCTTCCCCAGCACAGCAATGGCAATTTTACCTGCATTCATAGCATTCTTTAGCTTTCCTTTGACAAAGAAGTGCCAGACATAACATTTAGGAGATAGTAGGTTTACATCATTATTTGAACCATATTCAGAGTTTTACCGGCAACCCTAAGCACTAAAATCATGCAAGTTTGAGGTGTTATCTCTCTCTCTTTTTTTTTTTTTTTCATCAATAACATGAGTTTCTAGCTCCTCTTTCTTCTCCAAGAATAATGTGATGGTGTAAATGGTGTAAACTAAGTAGGTATTAAGTGCCAGGGAGAAAACAAAACAAAACAGTAAAAAGAAAAACACTCGAACCCAAAGTGGTAATGAAAAAATTCCATTACTTTTTATCATTTTTCTTAATTAAGAGTTTCTAAGGGAACGTTGTAATTTTGATTGATTGAATCTGGGTTTTACAGGGACCAGGACTGGTAATCCTACCTAAATATTTACTGAATCAAAATCAGCACATTTAAACACGTGCTTTTTTTTTTTTTTCCCTTTATTCCCTTTATTCTGTGGAAAATTCATGCTGAACATGATCAGCATTCAGACCTCAGCATGGATGTGAGAAATTCTCATGTATCTCCACAGAGCCACTTCAGAGCTACAGCCACATCCATAAAGGAATAGATGGCAACCTGCACCCTCAAGGACCAAAGTCTGCCATAGAGACTATCACCCTCCTTCTCAGTTTTTGTCTAATCCTACTTAAATGTTTTATTTTAAAACTTGCAAATAGTCAAAAATCTGCTACTGGATATGCCCAGAATATTATTTACCAAGCAATTTGGTAATTCACTCATTCCAGAAGCTCAATGGTCATTGCCTCACTGAGCGTTCAAATGAACTTTGATCTGGTAGCCGATATTTGAATATCCTTAAATATTCAAGCCCTGCACAACTACGGCCACCAAAAAGTCCACTAGTACTCCACTAGTGGAGTAGTCCACTAGTTTTAACCACTAGTACCGGTTAAAATATTTCTGCAGCTTCAGTTCTGTCCTTTATCTGCTTATCTCAGACGTCAAGGTTTTGTCTATCCTGGGATATCTAACTTCTTCCTACTGAAACAGCTCTGGTCTGTTATACAGCAATCCAGGCCTTCCTTCCTTATCTCAGGTGACTTGCCATCACCTCTGATTGTACTCACACTTTCACTTTCTTTAGATTAGTAAATTGAATTATCTATTTGTTTCTCTCTCAGTATAGCCTCTGGTCTTGCTGTGGTGACTTTTTCCTTGGGATGCAAGGAAGATATTGAACTCAGGGTGGGAAATGCTCAAACCATTAAGTGACTAATGACAAAGAAGGAATGAGGTGCATGATACCCACCAGCTCCAAGCCTGCACTTATTGAAACACTTCTTCAGTTATTCCATTTTTTTTCACCTGTAATTCTCACAGTGTGTACTTGGTTAAGGAGCAAGACAGTGAAGATACAGAGGCGTTCCTGGGTCAAGTTCTGAGTGCTCCACTTCTTGTCCTCCCCACAGCTCCCTGTGTCCACTCAGTTATAATGTGGTGTTAGTGACTTTCACTTCACTACATTGCATTTTGATTTCAACCCTGAACTATACCACTGTAAGACTAATACATATTCTGAAAACACTGAGAAGTTCTTAATGTACTAAATATCGTACATTGCTCATGTGTTTTGTCAAGTCTGTAGATTCCACCATACTTAGTCTTTGAAAGTAACTGTACAAAGCCTTTGGGGACATCTCACAGCAGCAATAGATGTAAGAAGTTCCTGCACAAAACCTGACTCCAAGGACTCCGTTCTCCTCCCAACATATTGCAAGGCTTTGGGATTCCTGAAACACACGGAGTACCAACAGATTCTTCTATGAAGTCTTCAGAAGGGAAGAAACAACCTATTCCATGGCCAAAGAAAAGAAAAAAAAAAAAAAAGGAAATTAAAAGAAAAGAAAAAAGAAAAAGAAAAAATACTTAAGGACCTCAGTGGAGGAGAGGAGCCTGGCAGCTCATGTAAGGCATCTGTGCCCTAGAAAGTACTGACATCCAAGATCCACCATGTCCTCAAGACTTCTCTCTGGCCAGGCGAGCGTCCCCTGCTCCGTGTGCTGGCTGCTGCGAATTCCAGCAGGCGCTGAGGCAGGCGGGTGCGTTGTGCTGCTGGAGCGAGGTGACTGGCTGACAAGCACGGCCATGGAAAGAATTACAAGGCCGAGGCTTCTTTTTGGCTTTGGCCCTGGGATGCTTGAGATTAGGCAGAGCACCGCCCAGTGTTTCCAAAGACCCCTTTGCAGGCTTAGACTTTAGAGTATAATTTCCCTCCAGATGTGAATGTATAACAGGCAACTTAGGAGGTAACAGCTTAATTGTTTTTAGCTAGTAACCCTCTGTCCTGGTCATTAAAACTTTTTATGTACTGTTCAGAGTTTGTACATCGTATTAGCAATTATACTGAAATAGATAAAATAAAACAGACTGATAAACTGGATTGTTTATTTTCCTTTAGTTTTCTTTCCAGACCTGCTATAATTGTTTGTAATAACAAAAAGAGTATAAATAATGTTAATTAATAGGGTTGTTGGTAAGGCATGGCATGGATTCTGCCCATAGCTCACTACTGAATTCCTGTGTGTCCTGGGGCAAGGCTCCCAGTGCTACCATTCCCCTTTCATAAAGGGAGAAAAATGCTTCATTGTCTACCTAGCCTGTGTAGGTCTTATCTTTTAAGATGTACTGTGTAAGGTGTAAATCTGACCTGCCATGAATCTGACCACCTTAAAACATTAACTGATCGTTGCAAGGTATCTTCAGGCTCAAAGCTTTCTTTTACCTTGAAAACCCCACCAATACTCTGGCTGTGATCACATTTCCAAAAACCAGGTGATACAGACCTAAGTCATAAAGTCCTCACTCCTTTTAGAAAGGTTCTGCATCCAATACCTGGTAATTGCTCATAATTCCTGTCTAACTTACATTTGGGGTACTTGCAAAGTTGCAGAGGGATGTAGCTGAGTAAATACCTTAAACACAATTAAAATCAAGACTTATGTATTTTATTAAAATTAGTTAAAATAAATAGGTAGTCTCCAATAAATGATAATAATAATAAAAAAACAACAACCAACCAACCAACCAACCAACAACAACAAAAAAATACACAAACAAAAAACCCCAAACCTCAGCTGTATTACAATGATCATTCTCACAGAAAGTCAACCAGTGAGTAACCATCAAATTGTTGTTATCCACATTATCACAATTGTACAAGAAGATTAATAGATTTTTAATCTGTAAGGGACAACGAGTAATGATGACCCCAAATGGATATAAATTAGGGAAATGTGTGTAGTTACCATTCATAATCAAAATAATTTGTCTTTGTCTATAGCATTTAAACTTGCTTAGAAAGACATAAGGTTATGGCGGATGCATTATTTCCTGTAGGATTTTTTTTCCAGTAATGAACATCCCATGTTTTTTTTTTTATTATTATTATTATTTTTTTTTTAATTTAAACCATTTCCTTCTTATTCCCCACCTTTTTTTTTTTTTTTTTTTTTTTTTTCCTACTAGGTACAGGAGCACTCTAGTACTTCATATTTCTCCCTGTGAAAATGCCAGGCACTGAACATTGCCTGTGTGAAACACACTATTAGTGGTCTCCACAAATGTTGAAAAACAGTTGAGTTTTCATCCATGTACCTGGAAGAAGATGTTTCCAACTATTTCAGACTACTGAGAAATTAAGTACCGACATCCAAGGCTCTTGCAGAAAATGCCTTGCCTGAAGTCAAAGGCAGTTCTAAGATCTGAAAAGCAAGCAATCAACAGGACAAAAAAGTAAATAGCTATTCACATCTTGAATTATATGAACAAGAAAAAAGGAGTAGAAAATCATTACAGAAGCACTTGTGAAATCAGTAATGAACTCAGTTCTCCACTTATTCCTAAAGATTTCATGATGTTGCCCCAAATAATTAAAATAGGTCAACTACCTTTGGATATTTGGGAAGAAAACAAAAAGCTTATTCCTAACATAAAGCTGGCACCAGAAGGCATCCTGTTTGTTCTGTGAAGAGGGATAAATTACATGCTTATTTATAGCTTGTGAACTGGGATTAGAAAATGTGGCCTTATGACTCGCTTGGGCTCCCAATGTTTGCTGTTGGAGTATTGTGCAAGAATCATGCATAAAGCATGTTGTAGTTATGCTTTCAGGCTGAGACTAGAACTCCTATATGATTGTGTCAAACAGTGAAGGAGGTGGCTAAGCAAGCCTGGCATAATGGAGAACATAAACTTCTCTCAACTTCTGACATATAAAGTCTAATTCAGAAGTTATTTTACCTGTTTATTCAATTAGCTTTTTTAAATGATCCTGTTTTTCTTTCATCTCTTTTAGTTTCCTGCCAATACCCATATTGCTCGTATTGGGCCATATAACAGATTCTACTTGCGAACACTTTCTGAATCACTGGCATATCAGGTAGTCATAGAGTAGCATGGTAGAACCCCTCTGGCTCCAAGACCCATGTTCCTGATGCTCCTGGCTGGCTTTGTGGTATGATTTACTTCCTGCTTGTGCTTGGAAAATAGAGTCAGTGAGAAGATGAAAGTCTGTGCCATATTAGGAGCATACTGCCTAGATAAGACCCTGTACTAAAGGGGTCTTGATAAAGGAAAACTCCCACAGAGCATCATGGCCATCCTCTTCATGTGACTTGATGTGACAAGGGGTACCTGGATAAACCCAGAGTGGAGTTTATTTTTCACATCACCTGATGCTACCTTTCTTGTTGATGAAGCTGTGGCCGTCTGTGTGGTCTTGGGAACATTTGAGTCAGGGCTTAGCCAGTAAATGAAATGCAATGGCCCTACTAAATATGCTGTTTTCCAGGGACAGAAGGCATGAGGTATGACTTTATAGGAACACTGTTTTGCTAACCTATGGTTTATTTAATTGAATGGCTCATGCAGTAGTCTGAATAGTAAGACTCCATCTGTAGCCACATATAACATTAAAAACTACCAAAATATGTTTAAACATCTACATAGCAGCAACAAAAGATATAATAAAAATACAACTGCTTAATATCACAGAAAGGACATCCTCTTAAAACAAGAACTTGGAACATGAACTTTGAATGAGTTTATACTGTTTTCTAACCTGGGAAGAAAATAAATGTATATATATAGAGACAGAGAGAGTAATGAATGGTCTTTGCATTCACACATGAAATTCTACACCATCATAGATGTTTTTTAAACTCCTTTAGTCAACTCAGACAATCCTTCTAGAGGGAAAAATGTGAAGGTCATTAAAAAAGTGCATACCAGAATATTGCATGTAGGTATTTAGAGCTCAATGAACTACACTCTTTCTCACTGGATTCATTTACTTTCCAAAGTAGCCCCTCCTAAAAGATGAATCTGTATGATTAAAATGTGGTCACCATTTTTTAGTCTTTACCACCTTACAGTAGCCAGCTCTAGGAGATATTAAGTTCCAATTCAAATGAGCAGACATCTGGGTTGAGACTTGATCAGCAGGCTGCTGGGCCCATGTGCAGTTATGTAAAGCTACACTTAATGGATTGGATGACTTCACGGAGTCTCTTCTAGCATAGTTTTTATGTTTCTATGGTATTAAAATGAGGTAGTTTAAATCTCATTCGATTTAACATTTGATTTCTCAAATCTGAAATTTCTGTTGATGCAGAGTGAAGTTTCATTTGAAAAGTTTCTTCATGGGTCAATCTACAAAATTTTATTTTCTACTGAAATAGCACTGAATATAATATACACTTTATTTCCTATTTGACTCTACTTCTTATTTATGTTTCATTTTGCAATTGTACAGCTATTGAAAATTCTTAATGCCAATAAGAACATTAGATTATCTTTCAGTGCTTGTAAATACTATCAGAAATGAAGAATATTCAGCTAGACAGTAATGTTAAATTCAAGCAAGAAAGGTGAATACAGACCTATGCTTGCTTGAGTTTTATTCTGAAATTAATACAGAGCTTAAGATAGTTTATTCTAGAGCTATGCTCTTTAATAATAGTTTAGAAAGATTCAAATTGTTTATTGAAAATATTGCTACCTTTTAACTTTCTTTAGATATAATAATTAACCCAGATTTATTTCTTTATAATTGATAAATTGTATTAAGCAGTACAAGGTATGCAGAAAGAGATGACTGTACCTCACATTTTACATCCAGGGTCTGAATCTTTGTGGTATTTAGTGCACTCAGTTATAATCTGCCACCCAAGATAGTCACTTGTTGCCATCAATGGACTTTGACCATATAAGCAATTTAATCAGTGCTAAAGACAGTTTAGCTATCATTGTAAACCAGACCAGCCATTTTCAACAATATATCAAGACCTAGTGTGGAGCTGATTGTTTCCATGAATTCAGAGTGAACCATTCAGAGAGGGTTTGCGTGCCCTGCAGAAGTCAGCACATCCACCCTCTCAGGACCCTATCCTGTGCACTTCATAGCAGTTTTGCTAGTTTCTGGTGGAATGGTCTACTAATGTACTGAGTTATAGTTCAATAGCTACACCTAAACCAAAGCAGTATCAGAGTACCAGGCTGAGCACTGCTGCCCAGCACTGCCCATTACTAGCAGGCTACTACTTGGTATGGGTTTGACTCAGGCTAGATTGAATATCATGGGAACATCATGGTATCCCTAGAACAGCTGTTTTTCCAGCAGTTTCATGTAAAAAATGTATTTTCAAAACTATTTGCTCATACTGAAAAGTTCAGAAGTTGTAGGTTAACCAGGGAACATTATGTCAGAGGGGCTTTACTCTCCTACTCCTGTTAGCAGAGGCTTCCTCTGATTTGTGATGTACTCGCTGTAACAATGTAGTGCAGCCCTCCAGCCAGATTGGACCATTGTAGTTGCTGTTCAATATTGTTTTGCCAAACATTTCCACTCCTATAAAAGTTGAAAAAGTTTCCTGACAGGCTATGTCTTTGGTAGTAACAGGAAAGTGTTCAGAACTGATGAAAGTACTCGATTTTTAAAAAATAAAGGAAGGAAAGATCCCACAGATATTTCTTCTTAAAGAAGATGTGAGCAGAACCTGTGATGGGTCCCAGCCAGGTCCTTAATAAAACGAATGATGCCTGTGTTCCCCAGAGAGTTCATGACGCCACTTTGGAGTTTGCAGTCAGCGAGAAGCAGCTCATATTGCACACCGCATGACACTGGAATATGACTAATAAACATCAGGAAGTCCCCAACGGCTGCAAATTTGGCAGCACAGTCTGAATTGGCATGTCATGATGTTCGTGAACCTTATGAGCATACTTGGGCCCAGTTTCAAGCTGATAGTAGATCCCTGGGTTTTGATTTAAGGCATATTGCTGTTCAAAAGAACCTGGCAAGTAAAATAACAGGGGTGTTGCGTCTGAAGCCTGAGGTGCACTGAGCTGAGCAGCAGGAATCCAAAACTTGTGCGGCGCCTTTCTGGTTTAAATAATGCTGTAAACAGTCCTTGCTAACTTTCACATATACATTCATATTAAGATGCTAATAAAAATATTCAAACCACATCTGGGAGCTAGGTATTGCTATCGCACATTTTTGCTGTGAAGTCACAGACTTTTCAAAAAGAGTTCCTAATGGAAATGATGATAGGCCATGGGCTAAAGTGTAGTGGTGAGAATGGCACTGCTACAGTAAGAAAGACCACAAGTCAGTTTAACAAATAATAAAATACTAGTAAATAGATGAGGCTTTAAGCCTATTCATTAGGCTCACTTTCTGATGAGTTAAAACAGACTTCTTATTTCTTGTCCATAAACACCCCCAGGCAGTTGAAATCTGTCACGGATAAGGCTGGTGTGACAAAGTTTATTTAGTCCTAGAATACGGTAGTCAGAAAAATGCAAGAAACCACATATGGTGACATAGCTCCCTTAAGTCTGTAAAGTTAGAGGGAAATTTTCTGGTTAAAAATTCTAATATGTTATAATAATGTATGTTATCCTACTAAAAATTAGATATCTGTGGGACCAGTTCAGAACAATGGGGCTGCTAAGAATATCATTACTAAAAAAGTGAAACCATTGTCTGAAATGGTCTCCGGCTGGAGGGTTGTGTGGTGGGAAAATATTTTAACAGGGCTTCTTGTTAGTGTGATTGTTCTTGAGATGTAGCACTGGTATTAAAATACAGTGGAATGCTCACCATGTGCATCTCTCTACTATACAGTAAATAGCTTGTGGTGATCTCATTTTTAAAAATCTCTCTTTTAGACTTTTGTTTTATATAGTGATTAATAAATTGACAGACTAGTACTGTCGATGTTTACTTGAAACATTTATGCTGCAGGGGCAAACACATTACAGCACTGGATAGGCAGATCTGGGGAAGAAAGAGGAAGCAGGAAGCCATCAAAGCATACAATGCACACTGAGCCAGGAACATGCATGGTAGCTCATGGCACCCAAAGTCAAGCCTACCTCCTGCCAACAGTTCACAGCCAACGGGTCTAAGTCTGCAAACCCTGACAATTTGTAACTACTCACATGGGAAAGTATGTGCAGTATGGCTCCGTGAGCAGACAAAATATATGCATAATCTGGCAAAATGTGGAGGTGAAAAATGTTAACGTTTTCATTAGTTCCATTCTTCTGTCACTTGACTACTAGTTGTAGCACATAAACTTACAGCAAACATATTCCAGTAACAGGTTTATTTATACTGCAGTGTGTTTAAACCCAGTTTTATGAAGAGTGATAGAGAATTTCTATGCAACCTAACAAGGATATGCTTTGATTTAGTAGTTCGGGTGTTAATGAACACTGACATATTTGCACATTACAATACTTTAATAGTCAAATAGAATAAGAAACCTACAATTTTATGGCCAAATCTTTTTATACTACGCTACACTTGATCTTAGCCAAAAGGCCCGAGAAGTGATTATATACCTGTATTTTTTCAAACCTAGTATTAAATTATTTTTCCTTGACTGTAAACTGACAGTTGCACCAGTGGGGATCCTGGTTAAGATTTTTCCCACTGTTAACACTTGTTCTTCTTACAAAACCAGTCATTATTGGAGGCTATCTTAAATGTAGGCTTAAATCGTAAGCTATCTTAACTTCCTTGTCAGGCAAAGTGGAATAGCTCCTCCTCCTTGCTCCTCACATCACAAACACATCATTCAGCTAAGAAGACAGAACTCCTCAGTTCAGCATTATGCAAACCCTGCATGTACACTGCAGTTCTGCACTTCTCTGGAGAATTTATATGAAGTTTTGTATGAATATAACCTCTAGGACAAGGTCCTACATACCCGCAGAGATGATTTATGCAGATGTCTTGATACGACATTAGCATTAGATATGTTTGTTTTTTAAATATCGCTATTCATGTGAATCACGAAAGGATACACAGCTATCTGTGCTAACTGAAATGCATATCTGATTTGCAATATACTTATACTGATGCATCAGTGGCATGGCACTTTCACAAGTGTAAATTACATTGTCTGGGCCAAGTTGGCATATGGATAGTTTAGTTTTGTTTTGCTTGCTCACAATTCCTGCTGAGTGAAATTCTGATCCAACAGAAGTCATCAGGAGCTCAGCCTCTGATTTCGCATGGCCCAGAACTTCCTATCCTGTTTTTCTAAATGTCTACAGTGGTGGGTTTTCCAATTCTTTTTACAGAGCTGCTATGTTACAGTACTTCTTTTTCTCAGACAATTGTCTGTCAAGTGGTTCTGGCTTTTGTTGTTTAATTTCTAAGTATTACAGATCATATGTAGTGGAGAAAAAAATCACTGTTTAAGGTTTCACTGGTATTAGAGAAAGTTGAGAAAAAAGCATTCTTTTGAAGGTATCTAAGATTCCCCTTCTTTGCTGGGCCATCCTATTCTCCCTCTGCAAGCATATATTAGTGAAAATGATAAATGTTGTCTCTAGCATTTGTCTTCATGGTTTTGGTGTTGTCATTTAATGTGGAATTTATCTCCCTTCAAAACTCACAGTAGTTTCCGACTAGGCTGTAAGAAAAGAAGAGCAATCCACAGTGGTGAATCTTTGCACCAGTAAGGATATATCCCTGAAGTTTGTTTTACAGCTCCGTCATGGGAAGAAGCTGCCCTTAATATAGATGTAGTCCTATGATGTTAACATACTTCAAGAAGAAAAGAATTTAGGAATAAAGTAAAGACTGAGGTAGAAATTCTCTCCTGTTCTGGATTCTGTTATGCTTCTGTAAGACAGCAAAGTACAGGGCTCTAAGGAGACCCTCTGAAATCTACAGGACTTCACAGAAAAGGAGCTAATACAGGGAAGGCTATCTGGCCTGGGTTTTGGTAGAAGATCAGACTGTCTTACTGATCAGCATCTGCTCTTCTTCCAAATGCACAGCCCACTGCCACCTTGTAGGTTCTGAGTACCCTCTTTTCCAAATGTCTGGTTGAAGACAGCAGGCCATCTACGTGTGGTTATCAAGGCAGTAGTTCTGTCCCTCATCACAGAAGATGCACCAGTTGTTTTCAGGCTGCCTGACCTCACTGAACCTGATACCAGGCCTCACAGTGGCTTGGAAAAATGTCCCTCAGGCCTGGCACCTGTGTGTGTGCTACTGGGGACAGAAAGGATAACAGTGCAGGGACCATGTGCAGGGACCATGGTGATGTGAGGTGAAAGTGATCTCATTTCAGGAGAGTGGGATACCAGGAGAGCACAGCTTGTGCAATAGTTCTACCAAACGACTTAATGGGGAAGTGTGAAACATAAGAAAAGTTCTTAGTACAGACATGCCTACACTGCATGCACTTTTTGTTGATAAACAGGATTCTTCTGCTATTATATGCTTTGTAGGTTTCCTCAGTTCTTTGCTGACTGCAAGCTTGTATGTATTTACACCTTTGTTACACACAGTGAGCAAGCAATGCTTTGAAGTTCTCAATTGTTTAAAAATGGCCCATGCTTTTTGCATAAAAGTGAAGAGTGAGTGAGCAAAATGTTCTTTTATTCATAGTTCAACAATTCCTGGTGATTTTACTATTTGCATTTTTTAATTGTCTGAATTTAAAATAAAGAATATTGAAGGAGAAGCATAAGAATTTATAAAAATCCTTTTCAGTTACACTGAAACATGGTGCCAACATGGAATTAGAAAGAAAACAAAAGGCTTAACAGCCTTAGCAGTAAATCATCTTTGTCATATTTCATAAAAACAAAATGAAAACTTCTGTAGAAGCTGAAAAGCATCATGGAATTTCAACATCCATAAAATTACAAATGATTAATACACTACATGAAAAGTTAGATTAAACCAACAATTATGACTGTATGCTTTGAAGAGTTTTTTTCCACATTAAAAAATATGGGTTGTTTTCTCTGAAAGGTTTTAAAGGGATTTTTAATGAGACTGTTTAAGGCAACTTTAACGGTAGAAAGACAAGCTTCAGTATGAAGATTTGAAGATGTATCTATAGAAGTATTTATAGAAATACAGTATGGATTTGATGAGTCCTTTACTGGAGTATATGCAGTGGAAAGAAGATGGCTGAATGGACACAGTGTACAACATTTATTCCATAATCTGTATTCTTGAAAGGCTGACTGCTTGCCCAAAGTATGAATCCAATATCATACTTAAAGCTGGACAAAAGTGTACCTGGGCTGGATCCAGCAAGGAGAAGCCTCAGTTCTCTTGACTTTTCTAAATACTTTCCTACACTACTGATCAAGATCAAATAATGCTGCACCATCAGAGAGGAATATTTCTTGAAATGGACTGGAAGTCATTGCAGAGCTGACGAAAAGACCCAAAGCTCATCTCCTCATTCATGCTTCCTTTCAGACTCATGGTACCAAATGTGTTGGCCTCTTTAAAGCTACATCTAAACTGGAAGAGTTAGGGATGCTTTTGAATGCATGTGTGCAATTTATTTCTGTCTGTATCTTGACCTAAGAGTCGGGCAATAGCTATGTCTAGCTGTGCAAACGTGCCTCAGTTTCTCCTACAATTAAACTCAGATGGATCTAGTCTTATTGGCCATCCTTCAGTGACTTATTCCTGCTGTCAGTAAAATAAGCTAAGAATTCTCAGTTTTCATGCTATTACATGTGTAATTTTACAGTTCACTGAATACTTGTCTATTACACCCTCTGAAACCAGAGGTTTTCATAACAGACAAGTGTTGCTTCTTTACTTCATTTTTACAATAAACCCTGCTAAGGTTTCTGTGTAGCTGCATGTTTCTTGCATCTGTGTAACTTGCATCTTGCCTTACTCATTTCTCATTACAGATCAGAGCAATCCTCAGACTAGAGAATGCTTAAAGTGATGGACCCTGTGTCTTTCATATTTGGAATTCATAAGGTGAAGACAGCCGTATTTCTCAAACTTTGGGGAAGTTCTGTCCTCCTCATGGAGGAAAGAAAAGACTTAGGGAGAAGGAAAGTAGGATAAGAGGTAAAAATAAGACAAGAGTGATATTTTTCAAAGTAATGTGATATACCTAGCTTTGAAAACCTGGGTTGTCTCAGCTTAGCACTCGAAGGACCAAGCTGTAGCTTCTGAAACAGACTCTACATTTTACGGATTTAAATTTTTTATATAAATGACCCAAATACAGCCTTCCTCAGTGCAGTTGAGATTTTAAGCGATATGATGATTGGGATATAAAATTAATTATTAGTCAGAATCAACATTAATATTAAAGAAAACAAAACAATTTGGTACTGGCAATAATGGGGATGTAAGAACAATGTAACTAAACATCCCAGCAAATATTTTCAGTAGAAGCATTATTTAGGCAAGCTTTCTATCATGATGGTAAAGTTATTCCAAAAGTGTGAGTTTAAATTATGCTGAAGACAATATTCCAGTTTGCCAAAGTAAATAGATACCTTGTCAGTTGGGTTGAGGAGAAAAAAATGCAATTCTCACTAGCTCCTTAAGTCTTTGTGTACTACTGACTACACAAGATGTCTTAACTAAAGCTCCACTGGCAAGTTTATAGAGCTTTGAAAAACTGGCATCCCTGCCTATGGCAGAGGGGTTGGAACTAAATGACCTTTAAGGCCCCTTCCAACCAGAGCCATTCTATGAGTCTATGGTATATATAAAGGTATAATTAAAAAATGTATTAAAAAGATAACTTAAAACCCAGGGGAATCATATTTTTACTCCCACTTCTTCCTTTCATCCTGTACCCTCATTTCTCCAACCCTCTACCCTCTTTCCTCCATCTTTCAAACAAAGATAGAAGATGAAAGGAGCCAAGTGCCCTGAGTTTCATGAGGCATCTCCTCACCATGGATGGTTTCTAATTTTAAGAGCTGTGTCATTGACCTCTGCTCTAACTCAAAGGAGGTATGTGAGAAGAATAAGGAAGAAACCTTTTATCATCTCTGGACACTTGAGCTTAGAAAACAAAGTGGCATTTAAGCTGTTTGCAGACAGTAGCAAAGTTTTCCTTACTAATCTTCAGTGTTATTGTGGGACTGGCAAAAATCTGACCTTTCTTTACTCAAGAAGGCGGTGTTTTGTTTTATTTTGTTTTGTTTCGTTTTTGTTTTGTTTTGTTTTTGTTTTGTTTGGTTGTTTGTTTTGTCAGTTATGTGCTTTCAGCAGAAATGGAGATCTATCACAGGAGCAACCTACCTCTCCTAAAATTGAAGTATACTGTAACATGTGGCTCAAGCCATAAAATGTTGGCTGATTTATCTGTGTAGATTGCACTTCTTTACCCTTGTGATTTGTTAAATCAGTTGTTTCTCTTGATTTGAGAATGAAAATTCCTACTTGTTATACTTACACTTAAGGTATTAACTGCAGGACCAACATTGTCTGACAGAAGCCATGGTTCTGTATCAGCTACTGGAACCGATGAGTGGTTTCACCGGCGAAATTACTTTAACTAGCCCATATTCATTTCTTACACACTAAAATAAAGTAGAAATCAACTGCTGGTTTTCAGAATAACACTACGTTATGAAACCAGTATTGCAGTTCACTGAAGTTTTTGTTTATTTGGTTTCTTGGTTGTTGTTTTTGTATTTTCCTTTTTTCTTTTCTTTCAGTTTTTTTTTTTTTTGTTTATTTAGTTTCTGTTTGTTTTGTTTTTAATTAGAGACTTCCAATGATGCAAACTTAGCCTCCTCTTACAGTAATTTTAGCTTAACTATAATCACTATGCAGAATGAAACAACCACTAAACCTATAGATGTATGAAAGATTCTTGTCTTTCATGTATTTATAGTTTTCTTCTTCTTTTCTCACCTTTTGACATGTGGGTTTTTTTTTTTGTTGTTGTTGTTTTTCTTTCTATATATTTAGTATTGACAACTTGTATAAACATTAGGGAAAATACTAGTTTAGGATTCTTGTGGGGATGGAAGAAATCTCACTGACAACATTAATCACCTGCTTCTTCTGTAGACAGAGGATTTGTTTACAGCTTTATGAAAAGAGGTACCTGGGTAACCAAAGCTCCATATGTATAAAAGGTCTGTCGAGCTCAGACTTTGTGTGTTTCCTTGAAAAACATAATTCATACTTTATTTCCTTGTGTTTTGTTTGTTTGTTTGTTTGTTTTGGTTTTGTAAAATTGTGCTAGAAATATTTATGCACATTACAAGAAATAAACTTTAACCCACTGATGTATGAGTAAATACTGTATGAGCAAATAAATGAGGGAAATTTCAGAAAGTATTATTTTATTAAAAAGCAGCTTCTATATTAGGAAAGTACTAATGCAATTTCTTTTATGGCATCAGTTGAAGATTGCAGACTAAAAACTAAAAAATCCAGAGAAACAAAACAGAAGATGATCTGGCAATTCTTGAGACTAACGTAAAGCATGGAGAATGGTACTTAATCATAAATGAAATTCTACTAAATATGAATTATTAATAAGCTACCTAATAATCTTAAAAAACTGCCTGAAAATCTGAATTTATTTGTAAACATGCATATATATATGTATATTTATTATTTTTTTTTAATTTAGAGAATTATAATGTGGACACAATCTCTCAGACATTTGTGTACAAACTACAGATGTGGTATTTGTTATACAAATATGATACATATCGAATCACTTCAAACAGAACATGATCACAAGGGGAAAAAATATGGGCCAATGTCAACACCCTGTTATCTCAATATTATAAATGTCACCAAACTCAGCTGTTACAAGAGTGCAATTCCTCCTTCCTTGGACATTTCTTACAGATTATAATACAGGCTGCAACTATTGCAGAGCCTCAGAACAATTCAGACAAAGAAATTTCTCCAACAGAAGATGTTATTTAAGTCTATTCTTCAGGTTTGTTCCTCCACAATTAAAATCTGTAAGAATTTTCATTGCCAAGCACTTTCCAGAATTAAAATGACAAGCATTATTTTTCTTTACTCCAATTTTCATCAAAATATTGGTGATAACAGGGGAAAAAAAAAAAACATTTCTGCTTATACAGGCTGAGGAAGTTCTTTTTGTGGTTCTTTCTTTTGATGGAGGAAATCAACCTCTGCCACACGGAAGCAGGTGAACTCATCTTTTCTTGCTGTCACTTGGTTGTATGTTAGGGCAATACATTGTTTTGCTTTTCCAGACTGATTCACTTGAGAATAATTCCTGAAGCAAACGTTATGCTTCCCCTGACTCTTCTCTGATTTTCAGAAAGTGTTAATTACTTCACCAGTACCTGTCCCTTCTAGAAATACTATTTGTTTTTATTATTCATTTAAAACTTTGTGCATGATACTGAAGAGGATAAGTGGAAATGTTCCTGGATAATTCAGCAAACTACTTCACTTTCACTCTGTTAATCTTTTCCTGCTGGAACTGTTTCATTATGACAAAACATTCTTTAAACGTTCAACTGGGTGCAAAGTTAAGACATAGATGTTGTTACCATTCATTTTGAGAAGTGAGGGTACCTAGAAAAAATGTGGGAAAACACCTCTGCCACGTCACCTGCAAGGTATGCTGAACTTGGTAGAACAAAGAAAGGGCTTCAGCACTTCCCACCTGCCTCCTTATCAAGGAAGTCACCTCTGGCTTTGCATAATTAACCACATATTTACACAACTGAAAAATCACCTCCTCTTGCTGCCATCTGTGGTAATATGAAGACTTAAGTACAACAAAGCTAGAGCAAAGCCATGACACCACATATTCGAGCTTCATAACCATGGTATATGTTGCCTAAGATATGGAACCATCTATGGAATTAGTCTGGAAAAGCAAAACAATATATTGCCCTAGAATCAATTCTTTTAAATTTTTTTCCCAGTAGGTAGTATTAAACTCCATCCATAATAAAATGAAGTTACTCCCGAAGTTGTTACTTGTTTACAAAAATGAAAACTAAAGAAAATTGTTACAACTGGTTACAAAAAAATAATAATAATAAAAAAAATGGAAAAAAATGTGATGGTGAGAACTACTATAAGGATTTTACTATTTGTTTGCAAAGATTGAATAAATTGCAAAAAGGGCAACGAAGCTGGTGAGGGGTCTGGAGAACAAGGCTTACGAGGAGCGGTTGAGGGAGCTGGGATTGTTCAGCCTGGAGAAGAGGAGGCTCAGGGGTGACCTTATCGCACTCTACAGGTACCTTAAAGGAGGCTGTAAAGAGGTGGGGGTTGGTCTATTCTCCCATGTGCCTGGTGACAGGACGAGGGGGAATGGGCTAAAGCTGCGCCAGGAAAGGTTTAGGTTGGATATTAGGATGAACTTCTTTACTGAAAGGGTTGTTCGGCATTGGAATGGGCTGCCTGGGGAGGTGGTTGAGTCACCATCCCTGGAGGTCTTTAAGAGACATTTAGATGTTGAACTCAGTGATATGGTTTAGTGGAGGACTTGTTAGTGTTAGGTCAGAGATTGGACTAGGTGATCTTGGAGATCTCTTCCAAACTAGATGATTCTGTGATTCTGTGATATTATGCACAACTCACAAGCTGAGAGCAGTAAAATTTATTACACTTTGCACAAGTACACAGGTACTGTGCATCTCTAATACACAATCTGAAGTTCGTTTATCAACAACCACCCTTGTATAAACAACCCACAGAGTAACCTGACTTGTTTTCACTTGTTATTGATGATCTTTCAAAACCCAGAAATTGCCTCCTCTTCCATTTCCTACCACTGAATTCTTAGGTAATCACCTCATCAATATTTCTCAATGAAAATAATTGTTTCCAGAGCAAAACTCTCCCCAGATTTTAGGCCCTGTAAATTGGTCTCTCTCTGGGCTTCAAAAGTGTGAATAGTAAAAATAATAATAATAATAAAAAGGTTCAGTATGTGCATATGCTTTTATTAAGTCAGAAGTGAAGAAAAGTTTTCCCAGAACAGGATATGGGGCAGGGAAAATGAAACACAGATTGTCATCTTTTAGGATATGTATTTTTTCTTCTGACATGAAGCTCAACCTTTAGTCTCATTTTCATAGCAGAAAAGGCCCTTCACATGCTAATAAGGTACTCACATTCACAGCCAATCCCAAGTGTGGTCAGCTACTGGAAAAGATGAGGAGCAAGAGAGCGTTGTATGTCTTTCAATGTACCATAGAACAAGGGGTGAAGATTTATATTAACTGCTTTGTTCTTTCCTCTCATATTAAGCTGTGGTTCACATCCCATGGGTCCCTTTCCTGAGCCCTCTTCTCTTCACTGTCATAGCAAAGATACTCTGAAACCAGAGCTGAAACAAACACTTGTACATCTCAGAAACAACTTAGGAGATGTGGCAGAACCTATGCCATTTCATTTTAATTCTTGGGAAAAAAAATGTTATGAGGAAAAGAAGAATACAGTGGGAGAGGTATCAAAAAAGATAAAGGTTTAGGAGAGCATGTTTTCCTTGATGGCACTCTCTGCCTCCTATTATAACCTGCTTGGGCCTGCTTTGGAGACCATTGCTTAAAATGTCCTTTTCTTGTCTTGGAATTCCTGTAGCCCACTTGTAAACTAATGTGTAAACAAAGAAAAAAGTGCACATATATTGTTGCATCAATACTCAATGCTTCACACACAGAAGTCTGTCTGACTTGGGCTCTTCTTCCCAGAAAATGGAACAGAGAACTAACTTAAGCTCTACTTGTCTGATATGGAAAGATCAGCTGATGGCAGCTCAGGCAACTCTCATAGCTCTTGATTTATCAACATTATTCAGTTATCTGAAACAAGGCCATGTGGCCTAGTTTCACACTAGCATCTTCTTATCTTATAATTCGCAGCTTGTGGTTTAGAGAATATTTCAAGCAGTTGCTTTTCTATCGCATGTCTCAGTTCCATCACCTATGTAACCCTGGGCACTTACAGTACTAGGGTCTAAAGCTCCAGATACTCATCAGTCTGATTAATGTTAAAGCTGAAGTGCTTCCTTCCAAGTGAAAAGTTTGATTTCAGCAGATGGATGACTGTGCCACAAGAGAATTATATCAGTAATTTGTTTACGTGGGGCTAGCTTGTAAGATCTCTGGGGCAGGGACTGTGTCTGCCTGTGTGTTCACAGAGTACAATAAGCCCCCATCCAGAATATATGCATTACAAATAAATGTCTGTAAGTAACCAAATGTAAATATAATAACTACAGAATATGTTTATCACCTCACAGCCAGAAAGGAACAAATTTACATTTTGCTGGATGTCCTAAGATTTCAGTACATAAAGAATGACTTAACACTGAGCTTGCCCTCAAGATTAGCTCACAGACACGTGAAAAACAGACCCCCTAGGACTGTTGTTTAAATGTCCTTAAAATAACCTAAACAGTTTATTTCTAATTTATATCTCTGAGATTCAGGATTAAATCCTCAGAGAAACTAACATCTGAAACGTCTGGTCAGGAATATCCCAATGAAAAACAATTTTGTAATACTTTCTGAAAAAGAATGGCAGGCGTCCCTGAATGCTGTGCACTGCTTTCTGCCTGTTACCATACTCTAAGTGCTAAAAATAAAATAGCAGCCTAAATCGATATAAATTTTTGGAACTGTATCTTACAATTTCAGAAATGTCTCAAGACTTTGAATATAACACTTTAACAGGAGAAAGGAACTTGTACTTTGAAATAAAACAGTTTCTTCCAAAAACACTCTTTGACATCATTTTTTTGGAATCTCTGCTTTTCATTTTATAGTTTTTCTGTGTTTCCTTCCTCTATTGCACACCACCTGCAAATAAATGAGTGAAATTGCCTGAGCTTCATTTAATCTTATACTACTAGGAGAATTTAATTCAATCAGGTTTCTGGAAGAAACAAGGTTATTTTTAGTGTCACAGTAATATATAATGTCATTTGTAGCATCACTTTGCAATGACATTTTTATTTCTATCAAAGATGTGAGAAAGCTCATGGTCAATTATGCCTTACTGAATATATGTTATTACATTATAATGCAATACAGCAACAATATGATGTTACAGTGTAGTAAAAAAACTCTTGGCATGAATTTATATTTGAGTTTATTGCATAACCAGCTCAATCCTGCTGACAATGAAACTGATGAATGTTTTGCCATTGGTTTCACCAGAAAACAAAACTTGCCTGATAACTGAGTAATAAACACCAGTGTTCACTTACATAGATCATTTCTGATTAGCAACAGTAACATGATTATATCATGTCTTTGGTTTATATTACCTATATATGTAACTATTTTCAAAATGCTAGGTTTTATGTCTGGCAGAATTTGACGGTGTCTTAAATAGATTTACAGAAATAGTGAGGTGGCCATACCAAAGTTATTCTGTTGTAAATATATGTAAATAAAAAAGAGAAAGCTTAAAAAATGGCTGAAAATTCCTAGAAGTAATCAGAAAGTCAGGAAACTACATTTAACATGAAATCAATTAAAAAGCAAGTACAAGGGAATTACACTGTGCTGCAGAACTAATGTCTAATGAAACAGATATAAATGTTCACATTTTTATAGATCACTCAAGGATTGCACTTTATTTTATTTGTGATGATGTGAAATCTGCAACAAGACTCAACTGCCAGAATAAACGTGGATGAGTCCAGGGCACACCCGCAGACCTCCCAGTGTGCTGAGGCCCTGGAGGTGAGGTGCTACCAGCCCTGACAGTTCTCCCACCTCCCCAGCAACATGACACAATGCTGTCTGTCTCTGGAGCAGGTCTAAGAGCGACTTTTGGGCTACACCTGCACATGTAAATGGTCCGGGGATTACTCAGCCCTGCCACAGCAGTGTTTCTGTAAGGCTAAAACTCTCATCGTTATTAAAACTATATTAAAACCCTCATATTCTCCAACACAGGATGGTTGCATCAGACAAAGCACTGGGACTGGTCTTTGGCCCGTGCTGCACCCTGAATGTCACCAGGGCATTTTTCAGAACGCTGATTGGTGAGAGCCAAAAGCACACCAATAACCAAGCTAACAGATCTGCGTGCTAGCCCTGATTAATGTAGGCATAGTTTTGTGTCCCGTGGTGACAATGAAGGTGTGGCTCATCATAAAAATAGATGACCCAGAAACTTTTCTGGGTAAGCTCCATATATTACATCCATGAAACTTCCATGAAGTGTGAAGGAATGGTATCTTGCTGCAAGGAGAGAGTAGGTCTCTCCCAGGAAGGAAAGAAAGATCCTGGTATAATTGCAGAATACAAAATAAAAATTATTAGGCACACCTCATTCTGCCTGCACAGCCAACTGGAAAATACAGGTTTTCCTTTGCACCTAGCCAGCTTTATTTCAGGCAAGCTTTAAAGACAAAACTTCCACTAGTATCAGTGAGACTTTTGTCTGTGTATGGGATGCAGAGCAGAGCCCTCTCCTGGTAAGCACTGAAGATAATTGAGGACACCCCGGCACTGTGTTCGGCACCATCCACAGCACATATCTATGTGATGAAGTATTTGAACGTAGGCACTCAAAATAAAATATTAGAAAAGCTCAGCTATTTGGAGACATGAAACCTTGTGATTGAGGCCAGGTTTGTTTGGATTTAAAAGAAAATAAATACGGAAATCTAAAAGCACTTAAATGATGGCATACTTGAAAACTGAAACTGAAAAATTGGTTATATAACATACTTAAAGGCACAGTTGGCACTTCAAACTCACAATGACTAGCCAGTTGTAACCTGCTTTTGAACCCACAGCTGAACTCTGGATGTCAAATTACTGAAAAGGGTGGGTCACTTTCTTTTTAAACCTGAAATCTGATAACCATGGCAAAAGAACCCCCATTCATTCTTTCTTTTTATGACTATAAAGCCACGAAGCACCAATAACAATCTTAAGTATACAGATCCACAAACTTAGCCTAATTAACACACTTGTGGATTTCATTCTTGATCCTGAAAATTAACAGCCATATTTCAAAGCCATGCTTTTGTAAAATAAACTCCACAACAGGTACATAAGCTAGATGCAACATATGATAGGCATTTCAACAAATCATAATAATGATACATTGCCAAAATAGTAGCAGTTGATCACTTGATTATCTTAGAGTGTCTAAGTATAATCGCTTAAAAAGAAAAAAAAAAAGTCAGCCAACTAAACAACAACAAAAAATACCCTTTTGTTACTGAGATGCAATCTAAAAGCATATTGGTTTTGTTTCAAAATTATTTATAAAGATTCTAAACCTTACTGTTTGTAATAACATGTGCAAACATGATTATCTGGAACCATACTATTTATGGCTGTAATCTCATTAGCCTTCACAAGGTAAGGAGGGTTGGGCCTATGGTACTTGCATGGAAGACCTGCAAGGAAATTCCAAGTTACTGTATGAAGTGGTATTTGTACAGGGCAAAATTCTTCTGCTGACTCAGTATTGAACAAGCATGAAGTATATATGATCACAAATGCTGTCTTTATATAAGAAGTAAAACCAAGAATATCGAACACTTGCAGTCATTAAACACCCTATGGTACTTTTTGCAAGTGTAGGAGTGCCTGGCCAAATACCAGTCTAGATAATTACATCCTGCCTACTTACATTCCCCTGTAGCTTTAAATGGATAAGGTATTATTCTTCTATTCTTGTGTAAAAGTGGATCCTACAGCCCTTCCTTGGGCTCCGCTAGGACTATTTCTAGCATGACCTTCTCCACGCAGGGCTCTATATGGTCACACAGAGTCATTTATAAGACCCAGTGCACTGCACTAGATTTTGGACTTGGAGCCTACTGAGATCACTTCCATTAAGCACTGGAATTTTCTTCAGCCCAACGGCACCAATGTAACCAAAATCATCATCTAATTACTATCCAGAAAAGTCATATTTGCAATAAACCACTGCCAAAAATTAGTGTGCATTTATGATAACAGTTTCTGCAGGACTTCCTTCAGCGCACCTGTCCCAGGCCAAAGGCCCATTGATTTTGTATGGGACCCTGCCTCCTTTCAGCGAAATCTATAGCAAAAGAGCAATGATGTTCAATGACAGCAAGTCTAGGCCCTTTATTGGGAGATTTGCCTTGTGCCAGGTAACAGCAGTGAGGTTCTCCCACCCCTCCTCAATCTGAAACTGGTTACATCAACAAAAATTATGTGTAATCTTGTTAAGTCACCTGCATCTTACATTTTAAGAGGGGGTGCAACAGATGGTTAAAAGTTTGCTTTAAAGTGGTATGTCTATTAAAACATTAAAACAAGCCAGGTTACTTGGTGACAGTTCCCTGTAGCAGGAATTTGCTTCATTGAAGTAAAGTGGAAGGAAACCAGACTTCAGAAAACCTTCATTATCGTGTTCAAGTGCCTCATATTAGAGCGCTGCTGTTCACAAAAGTCCTCTCGAAAGGAACGGGCTGTTAGCACGTTTTCCTACAGAAGGAGTCTGTTAGCAAGATGGGTGCTGGTGTGAGTCACAACTGATACTCTGTAGCAGGGCTGTCAATTGCAATTATTTTCTGCAAATCTGAGTTCTTCCCCCTGCCAGTTGCTCTCTAAACTTCCAGTTTCAAAATTCACTTTCTTTTTCCTTTTTTTTTTTTTTTTTCTGGCTTGTCCTAGACTATGTCAATTTGAAGGCTGGCTTTTGGGGGCTTTTTGAGTTTAAATGTTTTTCTAGCTGTATTTGTGTAGGTCAAAGATTTTTCCAAGTCTGTTCTCTTTCTGAGTGGCGACTCTCCCAAGACAGCAAATACAAGTTTTTTATAGACTTGTTTTCATGAAGTTTTAGTCATCTGAAGTCTGAAATTATTTAGGAGAAAGATGACCATTGTCTGTACAATTCACTGGATGCAAATCATAAAATTCAAAGGCAGACAGCTTCAGTCAAGTAATGCTTTGAATAGTATCATTGAATGCAAGACCGAGCAAATGGAAGGCAGGTAGGAAAGAGTCTTCAGGAGTATGCAATTTCCCCCCCACCCCCCCACCCCCCCATTTCATGTGATTCACTGAGCTCAAAAGCTTCTGATGTGCTTCTTCTGAAGATCATGGCATTTCTCTGAATGTTGCTGTCATTCTCTCCAGCTATAGGGCCTAACTTCTGATTCATCTTCTGAATTTTTGACTTTATCCCTTTGAAGAGCAAAATTACTTGACAGAAAGAGGGTGATGCAACTGGTTGAACAAGAGCCAGCCAATCCACCCAGTGAAACCCAAGAGGAAATACACGGTTGATGGTAAGAGTGTGAAAAGTGACTAGGCAGGGATTTTCCTCCCCTTATCCACACTGGGTAGCGAAGAGGACCAAACACAGCTTTTGAACTTCCAGCAGAAAAGAGCCTTCAGCTTCCAAGCAGGAAGTGTCTCCATCCACACTGACGAGCTTGAGAGGAGGGAGACAAACGCATCCCGTAAAAGGGTACTCTGTGGTGCTCGGTCAGCCTTCAAAGAGGACCAACCGTCCCAAGAAGCCAGAACCGCTTTACTGTGGTGGTTCTTTGTAGAACAAACAAGAGGGGACAGGCGGGAGAAGTGAACTGCTGGCTTTGGCACCCGGACTCAAGTGGGTCAGTGCCCCAGGCCCTTCAGCTCCTTTTCCTTCCTCTGCTCCCACCAACGCTCCGCAGGCACAGTGAAGGTGCGGGGTCAGGGCACGGCAGGACGGAGCAGCCCCCAGGCTCTACAGTGCCTTGCCGAGCCGTGCCGTGCCGTGCCGAGCCGTGCCGTGCCGTGCCGGGGCGGGCGGCAGCCGCGGGGCAGCCGGGCCGGTGCCTCCCGGCACAAGTGCACGGCACCGCCCGGGGCTGCGCTCCTCGCCCCGCACCTCCCCGCTTTCGGGACCGGGCTTTTCGGCAGGGAGGGGGTTACCTTTCCTTAGCAAGGTCCCGTCCCTTGCCAGGGAAACTTCCTTACGTGCCTGTTGCGTGAGAGGCAACTGGTTGCGCTCGCTGAAGTGCGAAGAGTGTTTGGCTTCTCCCGCACCAGCCTCCTCCTCCGTCTCCCCCTCCCGCCCCGAGTCTCCCCTCCCGTTTTGCTCCGAGTTGCGCTTTATTTGTGTGTGTGGGGGGGTGGGGTGGGGGGGGGGGGACGGGGACTTGTAGGGGGGATGTCCTGGTTTTGCCAGAGGAACAGTGCAAAAGGGGAACCTCGGCTCGGAGAAGGGACGAGAATAAATAAATAAGGAGCGGCCATAAAATAAAGGTAGCGGCATATTCCGGCGGCTACGAGAAGGTGAGTGTCTCCCTCCCGCCCCTCAGAGGTGCCGGGAGCCGCTTCGCTGTCGCATGTGCCCGTGTCCGTGCGGATGGGTGTGAGCGGGTGCTTGCGTTTAGGGCTCATTTAGCATTGTTTTCCGACAAAACAAAACGTTGCCGCGAAACAAGCGCCGTGGGAAGGGGCCGCGGAGCCGGCTCGGGCTGTGGCCCCGGGCACCGGGCGAGCCGAGCGGCAGAAGTCCGCCCTCCGGTGCGAGCCGGCTGCCTTCCTCCCCACCCGGCCGGCCCCTCCGCGGCTGCCGGCCCCTGCCGCTCCGCCCTGGCCCCCCTTCCACCGGCTGCCACCGCACTGCTCCCGGCCCGAGCCTCCCGCAGCCCCCGGAGCGGGGCACGGGGAGCGGCAGAGGGCAGCCGGGCCCTACCGGGGGGCTCCCGCCCGCTCGCCGGCAGCAGGCACGGGGGGTGCCCGAGGGGAGCCACCGGCACCGTTCTCCGTGCCCAAAACCCCGAGGGCTGCCGGCCGCTAAGCTGCCCCCCCGGGCTGTCACCGCGGCCGAGGGGAGCAGCCCCCGCAAGGCCAGCGGGACCCCGCGCCCAGCGGTCACCGGCGTCTAAAGTTTCACCCGCGTTTGTGCGAGCGCTGCTCAGCGCCAGGGAGGCGCGCCGCTGCCCGGCCGCTATCCCGCGGGCAGGACTTGGTAGCGGGGCGCTCGGGGGGCCGCCGGGACCCAGCAAGTGGCGGTGTGAAGTGTCTGCTGCTTGCAACGCTCCCGGGACGCACGCCTGCCCAACCCCGGGGAGCGCCTCTGCTGGCTCGAATCTGAGCACGAAATCGTGCTAGAACAGTAAGAAACCAGTGTTTTCAGTTCTCCGAGGTTTTATTTGCGGGCGTGGGACACCAGAAAAGAATTGCTAAGACTAGAAACTGTGTCCGAGGTAAACTAAGCAGCAGTTTAGAGCTACAGTGAGGTATGCAAAGCGAGCATCTTCTCTCACCGTGGAGTAAATATTTTTTTTGGTCTGACCTCAATATTTATTTGTTTATTTTTTGAAGACTGTACCTTGTATTAAAGCTGGGGTTCTTTCATTCTTTCATTTCCTTAACGCTCAAAAAGCAGTTTCCTAAAATTACCATGGGTTTGACTTTTTCCTGTAAGTATTTCTCAGAAATGCTGCCGAGTTACAAATGTTTGCACACCTACACTATGTATCAGATTGTGAGTAAGTGGAAATACAGATTGACGTTTCTCTATCTTCTTCCTGTCTGTTTTGACATCTAACATTAGCTGGGCTACGTCTTAAACAGTTCTTCCTGTTTTCTTTTGAAGTTTCTGGTATTTGCGTTACCAAATGGTCTTCAATCAAATTTAATAAAACTAAAAGAGGAATATGTTGACTAACCTTTTAGGTACCTTTGTTCAGATAATGCATATGCACCTATAAATAGTTATGTATATATGGTTGTACTGCTAATAAGCTTAGTTGAAGGTTATTCTTGCAGGATTTGTGTGTATTACTGGCTTCGCAACACTTTGCAGTATAAATTTATTCTGCCTCATGGATAATGCCAATGCAACTGATAAATTCTAAACAAGGAATTTAATGAGTACAAAACTGGTCAGTTCCCAGGTAACTGCAGTTTCCAGTTAAAATGTTTCAAACAAGGCAACTAGAAATCCAGCTATAGATAGTATCCTGTTGCATATTTTTAGCCTCTGATGCAAGCTTTCAGAGCTACTGTTTAAACTTTACGTGACTTTCATATATCGCGTTCTACTTTTTAGTCCTAGAATTAATCAATGTTAAGCACTGAAACTTGGTATGGGAAACGTACCTGGTTCCATGATGACCTGGCGGAGTTGCACAATGTTCAATACAATCTTCAAGTGTTAAGATTTAAACTACTTTTTCCTCTATTAAATATGAAAGTTAATTCATAAAGAAGAAAGAAATTCCTGGAATTTCTGTCAAACGCTGTAGGACGTAACTGTGAAGTTTTTATGTGTTATCTTTTTCTTTCGTGAAAGTAAGGATTTTATGAACTCGGGGTAAAACAGGTCTCCCTTTTTATAAGGAGAGTTTATTCAGCATACTTCTATATTGCAGCTGCTGATCATATTTCATAGAGCTGTTAAAGCACTTAAAACCTAAAATTAGGTACTGTCTGGTAGTAAATATTTCAAATCACTCCTTGAAGAAATAAATAAAATGGGCTTTAAAAAGAGACATTTTCAAATCTATCGTCAAACAAAAGTAATCTTGCTTTGCTTTTACTCAAAATAATACAGTTTCAATCTAAATCACTGTTTTCAACAGTGTGCATTTTTCTTAAGTTTTCTTCATTTCCTACACTTTTCTTTTAATTTTAAACTGACTTTATTTGATATCATAGTATGCTACTTTGTTCAAGCTATGTTTACTGTGGCAACACTTATATTAACGGGTATCAAATTAACTTCTAACATACCTGTGCTTCCAGTGAGTATCCTTATGATACCGGGAGCTGAAATGTAAGTTCCTTTGCTTCCTGTCATGAGTGTTCTTGTATGGCTTTTAATTGGAGAAGCTGTACACTTGTTTGTTTTCCAGATTTAAGATGAATTCATTTACAGATAAGTATTTGTATCTTTTTTCTTGTTTATCTTGTTTTAATAGTGGTTTTCTATTTGTCTTTCAGTTGAACATGGTTTAATTATGAGTGGTGTACTTATTCATTCTCATTCATTTTTAGTATTGTCACGATTTGCAAGAAGAATGCAAACACAGGACTGTCAGACTGAGAGACATCTGTTGAGTTTATCAAGTGTTTTTTAAAGCTTTATGAAATTTCAGCACTAAACCAGGTCTGGTAGCAGAAACACTTGTCCGCCTTAGGTCTTACTTTTTACTTGTGAATACAATGTTATTTTTACTGTCTGACATATACATAATCTTCTGGCCATTTTGCTTGAGAAAAGCAGTGTTTATGTTGTGCAAGTGGAAGAAAAGTTTTGATACTTGTCCATCAATTAAGAGGTTTACAAGTAAACTTCTAATATGTAGTATTAAGTTAATATGTGATATTTTCCTTTTTTATATTTAAATATTGTGTAAATGTGTGTTCAACTTAACCTTTCTGTCATTGAAAAGCGCTAATTGATCTTGCTGGCCCTGACATAATAGTATAGTTTGATATTTGAAACCATTCAGCTTTGGCATGGCCCTTTAATCACCCCTGAGATTTCAGGGCAGGGTTCTGCTGAAGGCATAAGCTGCTACTCTTTTTGAAATTAAATAAAAATGGTTATTAAAAATCTCTTTACTTGCTTTTAAGGTCAGTAGATGTTTGACCTATCCGCTACAATGCGCTACAATATACATTAAAAACTTTCTGTTCTGCTTATATGTATTAGGTGACATTTTAGATGTTACTATACAGAAATCAGATTTTTATGAAACTTTTTTTTTTTTTTTTGGCGAAGTCCACACTTCTGTGTTGCACTGTTACTAAATCTATCATTAAATCAGAAGTGCTTAAAGGAACTTGGATGCACTTTGCAGTGTAAAAGAACTGATATGAAGAGTGCTTATCTGTCAAGTAAAGAATAAAATTTATTTGAAAAGGCAATAAAATTTACATTTTAGTCCACATAGTAGGTTGTAATATTGCCAGAAGGATTCCTTTTGGGATGCCTGTATTATGGGACCCTGGTGAAAAATATTTTAAAGTGGTTTCTTCTTAGCTTCTCTAAGCCCAAGAAATGTGACGAATAGGCGGCCCACCTTTTGCTTTAATAGTAAAAAGTAAAATTACTTTGATGATTGATTACCCTATATCAAAATGCATCACTGGGTAATCTCATTCACAGAGCTGTCTATATGCTAGCTGTCAGATTTTTGAGCAAAATGTCAAATGCTAATGGCTGTCTGAGGAATACTAATGTTTAAGCATTTTATTTTCTATTTGTTTTAAATTTCTTCATCGCAAGGGAAGATTATCATAAGAAGTGATTATCTTCAGAACTTTCAGAGATTCATATCCCAGTGAGACTAGTATATATTTTGTCTTAAGCTATTACACTCAGGTACTGGACTAAATTCTGATATGGACTGTTACTACAATGAATTTTTAAAAGCCAGATTTTGGAGGTTTTCTGTGCCTAAATTATTGTGAGGGTCTGTGTCCCTTTTCTAGAATAAAACGAATAATTGGCAATTTTTCCTTAAGCAGCTGTCCACAGAAGTACAGCACAATGAATAACATGTGTAGGGTTGTTTAATTGTATGTAATTTAAGTGCTGTCTCTGAAGAACAGAGTCTGTCTGGGCCGACTGAATACTGTGTCTCTGCACTGGGGTTGCCTCCTGGACTATACAATTTGACTGATTTGGAGCAGCAAACTGCAAAAAGACCTCCCATATGCAAATTATTCACTTATAGAAGACTAACTCTCATATAGGTGATAACTTTTTACTTACTCATTTAAGTTAATACATACTACGTTTTTTGGCAACATTAAAATTTACTACTATTGCGACGTGACTCAGTGTAAGTTGACATTGTCAGCAGCATAAAGAATTACCGCTGCTTTTTTTAAAAAACTGGGTAGACACAGCAAGTATTCTGCTCTTGACACATATATAATTAAACCACAAAAACCTACATTAAAATACCATGAAGGGTCTGATTTAACCCACAAAAGTAAAAGAAATACAGAGCTGAGTTTGCAACTTTTCAAATAATTCTTCTCTATGACTATGTGTATGTAACTATTGAAATCAATGCTGGTGCATGAGGTAATTGGAAACTTAGCTTGATGTTTTGTGCCAGATCCTTTGCTGTTGCAAATTGGAGTAGGAATGTTGAAATTACTGGAGCGGTCTCACATTATGCCAGATGAGTATCTAGTCCTCTATTCTTAGAGCAGTCTGTTAGTTTTTTCGGGTATTGTAGTATACTTTGTATGTGTGAGATCACATGCACAGAGGAGTAATCCCACAATGCTTAGAGAAAAATAAAGGAGGGCTAGGTAAAAAAGTCAAAATCATACATTCATGTTTTGCTTTTATTCCCCCCCCTTTTAAGGCATTTTCATACTCCTGTGTTAGAATATATATATATTTTTAATAACACTTTATAAATGACCACAGAAATATCTTTTACATTAGTTTTATTCCTGAAAGTGATTCTGTTAGAAATGTTGTCAATTAACTACATTCTTTTAATTCCTTTTAGGCAACTTTGTTGCTCATGGAAGTGAACAGCCGGATTGCATTTACTCAGGGACATTTCATGAATGCTAAGTCTATTCAATGAAAGGTGTGAAGTCAGTTTAACATGTTAAATCCCACCTGGATGTTCCTTTTTATTTACTGCAGTATATTCCCAGAGAACTGCAGAAAATGAAGGTCACCATGCTCCCACGTGAGAGCAACTAAACAAGACTCGGTATGCTTCAGCTTATGCATACTGACGTCACACTATATGTGAGGTCTTTCTTCCAACTCTCCTGAGTGTCCCAGCGCAGACGTGGTTTCACAAAAACAGGCATAGCTCAGACAGATTATGCACATTTCCCCTGCCAAGTTCTAGCAGTGCAGCTCAGAGTCAGTCTAATGTTCCTGTTCTGGTCTTCTTAATACAGAGAGCTAAGGAGCTGGAAACTAACGGGGCTGAACAGCACAGAGGTTTTACAAACTGAGTAATGGTATTCTGGGAAAGGGTCTCCAAAATAAAATTTTCAGGTTACCCTGAGGCAAGATTTGGAACTGTGGTAGGTTTCCAGAGTGGAAAGATTCAAATGCTTTTCCACTGAGCCATCCCACATGTCTTCCCACACCACAACCCTAATCTGGTGTGGTAGAAGGAGCTGTAGTAATGTTCATGTTAATTTGGTTATTGCACCTTCTGAGAAGCATTTTTTGTTCAAAGCACGCTGAGCTTGCTGTGCAGCAGTATTGCTGGTAGTCAAGTGCAATGAGAAGAATAGCATCTTTCACCTTAAATGGCCAGCTGTGTATTTCCTAAACATTTCTGGTAGCTATTTAGATATGATTTGGCTTGCTTTCCAATTCTGTGATTAAACTATACTCTAATTTCTCCAAGGACTAGCTGAGTAGTCAGCAGATTTTTGGTTTAAGACACAAATGAAACAGAAGGAGCTTAATCCTTGACAGTTGTTGTGAAACTACCTTGCTTCTTGTAGTCTTAAATCTACATTCAGGGAGTCCATGATTTCAACTGTAGCTAAAGAGATGCTGTCAAATCAGGGCTAAGACTCCAGTAGATAGACTGTAGGGTCTGTAGGAAGAGGAGCATCTGTTTCCTTTGTTTTCATGGTGCCAGTTCACTAGGGGCCTTGGTTGGTACAAGCAGTGATACCAGTAAGCTGCGACTAGTTCATGTGCGTGGCTGACTGTACCTGAAGTTTCTATGTCTATCCATTTTCTTTGGCAGAGCTAGGAAGAGTGTGAAGCTGTGGTTTCTCCTTCAGTGGCAGTGCTTCTTAAGCAGCCCTTACCCCTCCTCTGCTGGCCACTCGTTTAAGCTGGATCCGTTCCTCACCATGGTTCACAAACAGCTGTGCTGGCACGATGCAAAGGTCGGAATGAGTGGCAGCACCCACGCTGCTGAAACTGGCACTGGTGCTGCAGAAATACTTGTGGAACCACAGCCTTGGTTACCTAATCTGCCACCTCTATTAACTGAAGTGCGGGGTCAAGTCTGTGGAATAGGTGGAATTTTTCAGAATGAAAACATTGTCTGTAAAAGTGGTCGCTTGATACTTAATCAAAAGTTGTCATAAATGTGTTCTTTAGCTAAAATTAAAGTTACTGCAAATAATTTGCTATATGTGCAGGTTAAAACAATGGAGAAAGTTTAGGTATCTTTGAAGGGGATGGCTGTGATGTTCTCAGAGGAATGCAGGAAATCAGATGTGATACCAGAATACATAAACTTTCCAGGTCTAGACACTGGTGCCCAAAAGCAGCGCTCACGAAGGAGAGGCAGAGTGTAAATGCACTAGCAGGAAAATGTCATCTCCAAAGCCTATAGCATTCACAGCTGGTTGTGTTCTTTTACCACTATTCCTGTGGAAAGAGGTTGAATAATTTCTAAAATATGGCCATTACTTAGCTGTCACTGTAGACAAGTGCTTAATTTATGGCAATGATTTTTTATTAGTCTCCACTGTCACAAAGTATTAACTTACATGCTATCACGTTCCAAATGCCTTTTGTAAGTTGTTCACATATAACACTGAAATGTGCATAGTATACCGCATCACAGGCTTATGAAAGCTTGATCATGCCAAACTAGCAATATTATTTTTGATGTGAGTACAAGTTCTAGAGATAAGAGTGGTGATGTAATACAGTTCTGTAAGGTTTTTGACTTGACATGACATTTTGCTTAATAAACCTGAAGGATACAAAACCAACTCAACATAAATGAAATGGATTAAAAAGGAAATTAAATATAGAGTTCAAAAACACTTACTTGCTAATGAATCTTAAAGGAGGGCACTATTACACAGAGCCCTTCAGGGGTTAGTCGTCAAATCAAAACTAACTACTGTTTTACAGGTGATACAAAAACTAGTAAGATTGTGTGAAGTGGTATCTTTTATTAGATCATTTACTGACCTAAGAGAGAATTTCTTGCAAAATATGTTGTACTTCTGTCAATAGACTGTAATAACTGCAGTACTGCTACTACGAAGATTGAGGGAAGAGTAAACAAAGAGAGCAGATAGAGTCTATAGACTATAGCAGACTATATAGACTATATATATATAGACTATAGACTATATATAGACTATAGACTATATAGCAGACTATATAGACTATAGAGACTATAGACTATAGCAGATAGAGCAGATAGAGAGCAGATAGATGCTGATAGAGTCTTCTAGCTTGTTCAGTAAACTCAGAACAAGCAGACAGTTTGAGCTTCAGTATAAACCAGCGGTTTATTTAAATAGAAAAAAAAAAAGAAACAAACAAACAAAAAAACCCTGGAGGCCATGGCAAATGATCAGATTAGTGTCAGAGCCAAAAAAGGAATGATAACTGTTTAAACGAAGAACTGCATGGAGCAAGAGGAGTGACATCATCTGCATTGGTAGTATGGGTGCATCTACTGTTGGAGAGCTGCAACCTCTTCTAGCTTTAGAAAGGAAGCTAGAAAAAATGGAGAAGACCATAGGAATAACTAAACAATTGAACAGCGTGTCTTCCAGTGAATGATCATAATTTGACCACAACTAGTAAAAATCTAAGTAGGCAAAAAGGCAGTGTCAAAAACGTAGACTGCATGGCACTTTTAATATTGTTTTTAACATTTTCTTTGTGATGTACAAAGATGGAACATAAGAGTTTTGCTCCTTTTCATTCATTGTTTTCTGATTGTTTCATTTTAATTTGACAGGCTTGGTGCTGCTGTTGAGATTGGATGAGTAGTGATTGTCCTTACCTTGGGTATGAAAACACCCAAGGTGGGTGCAGGAGCAACTGGGGAGATGCTGCCAGCTGGGAGGGATGGGCGAGCTGCCTTCTACTCCCTGCACCCAGATGTTCTGAGGAAGCCTAGCCATTGTTTGGATTTCTTCTATAGCTAGCATTGCATACTCATTGAAGCATGTGACTGGTGAATACAGCATTGAAAGCGTGGCGTGATTTTTAAAAACAAATAAGATGTATAGATAGTATGCTGTCACAGCTTTCTTTTTAACAAATGATTGGATTCTTTGGGTTAATTTGATGTATAAAACTGCTGATTGCTTTTACTGGAGGATGTGCTTCTTTTTAAGTTCTCCCAAATGATAAATATGGTTTCTGTTTTAAAAATAATCTTTATTGTTAACTTATGCTATTTCTGTGTCACAAGATGATTTATTTATTTATTTATTTATTTATTTATTTATTTGTGTGAGAGGTAAATTTGACAGATCTTTTGGGGAGAGGAAATCATAAATAATTAATATTTTCAAGTTGACAGTGTCACATTAAATATTCTGGCTGACCAAACATAGCTTTTTTCTTTCTGTTTTCAGTGGCTTGTTTATAAGGAAGTGAAATGTTTTATTTGGTTTGTTTTCAGCTACTTTCTTCAAAAAAGAGAGGCAAAATGTCTCAGAAATTAACAAAAATAGGCTATGTAGTAAAAAATAAAATCCTTCCCCTAAAAAACTCTAGTTGTTCAAAACATTGAAATGGCCAGCTGGTAGGAAAATAAATCTATTTTTTTCAAATTAAATTTATAAAAGAGTATTCATGTATGTGTAGCATCTTTGCATTATTTATTATAATTATTTTATTATTATTACTATTTTTCCCTGAGAATCATCGTTCCTTTTGGTAAGGTTTGTGTGGTTTTGAACTCTGATAATTTTGAAAGCAGTACTTGTAATTTTTTTTGCAGACCAATTTTCCTTTATTTTTAGGAGAACACAGTGGGGTTCTTGATCAGATTTGTTTACAAATTGAGTCCAGAAGCAGTCTTCACATTTGTTTTATTTATTTCTGGCTGAAATAACCTGTAATTGATTAATCTGGAACGAGTCAAAAGAGGTCTGTGTAGCTGCATGCTTTATCTAACTGTTGGGAAGCCCCCAAGCATGAGGGGATTCGCAGCTCTGTTTTCAATCTTGGCAATTTCGCAGCATATTTTGAACTGTTAGGATAACGGAGGAATGACTGAGTTATAATTCTGCACTAAAAAATTTTGAATGCTAGTCCTTGATATTTGTTACACAAGTGTGGGATGGGAGTGGTAGGAAGAGCATGGGAGTCATTCTGAGATATATTTGGGTACCAAACTCATACCCAGCTTTGCAAGACAAATAAATGCTGCACTGAAGCATTATTTTACCAAAAGTAAAGGAAACAAAGTGGTTGCAGTTGTTTACCATTTGCCAAGAAATCTTTCAATTTTCTTGACTTTTTACTTGTTTTCTTGTGTGATAATAATGGGACAGCAGGCTGATATATCATTGCAGACCATTGCAGTCCTTTACCTGTTTACTTCCATAACTGAGGCAGAGACCTCTTGGTCTGTGTTGCCATGCCTTTTTGTCTTGAGTGTTGCTTTTAACCAGTAACAAATGGTTTTGTGATGCTTTGAGTTGCTTCCTACTCAGAAATATCTGATACAGAAAAAATCAGGAGCTGATTTTTTTCTTGAATAAAATATCCACGATAACTACACAAGCAGTGTTCTCCTTCAGGAAACTCAGTTTAAGGAAGAAAACTGCACTGAACTGACAATGGTACAAATGTTCACCAAAGATCACGCAGAATTTACATGACTGTGTGTAACGAATTCATAGTGACTGGCATGAAAGCCAATTATTTGACTGGAATTTTGAGAAGTTTTCAGTGTATCACAGTTTGGTGGCATGAATTTTGTCTGTTTCAATTATTCTATTTAATATCTGGCATGAATTCACATGCTCAGAAGGCAAGATATTAAAAAATAGCATATTATGTCCTAGTTAGAGCTGTGTAATTTTTAAGAGGAGGGAGGAGATAAGAGGAAAGTAGATGAATATAGAGCTATAAACACCTAATTAGTGTCAAAGCCCTCTCCCCTGTTCTTAACATTCATGAAAACTCAGAGTGGATAATTTTGTTGTCTCAGGATGTGGAAATGGCTGAGTTGTGTTACTGGGACCAACCAAACACCCTTTCATTTCCAGCAGGAATACTGAGCAGACCTTGGATTCCCTGTGAATCCAAGCCTCAGGGTTATTGTCATACTATCATAGAAACCCAGATTTGATTTTTACTTCCTTTGTTTTTGTGCTGATAATATCTGGCATTGAACCTTGAAACTTACTAATTTGGATGTAAGGTTTTTGTATAGAATAGAACATACATTGCATACCCAGCATAGATATGTGCACGGTCTTCTGCACATGCATGCCAGGTAGAGTGGAAGAAAAAGAATGGTGAGCAGGTCCTGAGGTGTTCCTACATGTCTTCCTCCACCCAGCTGGTACACTGACACCCATGCAGTTGGGTCTGAGGTGAGGGCTCGGTGTCACAGAGGACGTGGCCGCGCTCATTATTTGTTCCTCAGTAGGTCCTGTAGATCCCTCCCATGTCTCCTCCATGCAGCCCAGCAGTCGGGAGGTGCGTGTGGGCACTCATCCCTTCCCCAAAGCCTACTCAGGTTGTGCGAGTTGCTGTATGAATTCCTGGTGTAATTTTGATAACTAAAAACAAGGAATATCAATGCGACGTCTCTATTTAAGCATCCCAACAGTAAATGTGAATTGCTGCAGTCCCAGCAGGATGTAGAGCCCAGCCAAGAAGCTTTGCCTCCACCAGGGGCCGCTGGACGTACCCAGAGCTAAAATAAGCTACGGCTTGGGCATGGTGCGCCAGGCTGGCCACCTGCTGCGGGCCAGGGCCTCTGACAGAGGGATCTCAGGGCTTTGGGGGTCGCTCGTGGTTGGAGACATGTCCAGCTGGGGGCCAGGGCCTCTAAGAGAGGGACCTCAGGACTTTGGAGGTCACTCGTAGATGGGGTTGTTTGGCTGGCTGGGGGCCAGGGCTTTGGGGGTCACTCGTGCCCTGGACATGCTACAGGGAGCTCTAGAGGAAAACTTCAAAACTTCTCTAAGGGTAAAATTCTCATTCTCAGCAAAGCAAAAATTGCCTGAAACCATGGGGGTCCAAAGAAGGCCTTATCTTATCCTCTAGAGATGAAGGCCTTAGGGGAAAAAAAAAAAAACAGTATTAGGAGGGATGGAAAGAGAGGCATTCCATATTTCTCTTAATTCCCTAGATTGTGGAGAAAGGTTTGTTTCTGTAACACAACAAGAGCTTTCTGGGAGGCTCATTTCACCCACCTTGATTTCAGGTAGTGGGACCAGTTACCTCAGCTAAGCCTTTAGAAAGATTTCAAAGCCACTTCTACCTCCTGCAAGGATCCTTCTGATAAAAAGGAATGCAGGAATAAAAATGTGAGAGCTAAAATAAATAAATAAATATACTCTGTACACTGTATATATTTCTCTCCACCTGGCAGCTTTCCTCAGAAAAGCAATATGTGTTTAGATCCTACTGTCAGGATGGCTTTGCTTGCCTTTTTATCTGTTTATTAGATTTATATTTAAAGTTTGTTAATCATTTGCTCTCCCTTGAAGTTAGATATAAATGATAATATTTCTTACTGTTTTTTTCCACTGAAGAATTGTTTCAATTAAAGTTGACATTCCTTTCAAGAGGATACAGCATAAGAGAAAACACAGAAGCCTGCAAAACTAAAAAATAGTTAACCATGGGAAATATATCAAGTAACATCTCTTCAGAAATTATGTTAGGAGCTGAAATTTCATTTCGCCTTACAACATAAGAAGGCTGATCTGCTCTCTTTTTCTACCAAAACAAGGACAGACAATGATCTCCAGTTTTCAGAAAGCCTTAATGTTATAATTTCATTTATTTTAAATGTGTTAAATTAGTATGGTTTTTCTTATTTGCTTGTCTGCTAACAGAGAATTTTGAAGAAAGCTTGGTTATAAAGCACATCACTATTATTTCTCATATGGAGCGTGGATCTTTCTTCTTTTCCAAATGTGATACTAATAGAGACTGAGAAAGCAGCATGTTTTTACTGTACAAAAAACTTTTTTTTTTTTCTTAACTATAGCTATAGGCTAAGTTGATATTCTATTAAATCAGGATTCAGTTTCCTTTTCTTTTAGTTTATTCTAGGTTCTATTTTATCTTATTTCAGAGCAGACTGCAGGTGATATGCATGCAGACGGCTAGAGGGAAAAATGCTTTCCAGGCAGGAAATGCTTGAATGTTCGGCAGTGGCTGTACCATCTCTCTTGTTCCTTTCAAGAAATTAATTTCTTAGGGGAAAAAATGATCATGAAATCATCTAATTTAGTGAGATCACAGTGCATATGCACTACAGTTTCTTGCACTGATTCTGGAGCAATTGATTTCCTTGTGGTCTTCATGCATAACCTTTCATAGTGCCGTATTTCAGGTATGTTCCTCCTCAGATGTTTTGTAGCAAAGGCACAAAAAAAAAAAAATAGACAGAGGCTTGCCTGAGGCTGGGGGAGTTCAGAGCCTTGAGGCTGTGCTTATTTGTTCACACAATGGCACCTTACTGTGACACGTGCTGCATATCTTCAGTTGCAGTTATAAGCGCTACGTACTTCTGCTATCACAGGTTTGTGAAGTGGAGAACTAGAAAATGAGAAAATATTCTTTGTGAACACTTATCACTTAACATTTTGACTCTTAACCAGGCCGTGGCCATAACAGAAATGATTCTTTGTGGCTACAAATTGTGTTAACTACAGCAGCATCCTTTCTGTTTATTCTCTAGACTTATTATTGACACACTTTATAATGTAAAAGCAATATAGTAAACTTGACTGGTATTGCGCAGCTCCTTTACTATACAACCAGAGCATAACCATGATATAACCTTAATACAGGTTATATAGGTTACCTCAAAGTAGGTGTTCTGCAGTTAAAGAAGAATTAAAAGAATCTGACGATGTCCCCAGCGTGGGATTCTCATTCAAAAAAATGTTGATGTGGTAGAAACTGAGGACCCTTCCCCCCAGTTATTTCAAGTAGCAAGAGCAACTTCTAGTGGAGCAAGAGAAGTCTTTCTTGCTCCTTTTAGGTTAAGGTGAAAGGAACTAAAATTTTCTTCTGATTGCGAAGATCCTCTTCCAGATGAGGGACTCTTGTTGGAACACCATCACCCATGCATCTGGCTGAGTGGACAGCCTGAAGCAGTCTCAGAGACTCTTGGGAAATGCCTCATGCTTTAAGGATGTTTTTTAACCTGTGAGTTCCCAAGCTTAACATTCTGTTTTGAGCTTGGGAAAGGTGCAAGACATGGGTTTTTTCCACATCTCTTATGAAATAAAATTGCCTCTGTCAATTGTTTATTTGTTGCAATCCCAATTTTCTGTTGAATAAAAGGCTGAAGAAATCACTGTTAGGGGAGAGACTGTGTCCTTGCTGTCTTGCATTTTCAGTCATTTACGAAGTGGTATGCCAGAGATCCTTGTGTAGGGTTTTGTTTTTGTTTTTTTTTTCTTATGGGTGTATCTTTGGGAAGAAACACATGTTTCTCCTCATGGTGGAGTCCTGGAAGTTGCAGTTTAAATTTGATGAAGTGTTTTATTCCCCCAGATAAAAATAAATAAATAAAAAATTATATTTAAATGCATTTGTTGATGAGGAAAGTCAGGAATCCTTCTAATTAAGACATTTCTTAGAAAGGTAAAATTTTTATCTGGGAGCATAAAACACTTCATCAGTTTTAAAGCCACATCTGTAAGGACTGGATCAAGAGCAGAAACAGACATTTTTCTTCATTCTGGCTTGTCTGTGAGTTTAAGACTTTTAACAACAGTTTTTAAAATAGTTAAAAACAGTTAGAAACACTTGCAGTATAACAGGGATAAGAGTGCCCTCCCTCCCTCTGTTTTTAATCTGGTTCTCTTGATGGGATAAACTACAAGGTTGAATTGGTAACTGGATTATTGCCTCATAAAACAGCACGAGGTTACTATTATCCTTTAATTTTATATCTTTATTAGGGAGTAATGTTGGTCTTATTTAAATCACTGACTTCTCTAATGGTTTTTCTCCTCTTTTACAAATTTATAAAACTAAACCCTAAAGGATTTGGTCTAAGTGCAATTGGAATAACTGCCATTATAAAAATCATTGTGTTAGCAGTTGGTTATAATCAGCAGCTTTAGCTGGGCTCAAAATGTAGTAGAATTTAGCTGTTGATATCTTAGACCAGTAAGTAGAGTGCTGATAAAACTGTAAGTCTGAATTTTATTTTATCTTTTTAAAAAAGCTTCATTTCCAGTAATAGAGTATTTGAATTTTGAGGCAGTGTGAAGATGAACAACAGAGCCCTGAAAATGATTATACTATTGCATGCTTGTGGGAAGATATATTTAACACATGGTGTATTTATGCAAAGGTTAAAACAAGCTTGTCTTGCAATTCAGTGAAGTCATTTAAAAAATTCCTGAAGGTCAGCCTTTTTTAGAAGAAGGCTAATATAAGTGGCATATTTAATGATGCATTGCAGTGGGATATGTCCACTTGAATTCTGGGACACAGCTTACACATTGTGTGTGAGACATGGGTTCTTAATGGTAAAACTCCTGTTGGACTTAGGCCAGGATTTATTTAAAATATTGATAAACTTTATTTTTTAAGGAAAAAGGTGGCATGCATCCATTGATTTCAGTATGCTTTGGTTAAGCTCATGATTGCTAAGGAAAGAAATGTGAATATGGCTGTCTGTTATGGTGTGGTTCTGTAGTTGGCTTTCATAAAGAAAGTGAGGGATCAGTCACCGTCTATGAGCAGCAGTCAGACTTAGAGCATTTTCTGTTTGAATGCAATCCAGGTACTGACTTGCAGTCAGTAAACTTCAAAACTGGTCAAAAAATTTGTTCTGAATCTTTTATTTTACTGTGAGTGCTTGAGCATTTTTTTTTTTCCTGTAGGCAATCTTACTAATGCAATAACGTGCACACACTTCAAACTCCTAATTAAATTAAAACAGATTTTATGTTTAAGTTCTTTGTGGAATATTTTAGCATTGGTTGTGAAAATTCACCTTTGTGTTTGGAATTGCCTTCTTTGGCAGGGGCTGATGAGTAATGGCCTGCTACAGGAAATCCCATGTAGAACTGCTTTCTTTCAAAATATCCGTTGTTCTCTCTAGTCTCCCATCTTAAATATGCCTATAGTTAGTGTTTAAAAGAAAGCTTTCAATTCTCCTTTTGTCTCAGCTGGACAAAGAGAACAGAAAATTTTTACAAATACAAGGGTGTTGGCTCCCAAAGCCAAAAACTATGGGAGGTGGTTACCATTGTAGTGAAGGCATCCTGGGTGAAGATGTCTGTGTCTTGAATCCCTTTGAAACTGAGAGGAGATTGAAGCCATTTTGAAAGACAGAATTTCTTTGCAGCTTTCTCTTAAGGTGAAACACATACCACAGGATTTGCTTGCAGTTGGTCTTTTCCTTATGTAAATAAATGGCAAACTTAATGAAATGCTGATTAAACTTTTTCTGAAACTTAGACAAGAGGGAAGGAAAACAGGAGCGTGTAATCCAGGAATGATGGGAAACTGGAAAGAAAATAGACTGGGGTTCTAATTCTGTATGTGTGTGTGTTCTAGAAAATATCTAGTGCAAAACCCAAGGAAATCTGGGGAGTTAACACTTTGAGGATGGAGATATGGAAGAGGCACTTCAGACCAAGAGGAGAGGTGTTCGTAGGTGAATGCAGGGAGGTGCATGGAGATATGGGTGGAATGATCTGGAGCTCCACTGCATGCAGACAGAGCTGTAAATCATTTAAGCTCAGATAAGTAATGGTTTCAATTATGCTGGTTGGAGATAGCATAAGGTATAAGCACTTACTGGTCGAATTTAATTCCAAGATGTATCCATAATATGTTTATTTTGTTGGAAATACTCCCAATAACTTCCAATTTCTTGGAGCACCTTGTTGATAAAAAAAAATCCAGGTAATCTCAGATTGTTTGGGCTGCTTAATTTATGCATTTGCATACCACGATGTGTTTTGTTTTCTTTTGAATGTAACACTAGGTTTGATTTATAATTTTATGATTATTTATATATAAAATATCCCTGGCACATGTTTTATTTTAAATTATGCAAAGTGCTTGTTACTCTGAAGTGGATCTTTTCTGAGAATGGAGGTTGTAATATAGTTGTGTGGCTTTGTAGTTAAGATTACCGTAATCACTGCTATGCAGAATTCTTAGCATTGCCATATTTAAGATCTCAATATCTGATGATAGTGATTCACCCTATGAGAGTAGGCATAGACATGGTAGACAATTAGGCTGATGTCTATCATTTAGCACATTGCAGGGAGCTGCTTGTTATAAACCACTTTGTGTATTTTATTTAATCCTAAAGGAATTTAATGGACCTTAGAGAGGGGACTTCATGCTGATAATTGCATAATAACCTTTTTCTGCCAGACACTTCATGACTAAGAGGTTATCATTAAATGTGTATTAAGCTGTTTTGTTCTGTGTTCTATAATTGTCTCTCTAATATGTCCTCCCAAGGGTTATCCTTTGTTGTCTACTTAAACAGCTGCCTGTATTAAACATTTTAGCTTTTCCATTGGCTTGTTTTCATGGCTATTTTTTCATCTAGGAGTGGAAAAGTCATTACTTAAATGTGTTTCTGTATCTGTCTGTGTATTTTAGATAGCTTCCCAAAACAATACTGGAGGCATTGAAACATTTTATATGAAATGAGGCTTCATAGAAATCAATGGGAACTTGCTGCAGATTTTAGTGGAACCACAGCCTCAGTTAGGGTGTTGTTTATTGCAGATTTGCATTAGAAGTGAGGGCCATGGACTAACATGTTAAATTTTTATCTCCTCTTTAATTTAGACCAGTGAGCTGTAAATTGAAGGGAAGATAATTTCTACTTGTGGTGGAAAAGAAAGGTGAACAACCTCCATGGAAGACTCTCAGGATCTAAGTGAACAGTCAGTAAGTACAAATGCTGTTAAAGTTAATGGAATAAATTGAACTCTGTTCAAATTGTGTATGGAGGTATTTTACTTCAGATTTGAGAATTATAGTAAAATCTGGCAATCTTACTAGTAAGATCTTACTAGATAGTAAGATAGTATCTTACTCAGATAGTAAAATCTTCTGTGCCTCTAGATTCAAATATTTTCTTAGTTCATATATGAAAAGAGTGGTTTTAGTCTTGCCTTTTTCCTACTGGAAGATCACAGATATACAGGATTTTGCAGAACTAGATTTGTTGGAGAGCTGATGAATATAATTGATGTACACCAGAGGAAAATAAATATTAAACTATTGCACAGTGGTATGTCTTGTTCAAATAACTGTATCAAAATGTGTATCCGTAGTGGCCTGCCAGTTTTGCTAAAGCAAGTGTTACCAAAAACACGAACAAGAAATGTCAGGTAATTGACTGTTGAAAATGATGTCCATGAGTTCTTCTAGGGCTCTCTTGGCTTTCAAGAGGATTGTGAGAACTGACAGCATATCTTCCGTGTCACTGATGAAATCGCTGGGAAAAATTGGGTGGACATTTCTTCTACGTCTTTTCTAATTTTTCCTTTCCGATAAGGATGTGGTCTCCAGACTTCTTAGCCACCAGACTGCAGTTCTGAGGAGGCAGTGTTCTCTGATCAAATTTAAACTTGGCTGGGCTTGCCGTCCAAAGTATTGGCTTTGTTTTTAACGTCTTAATTTGTAGCGGTCACAGTGCTGGCAGATTTTGTGAGCACCATGTTCCCCATGAGTCTCAGCTTGGGTTCGGTGTAGTAAAGATCAATAAAGGGATTTCATATTTCTATTTCTGACATGCTGAAAGAGGTTATCCATGTAATAAACTAGTTTTAATATCTTTTTTATAGCAGAGACTTTTATATGTAACACAAGTGCAAGGAACTGAGAAGAGCTTGTGCGTGTTTTTAAAATGTCAGTAATTTTCTTTAATAAGAAGTACTTTGCTCCTGACTGGGTAGTTCCTATCTGAGACTTTATCTTGGACTAGAATTTTATAGCTTATTTAAAATGGGACAGAACTGGAAAGTCTTAATAGCGTCTTAAGTCACTGTGGTGGCACTACTCAGGACAGCTGCATGTATTTATGTACTTAATAGTTCCCAACCAAAACTTTAGAGCATGTAAAAGCTACATGGCTTCATAATTTAATAAAGTTTTATAAAGATCATAAAAGATTAAGCAGAAGTTCTCTCATAGTCTGTGAAACAATTATTATGTGCAATACACATAGTATGGTTATTAATGGGAAGTAGATGAGCCAGTTTAGCTTAGTGCAAAAATGTGTTTTCATAGCAGTTAAAATATTTTTGCACCACTGGATGCCTGATAAATGCATACTTGAATAGCCATTTCATTGCCTTATCGTAGTCTTATCTCTAGTATTTTTCATAGTTATGACATAGTTTTATGCTAATGTGAGAACAGTTTTGCAGATTAAAAATTGGGGTGACATATATGTTATATTGCATATAGATAGCAAACACTACTGTTAGTTTCACAGAAAGTAGTGATTTAAGGCAGGAGTTTGTTTTTCTACCTCTTTGCTGAACAGCAGCAGAATTTCAACATAATGGGTGGGAAGTTTCCCATTTCATCATCGCCTTCCTCTTAGGTGTGCACCCAGACTAAGGTCTAGCCCAGGTGTTGCGCGCTATCCTGAGAAAAGCAATTGCAGTGTGAAGCCTGTCTACCTACAGCAGATACTGATTTCCCCAATTCATAAGCCTTTTTATTGTTGTATTATAGTTGAACTCTTCTCACAGCCAAGTTTTGAAAAAAGAAAATAGTGTTTCTGGCTTAGTTCTTTAAAAGCCACAGGGCAGGACTGGAGATTCCAGGTAGAAAGAGGTGTTCTCTAGCCGAGGCTTTGATGGCTTAAGCTCCAGGAAAATATCAGATGTATATGCTACACACCTTCTTCTTGTACTGCTATGGCGTTTTGTAGTGGTTAGTGTGTTTCGTACTGGTTAGCTCTAGGCAGCTCCTGTTCATCATGCAGGATTTCTGGTTTTTAACATGTCCAGGGAATCTAGGCATTTAATTTTGGCTTCAGGATTTCTCTCTGGGAGCTAGGTGCATAAGATTTAGATCATGGAAATTCTAGGCGCTTAAGGGTCCAGCCTCTGCTGGAAGCACATTAGATTGTGTGAATAAGCATGAATGCAAGACCTGTGTTCAAACTTGTGCTGGCATCTTGCCCTGAATATTCTAGTCCATAATTACTTGAAAGACTGCCTGTCTCTGCAACTGAGATAGTTTAGAAGGTGCTTGCTGTTAGATAATATGTTTGATGGACAGATGAGTTTTCTGAATAGAGAGATTCCTTTATTGAATTAATTTCCCTGAGCAGTCTGTTAAGAGCCTTTCATTCTTGGTAAAGGAGGCCAGACACAGTTACTTGGAATAGTTAAATAAAGAGGCTGATTTTCAAGTTTTATTTTAAAGAAAAGAAATTATGCTAATTTCTTCAAGTAAGTAGTCCTCCTAAAGTATAATGTAGTGTAGTGTACTTTTGATTCTTACAGTCTTTTCCATAATTCTGAGATCACTGTTCTTGCTCTCATTCAAGTTTTTGTTGTTTACTCTCTTTTATTCTTTTAAAATAAACTAATAAGAAACAATTGGTTCTACAATTCCTATCGTTAAACTGTGTCATGATCATGTGAAACTCACATTATTGTAGCATGAGCAATTCCACAACATCCCTGTTACCATATGAGAAATACATTCCCCTACTTTTGTCTCCGAGTAGTGACTGCATGACCACACGCTGCTTCCTTCAGCAAAGTGCACCCCTCTTCTCTGAGCCCCTACAGGAATTGCATCTGACTGAAATGAGCAGCTGCTGTGTTTTCTGAGATGCCTGCTTGATTAGATATAAGATATACACCATTTGCTGTGTTATGTCACTAATTTATTTGTTTTTCCTATTTTTATTTGTAGTAAACTCCTTTCCCCTGCTACATTTTAAATTTTTATGTACTCCTTGCCAGCTTGTCAGACAGTAGGGCCTCAGTATAGTGAGGAATACTTTGTGCTTGCTTTCCTTTCCCTTTTCACTCCCAGTCCTGTGTGGCAGAGGTGGAGGAATCTGTTCTTCTAGATATTACAGTGTTCAAAACAGAGTCAGAATCAGAGCAGGGCTTATTGTACTTTAGTTTTCCTGTCTTTTTTTTTTTGTGGCCTCAGAGGTAAAGAGCAGTATTTTGAACAGCAGGAAACTGATGCACGAGGAGGGATGGAATCCATCAGGCACAGTTCAGTTCTAACTGGGTTCCTGCAACCAACAGGGAATGGGCTGTGGTGGGGCTCATCATTCAGTGATGCTGTACCTCTGGGGGTGTTGTATCCTGAAGAGTTCACAGTTCTCTTTTTCTTTCCAAATTCAAATGCACAACATGCTCGGACATCCATGCATAGGAGGGAAAATTGAAGTTAATTGGCAGAAAGGTTCAATTTATGAGTATTCTGAAAGATAAGGAAGAAAATAGTAAGACATGTACGTCACAGCTAGAAGAAAATAACCAAATGGTACTTTCATATTCTGATGTGATGTCAGTCACCATGTGCAGGCTGCTACTTATCAAGTGAAAGAACAAAGCCACATAAATTGGTTTTACGGAGACAGATGTAGCTATGGAAAATGTAGTTTTGATAACTAGCTGCCATATATTCTATATACAACATATTAAAAAACTGTAGATGATATAATGAAACACATTAGATTTTGTATTACTATTGCTCTCCTTCAAAATAAATATCCTGATTTTTACTAAATGCTAACTAGAGATACTTTTTCAAAGGGTGCATATTAAAAATTCTTCTGTTTAGTTTTGAAAGAGGAGAGAAAGAAATTTACAGATCTTGTATTTACGAAGAATACAGAATTTAGGAAAAAAATGTTTTATTTATTTATTTATTTTTAAGATGGAAGATATTTAATATTTTTAAGACTGTCAGTGTTTAATAAAATTATAAATTATGTTTAGGATGGATAATTATTTATTGTGTTTTGGTATAGCAAACAGAATTCTCAGAACTACAGAAGTTTTAAACTAATTATTTTATATTCTTCTAGTCATTATTTGCTGTTCAATCTGTATTAGTAGAAAAAAATAATTTGGCTGCTAACTAGCTAGTTTAGGGTTTCAAAGGACCTTATTAGAAACTGATGTAATTTCATCCTCTGCCCCTTTTATATAACAGTGTGCATATTTAGATTACTTCATTTTAAACTAGAATTAAACAATAGATTGCAGTTGAGTAGGACAGGACACTAGCAGATGTGAGGCTAAAACTGAATGAATTGCTTTTTTCATTTCTGTGAAGTCTGGGCAATCATCAGCATTGTGCACTGGGTAAGTTACTTGGTTTTCATCAGATTATGCAGATCATCGTATTTGTCATTTGCATTTATATTCGACACGTAGCTGGAGTCTTTCGGATTGTAATGTTTCTGTGTTTTTTATTTTATTTTGTTTTATTTTATTTATTTTTATTTTATTTTTTATTTTTTATTTTATTTTATTTATTTATTTTTTATTTTATTTTATTTTATTTTTTATTTTAATGTGTGAAGGTGTCAGATGCAATCTTCTTGCAGATCAGTTCTCAGGTGTAGCTGGTTCTTTGTCGCAGAGTCCCCACAGTTGCAGCTTTCGGTGAGGCTGTGTCCTGTTGTAGCCCGCTGTGTTTGGGCAGCCTTCTCATGCCGTGAAGGTTGGAGCCCTGGGCTTTGGCTGAAGCTAATTTAAGTGAAATGAAAAATAATGTAAACTCTCTTGCCTTCTTTTAAGTGTCAGTCATACTTTAAAAGACTGTTCTGTATTACATCATAGCATGCTGTGGTTCTTATCTCTGTAATATCAATGTTTGTAGCACTTGGTATATTACAAGCAATTCATCTTGCCAAATTACAGAATTGTAGAACTGGTGGTTGAAAGGAAGCTCTGGAAGTTGTCTTGTCTAGCTTCCAGTAATGAATTGCTGAAAATATTTCATTGTTATGAAAGCAATGAGCTATATTACATATCGGTATGCAAGTACCTTCCGAAAAAGAAAAAGGATTTAACAAGCAAAAATAATTGCCTTAAATGATTGTTTGCTTTTAACTAAAAACAATCATTGAAGAAAAATGCTGTAACTGAAAGTCAGATAAAGAAAATCAACACATCTTTCCAAGGTATGTTTGAGACTGTTTTTAAGAATTGCTTAGGTATTTTATTACCCCCTTTCTAGAGACACGGAAACTCACAGAGAGATGGGTTGCCATAGATGGTCTAAAATGATCACCCATTGTACATTGCAGAGGATCAAGAATAAACTGTAATAGCAGGATTCCTTGACTGTATTCAAAGAGGAAAGTACAGTAAAATTGAGGGAGCTGAATCTTTCCTGTTCCAACAAACTTGGGGTAGAAACACCATTGTTGTTCTCTCCCTCCTGTCAGACCTTTACATAGCAATCTCTGTGAACACTCAAATACTATTTTTCTAATTACTTTGCCCTTCACCATTTCAGCATGCTGTGATTTCTGTACCATAATCTACCAGTGATAAGTTTGAAGGCATTTTTCCAAACTACATTAGTGGTTGTGTATGTGTTTTATTTTTCCCATTTACTGTTTGCAGACCAAATCAGACAAAACTCAGAAGCAGATAATGTATTTTGACAATCAGAATAAACTGAGCTGACTCATGTTTCGTATGGGTTGCAAGTAATTGGAGAAATACTGTTTGGCATTGGTCAAAGACACAAATGTTCACCATTGACACACATGTAATAAAAATGTGTATTTTTTTCAAAGTTAATTAAAAATATGATTTGAATGCAGTTTTCTTTAAAAGCTAATTAGTTAATGTCTTCAAAAAAATAGCCAAGAGAATACAATAGAATGACATTTGTGGCTTGTAACCTTGCAAGACAGGGTAAGTGGGGTTAGCAGAAAAACAGAAATGTGCATGTTATCGGTACTGTCACATCTCCTCTAGCTCAGCTCTCCACCTGTCTTCTGGAAGATGTTACTAAGTCTGTATCAGAGGTTTAAATGGAAAGGCATTATATGGGCTGTTTTTAATAACAAGGGAAACCAATAAAAGAAGTATGTTCTGTTGTCACATACTGTCCTTAGAGTGCTGACAGAGACTGACACGTAGCTGCTATACAGTTTGTTATGACTGATATTTATGGCTTTGGAGAGGCCCCAGCTTGGAATTTTAGGGATAAAACTACTTGGGAAAATTGCTACCTCCATCAGCTATATCAGCTTCCCTCAAAGTAGGTACACATAGGGCTACAGGGTGCCTAGAGTATGGAATTCCATATTAATGGTGATGTCAGAGCTCTGATGATAGAAGGACAACAGGGGAAAGTTCTATTATACATGAACAGATTATACTACTAGAAAAAAATGGAAGAAACTTGCAGGTACCAAACTTCCTTTCAGATCTGAAAACTGGGCCAACTTAGACTTGCTTTGCAGCTTCAAGAAGGGCTCACTCACCTAAGAAAATGTATATATGCACGTGTATGTAAGATTTGGAACATATCAGCCAGTATAATAAAAGCTACTACCCCTCCATATAGATGTGCTTCTCTGTATTAAGTCATCCAATCTGACAAGCACATTTCAAGCTTTGCAGCCAGATATTGGATGCAAGATATGATACTTGTTCAAATATTTAAAATGCCAAATTTATAAATTCTGTACTTTTAATTGATTTTAGTATTGTGTTTTACTTCAGAATTAGCCATGAAATTTCCAGCGATGTCCATGTCAGTCCTATTTGAGAATGAAAAATAAGAATATTATAATTTCTCTAGGACAGTGATTGTGCATCTGCTTAGACTTTTAACAGTGTCCACGTGATGTTACCATGTCCTGAAATACTTTCTTTTTCAGTAAAAGGGGTCAGAATTCTGTTAATGCACACAAAATATTTGACAATATGACAGTGGATCAGCCCTTACATTTTTGTATGACACTGTTACACTCTAAGCCTTACGGCCTAGTCCTTTCATCTCAATTAAATGACCATGTCTACATTTTTACGTGACAAGTACATATTGCACTGAACATGTATTTTGTTTAGTCTCATTTGATTACTGTAAAAGCCCAGATGCAGCAGTGCACTGAAGAATGTGCGGGACTTAAGGGTGAGATTAAACCCATTGAAATCAATGGGATTTCTCATGTGCTTTAAGTTAGGCATGTGCTTCAATACATTTCTGAAAAAAAAGAAACAACTTGGAAATACAGTACAAAATAAAAGCAGTAATTTCAGAAATATTTTATTAGCAAATACTTTTGAATGATTTGTGGCTAAGGATAATATTTGTTCAGCATCATATAACAGTCATGGTTTCTTTCTTCCCCCTGTAGTAACTTTTCTCTGTAGTAACTTTTCCGCTCAGCATCTAAGTGGTTGACTTGCAAGTCAACTCTTATTAATAAAAGAGAAGCATGATAGGGAGAAGCTAAATTTTTAAACAATAAAATGACACTAGATGAAGAATCTAATATCAATAACATATTTTACAAAGTACATCTTAAACATATTGAGCACATCCTGGTCAACTATAGTCATAGACTTGTCCTCTTTTCTACTAGGTTACTTCTCTAGCAACTTGAAAAGTTAAAAGGGTTGAGATATTATGGTTAGAGCGGATGAAAATAGTTTTGCCGTACTCTTAGTTAAGGTGGAAGTTGTCCCAGAGGATCCTGTTGAAGAAACAATGCAAAACATGTATTGGTTATTTTGTTATTGATTTATTAATAACACAGTTTGTCTTCAGATTGGTTCATGCTCCCTACTCCTGAAAGCAACACCTGATGATAGGTGAGAAAATGTCATCATGGAGTTCTTTGCAGTGACCATGCTTTAGTCCAAGATATCCACAGACTCAAATATGAAGCAGCATTGAAGCCAAGAGACAGTTTTGTGTTGGAATGTAACTCTCATAAAGGCAAATTTTGGGTGAGAAACTGAATTTATTTCAACCAAGCTGACAGTCAGAGCTGACTGACCAAGCTTTTCTTAAATGTGGCAACAGACCTAGTTTATCGTCTCTCTCTCTCCTTCTGTGTGTATATGTGTTAACTGCATCCTGATGCTGGCTTCATGATATTTAAAGCAAAGCCAGACCAGAGTATTGTCAAACAAAGGCACTGCAAAACTGAGTGTTAGTCGTTTGTCAACTAACAACAGGGTTGAGAAATACTCTGAAAACATCTCTACCCTGCAGTTCTAATGCATTTAAGAGACCAGTACTTACAAAAAAAAGTTATTTACCTGGGAAAGCCTAGGCAATCTATTGTAAAATTTTTGTGTTTTAATAGAGTCAAGAGTTTTACCCATTTTCCAGGTGCATTGCCTAAAGCCAAAAAGGAAAAAAAAAAAAAGGACAGAGAGAAAAAAAGTATAGTGGTTTGCACAGGTGCCTTTGGATAAACCAGAGTCTCAAATGCAGTAGGACTTGCTAGTTGATGTTTGTGCACTTTTACTGACACCAATAGATGATAGAGCTGTGTTTGGGCAGTATGCAGACAAGACATTTCTTCCTCTGCTTGAGACTGATATAAATTCAGAGCTGAACAGTTTAATGTGCTTTCCCATAGTGAAAGAAAAAGCTGTATACTGAGATCTGAACAATCTTCTGGTTAGATGTTGTTTATAGCATGAACTGTCATTGGTATGCACTGGAAAAAAACAAGTCTTTACAATAAATGGCAACATTACAAGATTTTTTTGGTATTGTTTAACAGGAATTTTCAATAATCAGTGTATCAAGTGCAGCATGTTGCTTCCCAGCAGTTCACATGTTTGTCTGAGTGGAATGGCCTGTTATTGCCTCTCCTGATTTTTATCTTGGTTTATTTCAGATACAAAGTAAAGTTTTGTATGACAATTTTTGAAACAATTAAAATAATTCTGCAGTGAAATCTTCAGAACATTTGTATTCTCTCAGTGAGTTTTGGTATTGGAGGGAGCAATGTGTTCTATGCTTAACAGGTCTAGTTATGTTGTTATCCCATGTTTTACATTAGCCAATATTAAATGCATTTATTTAAACAACCTCTATAAAACTAAACAAATTTGCCACTTTTATAGTCATATGCATTTGTTTTATGTCTATATCATTCAAAGATCATAGTCTGTGCTTTCAGGAGCATCTGCACTGTTAGGTGTCACCTACTGGCTTCTTTGTCTTACTGGCAGGTATTGGCCTTGAGGGACCCTGACCCATTATGAGCATCTGAGGTCCACTTGATTACCTGCCCATTGTCATCGGCCTTTCCAGAGTACTTTTAATCTCTCTTATTTCAGGAAGTAGATTCACACAGACCTCAGTGCACTGGGCACACGAGTCCCTATTCTCGGGGAAGTAAGGTAGATGGAAAGGGTAAATGCTGTGTGCTGTCAGTCAGATCTTTTATGCATGGGTCTAACTGTTCAGGAGCTTGAATCCAACCACAGTTTCCCGTTACATACATTTAATTAGTTTCTTGTATACTGAATCATACATTGAGCTACTGGTTATCACCTTCCTTTATGTATCTATTAACTCCTTTTCAGGTTATAAATTAGAGATAGGCTAAGCTCAAGCTCCAGTCATTAGCACATTCACATAGTCAATTAATGCTAAATAATCTTAAGAGCTGTATTGGGGTATTTCTTTCTCTGTACTTCCTCTTTCATGGGGTGGTTTTTGTAGGGGTGTTAGTGCTTTGATGGGCTACCAACACCCTGCTCTCCAGTCTGTTATTTAACTGATTGTGTATCATGTTTGCAAACTCATTGTCCAAGTTAGATAGCTTTAATAATAACTTTCCATGTTTTTTTTTTTTTTTGCAGTCCTTCTTTTAAAAAGTAAACATTATCCTGTAAACTCTGTAGTGTGGCATCTGTATTTAGAAGATTCATAAAAATAACTGATCTTCTCCCCCTTTTCTCATTGCTTTCAAGGTACAAAGGTCCTTATTATTTCAAACGGTAGGCAAATGGTAGGTAAATGTATAGGTATGTAAAGGTATGTAAATGTAAAGGTAGGTAAATTCATAAATGGAAATTTAAACTTTACACTTCAGGTCATCACAAGTGTAAATCATAGGCCATCAAGGAGTCGATACCTTCCTGAGTTTTGTGCATGGCATTCTTTTAAGTCAAGGAATCCAGATTATAAATTCAGTGAAAGCAATTTTTATTTTTCTTGCAGTTGCTAAGTGTAATTGGGAGATAACTGCATAATAAAATTAGCAGTAGAGCAGTCTTTGTAGGACAAAGCGCAGTTATGTGATGGATATTTCATGAGTCATTGGTTGATCGTTCATAACCTTTTCAGTTGTTTCTTATTAGTAGTAGAGTTCAATAATACTTAATTTTCACTATAGTAAGAACAGACTGAAAATAAGTTTTCCCTGAGCTGTCAACATTGGCCTGAATGCTACAGGTTGAAATTCCTGATGTTAATTTAAATAGGGTAGAATTAGAATTAGTTACTGAAAATTTCTTTAATGCAATTTAAAAGGTTGTTTAGAATATCTGTATGGTAGCAAATATATTACAATAATAACTGTACACTTTAGCTGTTTTTATGCTGTTGGTAATCTTGTTTTGTACATTAACCTTATGAAGAGTTCTGTTGAAAGTTATGGTGCTGAGCTGTGTGAAGACTGGGAATAACTGCCTAACAGAATATCCTACCACATGTAATCAGGTATGAAGAAGCATCCTACCTGTCCACAGCTGCGAGGTTTGGAAAGCCTACAAACCTGCTTTATTTTTTTATCTCAGCACCTGTATGTTGATAAAAGATGACTTGGAATTATTTTTTTCTCTAATATCCTCAGTGTTTTACACATTCTCTAGTCATGTAGCTAGAGTTAAACTGTTGATGTTTCTTTTTTATGTCTACAGGAGTTGAATGACTGAACAATGAGTATGATCCTAACATAGTTATCTTTTAGTCCTGGAGCTGTAAAATTCCACAGTTGTAGAAAACCTATCAACTGGATGTCAGGCAGAGCTACTGTGCAAAAGCTTATGTGAGCTCTTAAAAAAGGCAGGAGAAAAAGAGGTATGTTTAGATTGTACTAATTGCTACTTTTGTCTTCTGTGGTGTAGGGGAAATTGTATATTTTGTCAGACAAGGAAACCTTGGTGTGGCCTGTGTGCTAAAATACATAATGATAAAAAGCAGACTATGATGATCAGAGAGCTTGTACGACATTTGCCTTCATGGATGAAGGAGTTTCTCATGTTTATGAGGAACATACTGCACATCATAAAGACTTCTATAACATTTGATGTCTAAAGGTACTTCTGCTTATAACTGCTTTGCAATGTAACTAATTGTTGTGGGTATCACCTGATAGTGGATCTGCAGACCATGCTGCAAAATTCACCCAGTTTACCAGTAACAGTGTGGGGTTAACGAAGAACTGCAATTATCCTCAGGGAAGAGCTTTATTCTTTGCCGTCTGGGTTCACCTAACATGGTGTGCATTGAAGAGGAAGGATGCCAGCTGGTTGCAAAAGTGCTGGAGCATGGCTCCTTTAAAATCAGCAGTTACAAAACCCCATCTGGCATGTCTTAAGAGCCGGAGTTGACCTACTAGCTGTCCTCCTCCAATTTCCAGCAATCCCAGGGGACGATACTGGGAGTGAGTATGGGATGCAGTGCCCAACGAGAAATGATGCAGTATTCTGAAACATCTTAATTTTTCAGCCAAGTGCTTTTCAGTGCTCAAAAATTGTACTTGCTGCGAGCATTTTTTTAGAAAAAAAAAAGATTAGAGAAAATAGTAATTTTCACAATGCAGGCCAATTAAGAGTGTATTTTAAAAATCATTATCCATAATGAGAAAACCATAAAACTCAGGAAAAGGGGAAAAAAATGGAAAGAAAAAACTACACAGCTGATAAACCCCATTGGAGATCTGTCTTTTATTATTCTATGGAAATGGCCATTTCCTTTTTTGGAGTTTGAAACTTCATTGCCCTTAGTAATAGTGTTCTTCCTGCTGACTTTTTTTGTCTTTTTTCTAGTTAAGCCATTCCCTGGGTGATGAGAGGAAGAAAATATAGTGAAGTTTATTTGTCTTTGTGGGTAGTATTTTAAGCTATTGTTCAAATGAAGAGGCTCATTTTGTGAGTTTTGGCTGTGCATGGATCTGGCTTTCCTTTCTATGTCTATGCAGTGCTAGTTGTCTGACACCTTGAGTTAGAAAGATTTAGCTGGAGACTTTGCTGCTTAAGCATTGCAATTTTAAAATTCTCTCCGGGTAAGGCTGTCCTGCAACTCTTAGCTAAAATGGAAAACATTAAAAAGGTTCTTTACCAACATAGTACGACATTTTTGAATTAATGTCACTTTTTCTCACCCTTCTTTGTAGTAGCAAGGCTGTAGTTTCAAAGGCACACATTAATTCCTCTGAAGAGGATAGGATTCCAGTAGATAGAGCAGAAACAATGTCTGAAGTACAGAAGAATGATACTAGTATTGGCAGTTTTATGTGGAGTATTTTTTTTCACATTACATGAGCTGTGCAAAGTGTTCTCCATGTCCCCACTTGTGTATTATAAATATTCTATATATCATTCTGTTGAGACATAGTTTTGTTTCTTCATTAATTAAATTCAGACATAGACCATGACTGAGTTACACAGGTGAATGCTGAACCCTCTAATCTATCTTATCTTATTATTAATATTTTTTAAGCCTATAATACTCATACCATCTCTAATATCTAGATCAGTTCTTTTAAAATATTTCTTTTTTCTACTGAAAAAAAAATAGTGAAAAGTATAAATAGGATTGAAGATGTTAGGGGTGATTTTCCTGCAAGTTTTTAATGCTGTGAGTAAAAATGAAAAGAAAAGGAAAAAAAAAAAAAGAGCAACCAAGGCTGAAAATGACAATACTGCAGGTACTTTGACCAAGTGTATAAAGCAAAGTAGAAATGTGAAATGCAGCATGGCAGCCTGCTGTGGTGAATAATACAGTCAACAAGTTCAGATATGAATCTTTGGCTTTTGCTTTTGACAAGTAACTGTGCTTACTTTTCATGTTTTGTACTTTTCAGTGCTGCTGTTTTAGCAAAACATCAAAGTGCTGTGCCTGATTGCTACTTGAAAAATGGATTTAGACTAGGGGAGGCTAAGGAAAGTGCTTAGAGAAGCAGAATGATGGTATTATTAGGTGACAACGACTGGAAATGGGTAATGACTTACCTTCCAGGAACATAACAGTGTGAGGAAACCACCTCTTCCATGTTTATAGAAAGCCCCTGAATCCTGGTCCTAAGTACCACCTTGTATTGGGTTCTGCCTATTGAGAGTCTCAGCTCAGAAGCCTGACTGTGAAGAGAGCTTGTACTTCAGGTCATATTTGTTAACTCTTCTGATGATTTGAGCTAGCCCGGTCTGCTGGTCTGTTCCCGATATTCGTCCATCCTTTACTACTCTTTGCTGGCAAAGAACGGTAGAATCAGGTTCTTCTGTTCTGCTGCTGCTCTGTAATGACTTTTGTCCTTTTTCAACACAATTGTGAACTAGTTTGCATTGGATCCTTTTCTGCCTAAAAGCTTCCCCCAACCCTGTGGAAAAATAATCAGTACTGCACATTCCTTTAAAAATCAAGTTTATTGCCTATTGCACTCTGTGCTGATGCAAGTACATAGCATGATTTCACTGTTTATAGAGAAAATATTAACAGAAACCTCTATCCCAGACAATCAGATCATTATAAAAATTTAGAAGCTGTTTAGGGGCACGGACACAATAGATTGTGCAGGAATGTCTCCAGCTGCTTTATTTATAATTTTGATCTATCCTTCCTTGTAATTTTTAAGAATTTCTCTCTTAGGGGACTGTAAATAATTTCTCTTGAAATTTGGTTTTGGAAGTTTGTCCTTAGCAGATGCGATGGTACAAAGCAGGCAGCACAAGTTTGTGTGTAAATCTGTCTGCAAGAATAAGGTTTTTATGATGGTGATGAAGATCTGCACAGGAGTCTTGTCTCTGTTATGACTACTTGTCATGAGACTTGTCATGACTTGTCATGACATTGTGATTGTCATGCACAATGCTTGTGCATTTGGCTACACAAAGAGGTTACTGTTATGTGAAGACCAAAAACTGACATTGTTTTCCATTTCTTGGTCTACTGTAAGCTCAGTGCAGGTAGGAGAAAAGACTAAGCCGTCTTTTTATCTGTAAATGTTAGTAATGTCACCCAGTAAGTTTGCATGTGTAACTTTTCTACTTTCCTGAAATAAAATGTCTCCATTTAAATTAAAGTAACACAATGACTGAATTACCCAAGGTCAAACTCAGCTATGTTTGTGAGCTTGACATCCATAAGCTCCACTGGAACTTGGCTTCATTCCCAGGGCTTCCCATTTGACATCATGTCGTACATACTGTGAGGTTATAATGCACTGTAAGTCATAAACTTAATGATGTCAGATTAAAGCAGGTAAATGGAGAAAAGATTCATCTTTAAAATAAAAAGAAACTGTAGCTGCCTTCCAAAGGGAAAGAAAATGACCAAATAAATCATTCTCTCATTTCTGGAGCTGACAAGATTATTCTGCATTAATAAAAAGTGAACACTAAAATTGTAATAAAGTACAATAAAGGTATTGTACATTAGGTATTATTTGGCACTGAAAAGATACATAACTGGGTAGATACTAAGTAGATTTCAAACCACCTTTAGGCTTTTTTTATGCTTGTTGTATTTTTCATAGTTGCTTGAACAAAGCTATTAGTGTCACGTCATTTTAATGGCAGCATGTACTAGAACACAAGAGATACTGCTGTGCATGTTGTGCCCAGTACTCACACAAGTGACTTGTACAATGCAAATGTGCCTTTTTACTGCAGAGAAAGGTAAATCACCATGGCACAACAAGAATGAAAGGGTTCTGTTGTATATTACGTTTTTAAGAAAGCATAGAAAATAGTGCATATCTTCCAGTAAACATTTTTTTTCTATCCCTATCTACCTTAAAAGAATAGAATTAAATCATGTATGCAGAAGAAAAAAATGAATTTCTTTAGCAATGCATTTAAGCTAGTGGGAATGTTGTGTTTAAATGGTCCTTTTTATTCTCATTATTCAGTACAAGCCCACTTTGGTTGAAATATATTTAAGTAAATCTTTTGGGAGATGACAATTTTTTTCCCCAGAATCTAGCTTATGATGAATAGCAGTCTAAGGTTCATTAGTAGTCTCATTGTATGCTTGCATATCCTGGATCCTGTCTTCAATCGGTACATTTTGAAAAACATCCAATATCTGTGCTACTACCAAGAGATTTATAGTATAATTCCAGTAGATCACAACATCCATTTTCTACCCCAGCAAAGAATCAACTAATTGAATTTTGACAACATTTATATATTCTAAAGACTTAGACTTTATTCAAATGTCCAGTCCCCTCTTTTTATAATTATTTGATACATTACTCACTCTTTACAACTATTGAATATGACCCGTATACACATTTTTAGTAAGCAGATAATGTGTATTATGTCGGCAGATGAACTCTATCATTATGGCAGCAGAGGTCTACTCATGACAACAGTGACTGTTATTGTATATAGAACTGGCTGTATCTTATGAATGAGTCTACACTGCCTAACATGGCACTGTATATTTTAAATCATTAAAATTAAAAAAAAAAAAAAAAGTCTTGCTACTTATTATGTAATGTATGCAATTTGAAATGCTTGTGTGGTTTGAGAATGAAATACTATAAAAGACATTATAATTTTCCACTGCCAGTTAAAGAGCACCTCCTTTCATATGACACTAGACTCTTCTGAGTAGTTATATCCATCTTAAAACAATATAACTGCATGTATTGAATAGCAGACTAAGTGCCTAAGACCAGCATTACTCTTTGGCTTAAGAGTTATTGCTTCTCTGGGACTTTAGTAATTTGCAAACTCTCTATAAAGAAAAGAAATCATATATTAAAATCAGGACCTCCACAGTTTTACAGTGGATTCTATATGGCCTGCTCCGTTTATGTGGAACTTAACATTGTTAGCCTGTATGTTAGGGAAGAGCTGGTTTGAACATCAAAAACTTCCCATATCATGTGAGGAAAAGCACTTTTCACAGTTACTGTCAGTGTAAATACCTTAATGTATCAAATTCCAATGGAAATAGTTTGAAGATTTTTAATGCATCAGTTTAAACTCCTTTCCAGAAAAAAAATAAGCACCGCTGTTTAAATACTGAAATATGTTAATACCTTAAATATTGAATTTTGATAAGCCAGTAAATATCTGCTAATTCGTCAGAAAATTCTGTGCTTCCAAAATAGCAATAACCAAAGAAACAAAATGCATGGTAACACAAACAAGTCCTACAGATCCTTAATTGTATAATGCAGTGGGATTCACAGGCAGGTGCACATGTGCCAGGGTCTTGTAGTTCATACTGGAAATGTTTGTTATTTCAGCAAAGTCAGTCTAAGGATGAGACAAAAATTGACAAATTTTTGGTAGTGGTTTTGGTTGTAATGATGTGTATGTGTGTGCCCAGCACATATCTATAATTCAAGCTGTATGTATATATTGACTATGAAGAGAAATTGAACCAGATACTGGTTTTGAGGGCTGCAGGAAGGAAACAACCCATGATTCAGTATTTGGCTTTTATACTTAAAGAAGAACTCCCCCATCCTTACTTGGCATACAAAAGCATGCAGTAAAGAAATTTCTGTGCGATTGTGTGGGTTTATGACTTGGTATGGTGCTTTAGAGATCTTTCAAGGATCATTGCATGATGAGAAGTAAAACCATTGGAAATCATAAGTCAGTCCATGGTAGCAATGCATTAATTGGTATGAAGAATTTGCAGCCCACTGCAATTTCTGTCCTACTTATTTGTCATGTTGCTGTGACTTGAAAGGAACCTTGTGTCCCTTCCTGAGGTGCATATGCAGTCCTGATAGCATGCTCATGCTGTATATACCTTTCCATTATGCAAAGTTGGGTTGACCATCAAGTTCTTAGTTTATGCTGCCTATTCAAAGACTATTATTTTGATTTAAGTGCACGATGCTATGTTTTAGCATTGCAAGTAGAGAATGGCGTCTAATTAGTGTGGCTACTTTGACTTTCAAGATTATCTCACAGAGGTACATGTAATAACTCTGCAATTGAATTATACAAAAATCTCTGTGTTTTGACAGATTGACTGCAAAATATGTTTTTAATGTTGTCAGAGTTTATGTGTAGCTTCTGGCTTGTTATATCCAAAGTTTAGAGTGTCCAGTTCTTACTAGTTCTTACTGCTGTTAACTGCTGTTAAGAATAATTGCCAACGAATGGAACTGTAGCTTTATATTTCATATTCCTTTATTAAAACCATGGTTATCTTGCACTGAGGGAGATTCCAAGTCTAGCCTTTAACTCTTTGATCCAAGCTGTTATGTGCAACAGAATATTTTTAAACTTTGTGGTTCTCAATGTAATGTTTTGGATGGTTCTGCTATAATACACTTTTATTCAGCTTCATATTATTTTTAAGTGATAGAAAATCAGCATGAACTAGATGAAAAAAAGAGTAACCTTTTTTAGCAAAACAGTTATTTGAAACTAAATAAGGGGTCTGGTATTCCCATACATATGCATAATTACCATCCTTAGACTTGGTTTTCTCCAGTGCAGACCGCAGGGTTTTCCTGCTGGCTGATAATCACATGCAGAAATGACAGCATATCAAAACTCTACATTATTTAGTCCTTGCCAGTGGCTCTTAATACTTCTGGACTATGTGTGCCCTCAGTCAGCTTCCTGCTTTGTTAAAAGCAGCAGCTGAGCAACCTTACTTGCTAGTGGCCACCATCTTTTTCAGCTTAGTATTTCCCATAAAGAGGGATGCGCTGAACGGAAGCGAAAATGCAAATATAAAGTTTTTGCTCTGCAGTGCTGCTAGTGAAAGAAAATGAATGACCTACTCTGAAGTTACCTTTTCTGTGCATGAGTAGCATCACAGAGCTTTTCCTTTCCTTGTTCCCTGTTTTTGCTGACTCTAACTAGGTATGTGTTGGTAGATCCAAACTACTGTGATAAGCAACTCTTTGGCCACCTGCCATTTATTCCCATTATATCAATATGCCCAAAGCTTCCCATCTGCTAGAAAATAAAGTAATGCAAAGAAAAAAGGTTACTCTGGACTTGTTCAGCTTTTTTTTTTTTTTTTTTTTTTTTTTTCAGTGGACTAACCTGATGAGATACTTAATAGGTCTTGGGATATGGTTATACTTGGGTCTCCTTTTGGCCATACTGCATTTTCCAGTTGATCATGCTTAGCTGGGTTATGTTTTAAGCAGTGCATCATATCTTAAAAATACAAAAGCACATAAATGAAAGCTTATGTTATGGAACTAAGTTCTCAGTTACTTTTACTCATGCGGTTTATGTCTGTTATACCCATTTCCTATGGTACCATGGACCTGATTCAGAAAAGCACATAAGCATGTGCTTAATTAACTGCTTTCCTGAATAGGTATGCTTTTCTGAATTGGGGCCCATAAGAGTACCTGGCATGTGGGCCGTAATCTCCCACCTGGGACATTCTGAAGGTGGATATTAAAAGACAAACTATTTTTTTTCTGCTATTCCTGCTTTCTGGAAGTCTCCTAGTGCTCTAGGTGATTTTAGTTTTTGATAAAGTGCATTTATCTGTGAGATGAATCAGGCTTTTTATTTATGGTATTCATCATTTAGTTGCCTTTGTTTTGAATTCATATGAATTGTAATTGATAAAAAGCATATTTGAATTTCATGTTAGAAAGCTAGATGCCATGGTACCTGTTAAAGAAATTAAATAAAGCCTTCTTCTCAATCTGGAAATCACTTTCGTACCCTTTGGTTTTGATATTTAGTGGGGTTTAGTTTTTATTTTTACAACAAAATTAATTTAGTTATTTTGAAGATCATGTGATCAACTGCCTGAAGTGTGTTATTTGGCACAGACCCAGATCCCTGTTCTCTTTTGGAAGTGTTACAGCTGCAATAAATTTGATTTCACCCTTGATAATTTCTGTAATGTATAGTAATAATGTATTGCTGATTTACTGTTGTTGCCTTTCTACTAAAGCAAAAAAAAGTCACAAATCAAAATCATATATATATTTTTTTGTATTTACCACACCTAAATAGATGTATATACATAAAATTCAAATAGGTTTCAAGGTTCATTTTGTGTCTAGTTTTGGGAGGTTATTCAAATAATGTAAACTCTGTAATTTGCGTGTTATCTGTCACTTGTGAGAATTCTGGTAGGTTCCAGTGTTTCCTTTGAGATCTCTGTAGAGTACTTAATAGGAAAAAATGCACAGGAATCAAGAAGCTTTGTCACTACATTCATGAAGCACAAAGTATTCCTTATATTTGGCAACGTAACAAAATATTACAAAACACATATATCAAAAAGGATATTTGTATCAATGAAAAAGTTGCTGTTTTATTTTAGAAAAGTCTTTTTTTTTCTGATTTTTTTTTTTTGACAGATGTTCTGTGGTCTTCAGTGTTTATACTCATTTCATAGTTGTACTATTTCTTCCAAAATGTCTTTCAGTTGTGTAGTTAGTAGCCTTTTTAGCTATTGCATTGCTTAGACAGACACATCTTAACATTGCAGGCTTTCTCTTTCTTTCTCTTTCTCTTTCTCTTTCTCTTTCTCTTTCTCTTTCTCTTTCTCTTTCTCTTTCTCTTTCTCTTTCTCTTTCTCTTTCTCTTTCTCTTTCTCTTTCTCTTTCTCTTTCTCTTTCTCTTTCTCTTTCTCTTTCTCTTTCTTTCTCTTTCTCTTTCTCTTTCTCTTTCTCTTTTTTTTTTTCTAAAAGAATATTTAATACTTCATAAACTTTGCAAAATAGATTGTCTTAGAGAAACAGTGTGGGAGCAAAAGGGTAGTTAAAATGGAGAGTGACCAAAAAGTGACCAAAAAAATACACTCCCCTTCCCCAAAAAAAATTAAAAAAATTGCACTTTGTGTTTTGAGATATTCTCTGTGAAGGCTAGGTTAATACTTGATGATTGAACATTCCCATCTCTTTGCATAGTCTCATTAAAGATCATTTTTGGCAGGTGAGATGGAGTATGTCTTCCCCATAGTCAGCAGCTATTAATGTATGGATACGGACAATGCTTTCCAGCTCTGTGGGAAACAAATTGTTCAAGGGGTGACATAATCACTGGTTCACCTGTCTTGCATGTACCCATGTACTATCCCTATACTATCTGCTTACTGGCACTTTCTTTGCATATACACCCATTGCTGGTGTTAGCTTGTGTACCTGGTACCAAAGAAAGGGTTTTGGATTCCTCCCTTTCTTCATGATATTGCCACCTGCTGCCTGTTTTACAGCTTTTCTTGAGGAGCTAGCTGTAGAGAAGACACAGTTTCCCTGTACAGCCTTCAGGGAATGTAACACTTTGAAGGCATTGGAGCAGAAGCCTCAATTTTGTAACCTTCTTTTTGAGATGCAAGAATTACTGAATATGATCGTGAAACGTCATGAATAAACTGAACCAGGAACAATAATGGTTTCCTGTTGGGGAAAAAAAAAATATAGCAAGATGGCAACTCTGCTGCTACTGTTTCATCCAATTTTGATTTCACCCCTCTGTAAGTAGGAAAATAAGGCAAAAGCCACCAAACAAAACTTTCAAAGGAAAGCCATTTTTCCTCAGTTGCCCATTCAACTCTACTGGTACTGCAAAACCTGAATGTTCCTTTGCTTCATTAGCTGCAGAGGAAGATCCTGCTTTTCATTGTTGTTCAGAGCACAATTTGAATAATTTAGTAAGCCCAAGTGATTAAGACATTAAGAATTTAAGTAGCTTTAGAATTAGACTGTGGTAACAGAGAAGAATTGCCTAAGTTGTCATCTCAGCAAAATATGGGAAATCTATTCACCCAATTCCTCTAAAAATGGCAAAGGTTTTTTGAAAATAACCTGATTCAAAAGCACTTTTTTTTTTTTTTTTTTTTTTTTTTAAGGAAAAACAGCTTCCCAAACACTGTAGCAGTTCTTTAATAACATTTGCAGGATTACTGTTCTGTAGGTTCATCTCTAGAAAGCAGCATGTATTTTTGGCAACATGTATTTTAATAAAAGATTTTGAAATAAAAGTATTCATCTTTATTTTTAAATCTTTAGATTATCAGTGTCTCCTTAACTCTTCATTTATACTTGGGTCTTTAGATCCTTAGCAGAATGTTGCTAAATAAGTAAAAGAAAGACTGTTGATGAAAATGTTGTTTTTATTGTTCACTAGATGGAAGAAAAAAATTGAGGGAAAATATTTAAATCAAAATGGTATTATTATTAAATTATCCAATGGATGTTGGGCTATGTTCTGTCTGTAAGATAAGACATCAAAACTAGTAGATATCTAGAAGCTTCTTTGCTGATGAATGGAAATCATTAGTACAAATCTATAAGAATATAATTTGCAATAAGTGAATATCACTTATTTGATGTGTTGATAAACTTCAAGAATGTCATTCAAAGCTTGCTCAGTAAGAAGCCATCCTGTTTTTGGTGGTGTTCTCACAACTGTATACTGTTTAAGGTAAAATTAGTTCCAGGAAACCAGTTAGAAGCAATTAAAATCAATGCCCTTATTAGAAAGAAAACTCCTAACATAGGTGAAATAATCTATTCTTTCTAAATAGAAAAAGGTTTGAGAGCCCAGGGCAAAATTACAGAAGCAAATGCTCCCCTTTCCCACTCCATTCTTTTCAGTCTTCCCTTCTACCTCTGTGCTTTCTAGTTCATGGGTAGAAATCAACTGTATATCTCATTTCTGTTAGAGAGTAGTTTTATGTCACTGGTGAGCACTGCTCCCTTGGTGACAAGGGCAGGGAATGAGTAATAAAGCAAAGGTATTCAGCTAAAGCAAGCTGAAGGAGCAAGCATCAGCTACTGCTGCACTCTTCTGACTTGTCCCACGAACCACTCAGGTGTGGCATTTCAGGCATGGTATCTAACCACAAAGATGTGGCTTTTCATTTTTTTATTATTATTATATTTCCCCCTCCTATTATTAGTATAAATTGGTTTCTGGGCAGGAGATAGCAGTAATTGCAGTTATCATATTGAAGACAGGGTGCCTGTGGACTCTCTAGATCTTCTCCCTGTGTCTTGGCATATTTTCTGCATATTGTCAGTTGTACTCATTTCTTTGTAGAGCAAAGGTTTTTCTATCAGAAAAACACAAGTATGTAATCAAGAGTGAGAGAGGTACGTGTAGGAGAAAACAACTTCAGCCATTGTCCACATTAGTGACCAGAGTATAATTTCTGATACACAGTTACATTAATGGTGTTCATCTGTTTTGATCTAAAATAATAGAAGCATTGACTAAATTAGCTCTCTTGAGCTACCAGCAGTTCTAGAGATAGTAAGCAAAAAACATCACTGCTATAAGTAGTCTGAAATCAATAGGATTAATGCATTTTCCCCTCTCTGTAGGGCAGTTAAATTGGAACGTAAGCACCATTGTGTTTAAGACAACTTCACAAGTTAATGATTTATACAGTACCATGATAATGCCTTGTTATATCTTCTCAGCTTAGTGTAAGGCAATGATGTTAAATCTCTGTAAAACAGGAAGACCTAGCACTAAGCACCCAACCATAGAAAACACTGCTATTTCTTTACCCCGCTATGTCTGAGGGATGCCACAGGGTGTGTGGTTTGGGAGGTAAATAAGAACTTTGCTGAAGGCTTCTTTAGGAAAGAGAAGAAAGCATTTCCTCTGCTTACTAGAAAATTATGTTAAAGGCAACAAGATGTACAAATCACTTATCTGTACATTTTATATTTCCCTATCATCTTTATTTTCAAGTACTTGATAAGAGATTTTCTGTCTAGGTTTGGTGTCAAAAAAGAATGTCAGTTTTGTTTTGCCCTCTCTTTCTTTCTTTCTTTCTCTTTCTTTCTTTCTTTCTTTCTTTCTTTCTTTCTTTCTTTCTTTCTTTCTTTCTTTCTTTCTTTCTTTCTTTCTCTTCCTTCCTTTCTTTCTTTCTTTCCTTCCTTCTTTCTTTCCTCCTTCCCTCCTTCCTTTCTTTATTTCTTTTCTTTCCTTCCTTCCTTCCTTCCTTTCTCTTTCTTTTCCTTCCTTCCTTCCTTCCTTCCTTCCTTCCTCCTTGGAATTGTATTTTTAGTGAAAAGTTACCTTAGGGTGAAACTGGCCATGCCTGTACATGCCATGTTACAAGGTGAGAGTATGCAAGTGGTGTCCTTGCTAGTTAACAGGTTAGAATCATGCTGAGCCCAGCCAAGTGTGATTAGTGAAAAGGTAGAGAGAGAGGGAACAGGAGTCACTAAGCATCAGCTTGAACCAGCAGATAAAAGTGGGGGAAACCCCCCAGAATGATGTTATGTTGTTGCTATAAAACTACTAATAAAATTGTCAATAAAAACATAAAAACCAGAAGAACAATTAAGAGGTCTCACCCCCCAACCCCCTTCAAATTTTTAAGAGGAATACAGCCATAGAGCTCCAGCAAATAAGAACTTACCTGAATTTTTGTCATTTTTGGGATAGTTTTTTCAGCGGAGAAGTTCAAATTTTGGTGGTGAGGTACAGTTATGTTGCTCAAAAGCTGATTGCTTACAAAGACCATAGCTATTCTGAGGATGGATTTTAAGTTTAGAGGCTTGCCTTTTGGAAAATTTCCCTAACAGCATTAAAGTAACATATGAGCTTTCAGTATGTTATTTGGAGCCTGCAGTTTTCCCCAAAGTCACTGATCAAGATAGAAAAGCAATGAAGGAATATAAATGTAGCTTCTGTATGATATTCAAAGTTTGAATTACAGCATGACATTTTTACCAACATAGCCCAAATCTCTTTTAAGGTTATAAAATAGTTTGCTCTTTGACTATAACTCTACAGGTAATCCACACAGATGTGGAAGCAGAGGAAAGCAGCTATTGAAGGAGATGTCTTTTCCTTGTTCTCTTCCAACCTTCTCTCCAGTCTGGTGGAGAGGAGGGATCAGAGGCAGGTGGGGATGTTTGGGTCAGGAGTTAAGTTTCTTCCCATATATGTTTATAAACAGCACTGATGCTAAATCAGTTTTGTGATAGCACATAGCTCGTATGCACGGAAATAGGGTAACAGTCGAATCATCTCTTAGAGTGTATGTGGCCCATATCTAAATGATGGCAGTTCTGAACACATTGCAGCATAGCTTCTTTTGATGATGAGCTATGAAATTATTTAACTAATGTAAATAAAAACAGTGCTTCAGAATAATTAAGATATGGATCTAGGAAGAGAAGTTGTTACAACATGCAGTGGAACCATGAAACTGACAAGTGACAGGGGCTTTTTGTTTTTCACATTTCAGACAATATTTTGTTGATGAGAGGCTAGACATATGGTGTTAAAGGACTGACATAATAATTTTGCAGATGCTAAAACAGGGTTAGAACAGATATATAGGAAAAGGTAGGTGTTTCTGTATATATGTATATAGTTTCCTAAAATGAACAGGAAAATTGTCACTTTCAACATTAAAATACAAGTATCAAAACAGAATTGTTGATATTTGCAAAAATACCAAATGTGCACCATTCCAGGATTCTTACAGGAGTGGTTGTCAACTCTTGGTCCCAACTAATGTCTGGTATTGATGATTTTAAGTGCAACTTTCCACTCACGAGTGGAAACAGTTACTCTATATGCCAAAAATTAGAAGCAGTTTTTGAAATTTGGCAGACTTAAAATAGTTAAAAGCTTTTTTCAAAGATACATATTTTGAAGATTATATACCTTAAATGCAGACAGAAATGGAAAGAAAACAGAGTTAAAGAAGTGAGCAATGAGAAGATGCATGAAGGAAAGTACACTTTTTATTTAATGGAATAATTATATTTCCAAATACCTGTATTATTTAAGCCTAGCTGTCACATTGCAAGGAACTGAATACAAAGATAAAATTAAGCTATAAAGACAAACCACTGCAAGAAGGAGAGCTGATGTTTTTGTTGCTTTGAAACTGACCATTAGGTGAGTGCTGTTGTCATAGTGGGGTTCATCTCACCTAATTTTAGATATCTACAGTAAAGTTGTTGGCTTCTTAAATAATCACTCTGCCCCTTCCTTTAGAGTCAGGGTAGAGATTTTAGGGCCATTAGTTTGACTCACTTTAGACACTGTTTTTAGTCTGACTCACTTTAGACACTGTTTTTCAGTGAGACAGATTGACCCTTAAAAATAACCTGATTTTGTGCCTCTGTCTGTAAGAAGAATGTGGATGTCCATCTTTAGTATTGCGGTTAACCCTAGATCTTAGGCTATGGTGCAAAAGGAGGGCTCCATCTCTTCCAGACAAGTATTTGAGGATAATAATGTCAATCAGCATCATCTTGTGCATAGCCAGATGTTGCTGATTCCTTGGTATTCTCCATAGCTAAATTTAGGAGAATAGTAACTTTGAGCCACAGATAGTTTCCAGGTCATTAGAGCTTAAAAAATGGATAATGGAGATAAAACAAGAGATGAGAGCTGTCAGTCTTTCCATAGGGGACTCTTCTGGTTTTGTGCAGAAGCAGAGCTACAACACAGCTAATGAGTGGATGTTTTGAGTGCTATTTTAGTTGTTGACATGCGCTCCAGCCCCACTCTAGCTACCTCTATCTCTTTTGCATATTGTCCTCAGCACTAAGTTTCTACCAGCAAAATCTTGTATGTCCTCATGGGGTGTATGGGTCTAAGGCATTTGGGGGTGATGAAGGAGGTACCTGTCCGTATGTGTGTCTGAATGTTTGTTGTTTTGGTTTGGTTTTGCGTTCCCCCTGGGTTTGCGAACGAGCATTTCTTGCTGCATATCAGACAGACATGAGACTTCATATTCATTACATATGAATGTATCTATTGTAGGCTATCCTTTTAATCTGATATTGGAGAACACCCTCCCCAAAAAAGGTCTGGTCTTGCAAACTGGGCCAAGTGGCTCCTAGTTGAGAATCCAACACCAAAGCAAGGTGGATCACTGATCTAACTGGTAAATAGCAGCTTAACAATCAAACCTGTTCCACCTGCTCAGTGTTTCTCCTGGGGCAGAATATTACAGCATGCTGACTTTTTTGGCACTGCCTTTTTTCCTCCGTGTATTATATGTGAGCCCAAAAAGTAAATTAGGGTTCACGTTTCTCCTTAGTTCTAAATACCTAGATTTGTTCTTTTAGATTTAGCCCTTCGTACTTAATTGCTTACAGCTTTAGTAACACTGTTGGCTGTTCAGTAAGATTATCTGGTGATCAAAACGACCACCAGATTTATCATTCACAAGTGAGTGCTACGCAAGCTGTAACCTCACTTGCTGCCAAACAGAAACAGAAGCAATGATGTTCTGCATAGGCTTTGTTAACAGTCCTGTGGCAGAGTTCATATGGTTTGAATGGGTAAGGGCCACCTGATGGAGGTGCAGCTTCAATATTCAAAGTATCCTGGGCAGTTTTGTATGATTTTAATCAAAAGTATCTGTATAAAACTTTTCAATGCTGAAGGAGAACTTGCGTTTTTATTGGGAGCAATCTACGGTGTGAAAAGAATACTGCTTGAAGTGGAGACTTTGGCTATGCATTGTTTTCTCTGCCTGATACATTCAAGTATTGTTTGGTGATCATGAAATTCAATGTATGTTGTGCTTCTGTTAAACCGTGTTTGTGAAAACAGTAGTATGCAGCAGTTCAAGAGCAGGCAAATATAGTTGCCTAAAAATAACACCATTAGCCCACAAATGCACCCATTGACATGGGTCTTATAATTCAGTTTCATACGTTTTTTTTCATTTTTCTTTACACTGAAGTCTTTTAAAAAATTCTGTGAGGCTTTGTGGAATGTAAACTGTCATATGAGATATAGCACACTGGAGAAATATTAGAGAAAACATCTTTCTACTGTTCTGAACCCTTTTGTCACAGAATTTTTATGCCACTACTTGCCTTCCTATCTGCTCATTGTTATGTTTATTCTATTTCTTACAAAACAACCTTATTAGACATGTATTTCTTTTGCATTTCTTACAAAACAACCTCTCTCTCAGTGGCCTGTTCTTTTACACACTGAATTTGGAAATTCAAATTAATTTTCTGTATACCAATCTGAAATATTTTGTGGCTGTCTCAGCTGCTTCATGATTCAGAGAAGAAGCTACTTAAAATACTCTTATGTTAAGTCCTCACAAGTATTAAAGTTCTTTTTACCAGATTCAAAGCTGACCTCATTCTACCTCATGCCACACATCAACACACATATACCTCTTTCATTATACTTGGAAATGTCTATCCCACCTTACCTGAATTATACTTCAGGTTGCATGCCCTGCTTGGCAAGAGGAAAAAAAAATGTAGAAAAGAGTTAAATAATATAGCTTCTCAAGTTAGGACTAAAACCTTGTAAATCTGTGTCATCAGCAACATCTTTTAAAAGATGGCACAAATGGTGACATCTGGGAGCCAATTCATCATTTAATTAAATTATCCTGTAATGAAATCTGCCTTAATGAGATTAATTTTAATTATTAATAAGGAGCTGACATGGGCACAAGGCACCATAAATAATAAATGGAAGCTGTGTCTGCTCTGTTTCTGAGAAAGGACCTACTTTAGAAGAGCAGTGCTTTTTGTGATGTTGTTTTTTTTCTTTTTTTTTTTTTTTTATTGGTTTGGTTGGTTTGGTTTTTGCACTGTCACTCTTTCTGTTCTTTTGAGTTTGGTTTCTGCTTTAAGCTTAAAGGCAGAATATTCATCCCTATACTAGGAGTAAGTGTTAATGTTTAAATATTTAATTTGATTCAGTCATTGTATAACCAGTGACCTTCATTATTCCAGAAGTTAACTTCTACTTTTTTTTTTTCATATCTAACAATAGTGAAGTTAATTTTTGGAAATATACATTATAGATAAGTACTGTAGGTTTAAATTTATTAAGACTGCTTAAAGTGTGCCATTCTTTGGCTCATCTGTGCTATCACACCTATATTTATATGCATATATGTGCTTGCACACATGCAGCTTTTCCCTTGTTCTGCTGTAATGTCCATTTTCATGTGGATTACCTTAGTGTAATTTGTATTATGAATGCTGTTCATAGAGACTTTTGTGACTCAGCCATAATATAAGTTTATCTGGGAAGCATGGCTGGCATATGAGAAATGATCCTTGTGGGTACCAGCCACAAACACTCTGAGCCTTGTCATGATCATCTTACATGTGGAGTGAACACTTCTGCCTTTATCTCCATCAGCGAGCGGAATACCACTGTGCTCTCACTTGCCAAATGCAAACTAGCTCCATAGAGCTGAAGGTGATTATTCACTACTCACAGAATGATTATTTCTTTGGCCTCCTGGGCTGCACATGTTACCTGCTATATGAATTCCTTTCGAAGGAATAGTCATTTGTTTTAGCTCCATCATTCCATGAGTATTTGCTTTTCTTTTTTGTCTTTGCTTTCAAGTTGAAAAATTATCTTACTTCAGAAAGAATGATAAAACCAAAGTTAGAACCAGAGCTGTTGATACCGAGTAGTATCAGTAACAACCTTCCACATACTTAAGCTCCTGAATGCAATTTTTGTGGGCTACCATTAGCCTGCTCACCTGATGGCACAGCCCATGCTTGAGCCTCGTTAAATGTGAGAATGAGTAAGGATGTGAACAGACTCCTCTCCAATTTGAGGAAATTCCATTTTGGGTTAGTTTCAAGGTCATTTTCAGAAGAATATCTCTTCCCAGCTCAGTCTGGGTGTGCTGGTGAAGAGGCATGACAGTACTTTGTGGCCTTTAGGTGTTGAAAGGAAACCATTGGCACTGGAGGTAGAAATAAAAGGTATGGAAAACAAAAAGGCCTTCAAAGAAAGATTTTAACTCTGGTGAACTTGATAAGAATTTGCCATCTGTAATCGCAGAGCTCAAATTTAAGCTCTGGTGCTCCATCAATGTTGTGTCCCTTGTCAAGCTGAAATGCTGTAGTTCTGGTAGCTACCATGTTCTTCAGTGGCCTACAACACTTCTCTCGCAAGCATTTGGCAGCTTTATTGGCAGTGGTGACTGTAGAAGGTAGCAGTTCCTGTGACACTTTTCTGTAAGCTTTCTTTCCTACAAAACTACACAGGTAGGTGTGGATTTCTTAGAAAGGATAAAGGGATTTGTATTAAGTTCTATATGCTGCTAGTTATGTAACAGGAAGGGATTCTGTTTATTCTTCCCTCCCAAACACATACAAACATATAGTTACAGTAGTTGGACCTTATAAGGGCATTATGTTGCTTGTAACAAACAGTGATAAAAGCAGATATGCCTAGAAATCATGGACTGACATGATTCACTATCAGTTTATGCACAGCTGAGAATTATTTGTAATGGGAATTGTTCACATCCCAGTGACTTTCTTGTGTATGCCCCATAACTGTTCTCAGGTACTGAGGATTTTGGAAAGGGCACTTTTCACTCTTTATCAACTTTCCACGGATTTTTAATGGTCATTATTGTTTTTGTAATACAGTGATGTCTGCATCATTTGTTCTGTGGTGCTTATGCTATATGATATGAATAATTATAAGTATTGTACGTGATAATTGTGTAAGTCAAAAAAGTTATAAATAATTATAGTATACAATACGAATCAGTATTTTATTTTATTTTATTTTTTTTGTAAAGGGTTACTTACAGGAAGAAACATCTCAGCCCAGAAGAATTTTCTGGCTCACTTAAAAGTGAGATGTAAAGATTCTGAGAAATAATCACCAAAGCTTGGAGCATGACAGATTCTTGAAGCCTTTCCTTTCTATGCTTTTACTAAAATAAGCAGACTGAAATTTGCTATATCATAGCGTTACCTGTTTTTCAATGTATGTGACATATAGCATCTGTTTTAGATACTCTGATTCTTAATTCAAAATGACATTTTTATCCAATAAGGCTCTTATCCCACCAATTCCTCTCTTATGCAATAGTAAGCAATAATACTAAAGAATTGAAATGCCTCATTTGTTTTAAAATTCTCTTAGGAGATGGAGATCTGGTTGATCAGTTCTTCATGCCTTACCAAAAGGCACTCAGTAGTCTTCTTCATGGAATGCTTTTGATTCAACAGGCTTGGGAGAACAGGTTCTTACATAGATAAAATTCTGCTTAGAAGATAGGAAACAAGAAGTGGAATGCTGAAAAGGGGTGTTAGATGTCATCATGGAAAAAAGTTACTTGTTAAAAAGAAATCAGTTAAAGTTAATGTGTAGAGATCCCACTATTAGCTGACAGTCCCTTGGTTAGTCCAACAATTGCTGGAGGATTAGACAATTCTTTGGGAAAGTATCACTATGTGATTTCCCTGTTCTTACACATTTTCTTAACTGTTTACCTATTAGCATTTGCTGAAGGTGGGATGTTGGTCTCACTGCACTTTCTGTCATATTGAGCAGATCTCCTTATGTTTTTAAGCAAAGACTTGCAAATGCCCCAGCATCATTTGCTGCAGTAAGGACATAATTAGCTCTGATACCAAAACAAAAGATGTTGGTGCTTTCCTTCTTGCCTTTCACGGAAATTAATATCCTGATTTGTGCACAAGCTTAGTATCTTGTCGCCTCAGGTTGGGTTAGAAAATGAAGCTGAGTTGTTGACAGTAAAAAAAATAATAATTATTTAACTGGGATCATATCTGAGAAGCTTTTGAGCATAGTGTGATCTCCCAAGCACATCACAGGACATACTTTCAGATCATGTCCTACTTTCTGGTATACGTTTCTCCCATGCTACTAAGCAATGAAATTCCCCTTAGTTTTCAGTCCTTCTGTAACAGTCTTGGTTCAAAGTTTCACAGGACCTGGTTGCTTTCCCCACCCTCACTCGACGGGTTCCCCTCAGCTTTGCTTTTGCCTTCTGTAGAACCAAGGGTAGCCCATGCTCATGTGATAAGCCTGACTGGAGTGAGATGATTTTATCCAAACTTATTTGCATGTCCCTACCTCAATTCTGGGAATGTGACATGACCCACGATGCTAACACAGATTGTATTCATTTGGGATCCGCATGTACCTCCAAACTGAATACCCCATGCCTTACTAGAAGGGCACGTGTCAGTTAGTTTTGAGTAACTGAGCTCAGTGTTGTAAATTCCCCGGTGCTGGCCAGTCAGCCCTTGTCATTGTGTTCTGTTAAAATGCCGGACAATCTGTGGCAGAGCAAAATTTTCCACTGTATATTAGCAGTCAGGTTTACTGACCTGTGTTAGTTGGATTCCTACATATATCTCTACATTGCAATAAAACTTAAATTTGGGCTTGTTCTCCAGGAGCTGATCCAAAGTGCACTGATGCACAGAGCAGTCTTCCAAGTAACTGCTGTAGGCTTTGGAATGAGTTGAGTATTATAACGCAGGCTGGAAACATTCAAAGAAGAGTCACTATTTCTCACACACACAGACACACTTGGATGCGTTCAAACGATTCATTATTCAAAGCTTATGTAGAATATTTTGTTCAACAGCTACAAGTAAAAATATTACTATCCAGTCAGAAGAGAGAAAACTCACTTCTGGCATGGTGGCCTGGCAGATGTTAGGAAATCTGTTTTTGAGGGTGGGTGTGCAAACACACCCGCATGTTTGCAAAGTTGTCTACTGATCCAACTCATTTCGAGCTTTAAATGAGATTTTTCAATGAGAAGTGTTTCACTGGCCTGTGGATTTATTTTCATGTTCTGTCCAGCTTCTCCCAGATGCATTCAATAGATGAGAGATTGGAGGGTAATACTGGCTAGTCTTTATATATTTAACATACCATCTCATTCCTTCTGCAAGCATATGTTGAGATCTGGACAAATGTTTAATATCATTGTTAAATTGCAAAATTAAACCTTGGCCAATTGGACATGATCTACTTGGAAGAGCACAGCTCTGTAGAACATTCTGGTAGTCTTCTGGGCAGGACAGCCACAATCATTTGCAGAACCCTAATTGCATTGGCTGAAAGTCAAAACTACCCCCAGGCCATTAACTTAGCCTTTTCTTAACTTCAGAGAAATGTCTGCTCCCCACAATTTGTAAGTGGACATAAACCCTGTGCATTTGGACTTTTTTCTTTATACTTTGTTCCATGCTCCAAAGTCCTAGTTGGTTCCCACTGAGTTTAAAGTATCCCATTCGAAACGATGTTTTCATTAGTCTTATCACCCTTGCATACTGATCTGCTTTTGATCTGATTGGGTCTGTGTCTGTTCTATAATTGGTTTATCCACATTTCCTAATGTATAAATGGATAAGGAGATCTAAGATGAGATATCTAACTTGCCAAGAAATTGGAATTTGTAAGTTCAGCCAATCTAGATATCCACTCGCTTTCTGATGTATACATATGAATGTAAATTGGTTTCAGTCATTTAATTTACATACCAAAGAGCCAGAAGAAGGTGTAAGTTACTATAACAGTGGGTAACTAACTTATTAATTCGTGCTCTTTTTAGTTGTGTTTCCTGTTTAGCCTCTCTCCTGACTGTTCAGTTATTAACAATGTCATTATAAGTTAAAACATATTTAAATAATTCAAATTCAGAGATAATGCATAGAAAGATGTAATTTAAATTTTGTGAATGAATGTGGATATAAATTTACCTGCTTTACAATTCTAGACTCACTCTCTTTGCTCTTAAGGCCTGTTTTGACAGCCCAAGAGTCAAGAGACTAAAAATCACGCTAACAGAGAAACGTTTCCTAGACAGTTCAGAGTATGCTGGGTCTGGCCTATGAGTGCCTATGAATTTCTTAGAATTAATTCAAGCCTTTCTACTTCCCAGAGTTGCCTGGTTTAAGACCATATGATTTTTAATCACCATTTTTAACCATGATTTAAACTACCCATCAAAAATAAAGTTTTTATCTTTTTTTGTTGTTGTTTGTTTGCTTGCTTGCTTGCTTTATGTTTATTAGCATTTTAAAATTGTTATTCTTTAGAAACCTTCATTGTCATTGACAGTTTAATCATTAAACATGGGTTTGCCTTGAATGGCATCTGAAAAATAAGTATTTGGGGAAATAATTGTCTTTAACGTAATTTTATGGACTTCAGCAGCTTCTGAATCTCAGTTCATATTTTGTTAGATCTAAGGAAACTGCATTTTTTACTTGATAAAAATTTAAAGTTAAACTCATTATTCAGATCAACCTGCAGTTTGAATGCAAATCAGAATTCCACCCAACTTCAGAAAAAACATTTAATTTATTTAATTGAAATAAAACTACCTTAAGTAGTTTGAATAAATAAAAAATATCTTAATGCACAACTAAAGGATTTATTATACAAGAGAATTATTAATCACAATTACAAAGTGAACAAGTCATCATATTGGGACAGGTTTTCAATACCACCTGGATATATTAAGGTATGGAAAGGCATACAGAAGGATTTTTTCTTTACAGAAAGGTGTTACAAATGAAAGTACTGATTTCTGGGAGAAAAAAAAAAAAAGAAAAAAGGAGTTTGAATTGAGAATTAGGTTTCTTCCTGCTTGGACACCTTTGATGTTCTCTGTGCCAAAGGACTTCAAAAAGTAACTGGTAGAGCTCAGCTTCTCTTACTTGATTTGTTATTTATGATTTGGAAAAGTGAAAATTTCCTGCTTTTTCAATTCTTAATTGAGTTCCTTTATGTTAGAGTTATAAAAACTTGATTTCTCTTGAAAGAAAGCTGAAACAGTGTCTTGGAAAACTCATTTCTGTGCAAGTGAAAATAAAATGTTTATCTGAGAAAAACAATTGCCAACATTTTCTCCATTGTATATTGTAAAACAATGCAATTGAATAATATAATTCTTTAGTTTAACTTTTTAATCTTGAGTTATAGTGAAAAGTTTTTCTTTCTATTTTTGTCTGAAATTAAAATAAAAATTCTCATGTATGTTTAATAAAGACTCAATAACACAATTTAAAAATAATCCTTTTAACTCGATAATTTCAGAGTTTTGTTAGTCTACCGACAAAATTACAGGTACTATTTTACAAATATTTTAAAATTATGCTTTGATTAAGTTTTTTTTTTGAAGTTTTGATTTTTGTTTTTTAAGTTTTGAAACACAAAGTGAACCCAATTTTTTTTAAATATTAAACTGTATATATCATTTAATATGTTGCTTCTCTGACAGTTTTTCATACGATAGATACAAATTGTTTGGAATGTTTTGGTACATTTAATTATTTCTGTGAGTCTTTAAAGATACTGTAAGAACACTTTAAAGAAAGCGGCCCTCTCTGTAGCAAGACAATCTTGCAGAAAGCCATATTCATCACAGCTTTGGACAGTTTTCATGAGTGATATCAGGCCTCCTTTCCTCAGCAGAATTTTCAGTTTTATTCCGATAGGCATTTAAACCAACTTCCTGAAGGTGGAGGTGCACTAAATCACAAGAGTCATCTCTTCATAACTTCACAACTTTCAAACCTTGTATAACCTAGACATCAAGACAAAATCTGAAAGATGCTTCTTGTTAGCCAGTTTTATGTTGTAATGATTATCCTGATTTATTCTCAAGGCTGGTGAATTTTAACTGTATCCTATCAAAATCTTTTTTTTCAGTCACCTTCTTCAGTGCTATTTTTTTCTCAAATTCATGGGTAACTTCTAAGAATCTTGCATAATACAACATTTTTGTACTAGTAATTTTCTCCCTTTTTACTATTTGGATAGCTCCTCTTTATATTCATTCTCAGTTTTAGTTCCCTTTGAGCTGAAATAGATATATATGAATCTGCTTTCTAACCCTCAGAAAACCCTCAGTAATTTTGCAGAACAACTCAGCTGATTTCTTGAACCCCCTGAAATCTAAGAATGTGTACTATTTTATCGTAAAAATAGAGATGTGAAAATCTCCATCTCCCATCTTCAAGGGCCCATGGCTTCATCTTTATCTGTGCTGGTAAGCTGATGAGGTTATGATAAATAATTAGGAAAAGCAATACATTTTTTTTTTTCATGTGGAAAGCTCTTGCCACACAGCATCAAATGAAAGACATTAGTTAATGTTTTCCTAATTCTCAAGGTTTAATTGTTCATTCATACGTTCTTCTGAAACATTCCATCATCTCTGTTTTATATATGATTTTCTGTATTTCATTGAGATAATAGCTGTTTCAAACTACTTGTATACCCAGAATTCATCTTTGATCTGCTTCATTTATTCTAAAACTTGGTGCACTTCCAGGTCTTATTTGTGTTCCTTTCCCAATAAGCAACTCTGAAACAATGTGTCCCTCTGAGACTGCAAAACTAACCTAGCAATCTGTGGTCGTCACTCCCTTTTCGTCTATATGGTAAATCTTATTATAGAAACCAGAAGTTTAGATTTTGTGTAACTAAGAAATGAAGTGTCAGCTTTGAGGCTCCAGTGTTGGGTTTCTTAACTGTAGAAAAATCTTGGGCTAAACTTACAAAATTGATCATCTGTTTAAATACAATAATCAAAGAGTTTGCACCACTGCTTCAGGCATCTAAATTTATATAGATATTTAGGGAACCCAAATTCAGGTTCATCCCACCTACTTCCCCATTGAGAAACCCAAGCTAGAAGTGAGTCAATGAAGAGATGTGGCCTCTGGAACGGTGAAATGGGTCTTGATTTTCAGTGTCTCCTGATGAAAGAGTCTCCGGGATGAACAAGTTCCTGAATTGGGCTGTTAATCTTTGTTAACTATTCAGAAAAAGTAGGAAGAGTAGAGTTATGTTGTAGTTCCCTAAAGTGGGGCTTCACACAAAATCTATGTTAAGGTTACCCAGTGTCTGGTGTTGAGACTCTTCCAGTATTTCTGTGCTGCCACACAGAGGGAGGGAGGGAAATTTGCCCTCTATATTAAATTCTGTTTGTCAACCTGCTATGGATTTGGAAGAACTATGGAATTCAGATATGAGAAATGGAAATTAATAAAGATATTCAAAAACCCAACCCTTCTTTATGGACTGAGGCTAATATAGTTGACAGGTGACTGTAGAAATGCACACTCAGTAATGCGTAGGATAGGGATTGTAAGTCAAGTGCTGCAATTTAGGGAGTATTGAAAGAAACTGAAATATTTTTCAAACTAATAAAAGGAATATTTTCCTACCAACACATAATAAAGGTTTATAATTCATTGCCACTAGAGAACGTGGAGGCTAAAACTTGAGTTTTGTATGACTCAGATTATTTCATGAAAAATAAGATCATCCACAAATATTAATTAGTTTTGATTTGTCCAGATATAAATATGTATATTTCACACAGGAAAAAAATCAATGGAGAATAAAAGTAAGATTGAACTCCTTGTAATGGCAGGTTATTCCATAACTACACTGTACAGTGGGGAGACTGTATCTACTTTTAAAATAGTCAGTAATGCCCACTTCCAAAAATATGTCATTGTATACTGTACAGCCCAAAGATCTCATCTGGTAATTTAATTCGTAATAGAGACTGAAGGCAGAGATACCGTGGTTGATATCCTGAGCTATCAGCCAGCTCTGGAGTGCAGCACTCGCTGGGCAAAAAAAAAAAAATTCCCTCTTCTGCTGCCAATTTCTCTCTGCTCCCCTGTCATGCAGATACTTGTGTAAAAAGGACTTCAGTTGTAACTCCCTTTCTTTTTATCCCATCCTTCTGCACAGGCACAGTCAGGCATTCATTTAATTTTTTAAAATATGGGTTTGAAACTGCCTTTTATTCCTCAGTGCTTGTAATGCAGCGCTTGGACGCTCACAGCAGGGACAGAAAGCAGAACTAGAGTTATATTTAGTAACAGGGTGCTATTTGCTTGGGCCCTGCCTCTGTCCAGATGTGACTCTTTTGGGCCAAATCAGCATGAATCTTGCATACATGGCTTTGGCAGCCAGTAATGCCATGCACTCTGATAGAAGTTTTCTTGTAGTGAAGTAACTGTGCTTTACTTCAGTTTGGTATTTGAGTTACTAGCTTGCATATTTCCTCTCTCTGCTCTGCACCTTGAGATATTTAAAAGATTTCTTAGTATTTTCTAATATTCCCTTGAACTCTAGCTAAAACTGAAGATATTTTTAGTGGATTCATTTTGAATGAGTATGTGTGTGTTTGAGTTGTTTCAAATCTCTGGAGCAATATTTTTATGCACTATATATATTTTTCAATAATATCTCAATGTATTTGTAGCTCTCTAGAAATATGTGTGCTGTGTAAGTCTCCTTTCTAATTACACACATTACCAAGTGATGTCTTTTTTTTTTGAGAACAGTAAATAATTACAAATCTGGTAAAGAGAATAGACCTGAAATATCAGACGGAAACTTAACCATATTCCAGTTTCGGTTCCATTCAGGTAGTGATTTACACATATGCCTAACTGCACGCTGAATAATCTTATTAACACCAATGAAACAATTCACGTGTGATGGGATAAGCATACGCGTAAGCATTTTTACAGTTTGTGTCAAATACTCTCACTGGCTTAGAAACCAGTATTTAAAAAGAAATACGCTGCCTGAATGTACATCTCCAAAATGCTTTCTTATATTCTAAAAATTGGCAAACTACAGTTGTGTCTGTCTGACAGAGAAGAAAAAGCTTTATCTGTATATCTGTATTCTACCAATGACAAGAATCGCTACACTATCTTTAAAACTGAGAAAAAATTGTTTTGGTGTACTACAAGGAAATACCATTCGTGTTTTTTGTCTGTGTTCCTTTAGAGTTTGGTTCTTGGTTTCCCGTTTGGAAAGAAGTTTTCTTCACCTGCAAAAGTAACTAGGTTTTCCTCAAATACTTTCATTTTTTGTGTATTTCAGTTCATTTCTTTCTCCATAGAAAAAGTCATTGAAGCTTCTATATTTTATTCTCTATTTTGAAAAAAGTACTATTCAATTATTGGAAATTATCAAAAGCCCATCTGAAGAAGCAGAATTCTAAGTTTCTTATTTAGGCAGCAATATATTTTTTAGAGGTGTGTTTTAGGGAAGAAATAAATTGATAGGTATAAAAACAAAATACAACATCATTATAGTTTTTTAAAATTATTTATTTATTTTGTTGTTGTTGTTATCCATTTCAAAGCACTTTTTAACTAATGTTTCATAACAGTAACAATAACCTGATTTTACTAAAGCTTCTAAATTATCATAAATCATAGTATTTCTTGACATATTTTATTCTTCATTTATATATGCAAATCTAAATAGCATGTAGAGAAGCAACTTGTCTACGCTATTGTACTTGTATCCAGAAGCAGAGATCATGATTTTAATCCAAGTTATTCTTCCACCAGCTTGTGCTGATGCTGAAAAATTGGTTATGATGATGGAGGATGTTTGCTCTCCAGCACTAGTCACTTGTAAGATGATCCACCTTTGAAGTTGTGGTAAAACCTCTGAAATACTATATTTTTGAGTAGAGCGGTGTTGAAATCTCTATCCTGATCCAAATTTTGCTCTCACAACAGTACAACACTATTTACTGTAGTAGAATTGCAAGTCTGATGAGGGAAAAAAAAATCACTAAATTAAAACTTTATACATAGAAATACCAGGCAAAAGATAAAGGAAGGGCCAAATTTTGGTAGTATGTCATGGATAATTTTAGATCGACACTGCAGTAAAGGAGAGTATTGTCATAAATGGACATTAATAACACTGCATTTCTATTTTTAAATCTGCATGTTTGAAAATTACTATAGGATTCTTGCATATGAAGCAGTACAGAATTTTAAGTGATTTTATAAATTTTATAAGCTTGTAGAGTTTAGCAGGTGATCAGCTTAATACAAGGGTGCTTTGGCAAAACTCTCTGTGGAAGCCAAAAGCCAAATTGTGCTCTTGGTTATTGTGGTGCATTCCACACCAAGCTGATGAGCTTGTCCAGAGAGCGTAATATGCCCCCACATCTTTTCTGGGTTGCAGAGGACTTAAAAATGAACTTAGACTTCAGGATACAGTAGTTTAAAGCAAAGGGTGTATTTAATAAATTTACAAAAAGGGAGGATTGTGTTTTATTTAAGCAGTAGGATGTCACTGAAGAAAAAAAAGAAATAAAAGCCTATAGTGTAGCACAGCAGAAAAAGGAGCAAACTGATGAAAGCTGGATAATTTGGGGATATAGAGATGTCACTTCCTCCCTTTGCCAGGCTGTGAAATTCTTTGCAATTCCCACTGGTAAAGCTGCCAACACAAACAAAGGAAAAAATGGAAGCTTCTGTGCAAGTTCTCCTTTGATACACAGAAGAACATATACATTCAAAGGAATGAATTTATCAGCACCGTGTTTGATACAAACCTTATGAAAGTATTATGGGAAAAGCATGGACATCTTACCCTAAAGAAAGAAAATAAATAAGAAAATAGTTAGCTAATTATAGTAAAATATCATTAGAATTGTGTTTCTAAGGGATGATTTTTAGCAATGCATGCACACTTTAAATATATGGAATACTAAGGTGCCCAGCAGTTACAGTGTCATCTGTAAAGAATCAGCAGCATTGCTTAGCAGTACTTTCAGAGTATGGGTTCTTTATTAACACATTGATGACTTCAAGCTTAAATGTAGTTATGCAGAAAGATCTATCAAATCTTTGTACATGAAATAGTATTTATTATTTTAGCTTTCATTCGAACTTTTAAAGGATATTGAAAGGTTAACTGACTCAGCTAGGCTGGGTGTCTTTCTGGAATATCCACACCTAGATATGGAGAAGACCAAGAACTTTCCCTGTAATATCCTATGTAGCTCATGTATTCCATTAAGTTTTACTTGAGGATCACTTTTTCATGCAATTAAAACCATTTTTTTTTTTTTGTAATGTGGCTGGCTTCTCTCAGCATATGAAAGATAAACTTCATTCAATCCCAAAGAGAGCTTTTCTTTAGGTTTGTTTAATGGGATACTGCACAAGCTTTTATAATTTATTTTTTCTTTTGTAGTACCTTATTTGTGTTGGTTTATTTTTAATGCATATAAAAATTTATCATGTTGCATTGAAAGTTCATAATAAAATAAAAAAAGGCAACCACATTTTTGTTCCATACTTCTGTATGAATCCTAGTAAAGGAGGCGACACCAGTTAAAACACTGCTTTTGTTGAACCATTAGAGTGATAGCTGAAAGAGCTTACTTGCTAGAAAACAGTCATTTATGGACAGTCTTTTTCAGGGTGAGTCAGCCATTCCTTAATTCCCGTGTCTCCCAAGTCAGAAGCTAAACACCATCTTTTCCCTCATGTAAAAAGCACTTCCCCTACCACATCAGGCTTTGCTCCAGGCACAAATAAACAGTGTGAATCCTAGCACTGTGCCCAGAAAGGTCAGGCTCTGTTGCTGCTGTTCCTGCTTTTGCCTGCCCCAGCACAAGAGCACCGCCTTGAAGTGGTTTGCATACCGCAGCTTAGGAATCCCTGCTTTAGTTACCTTGGGCTTGATATTGCTCTAGCTTTCTGGTGAGGAGGCCTATGGCAATTATGAAGGTGCCAGTCAGCTTTCAAAATAAACAGTAAGTTAAATCAAGGATAGAGCCCTTGTTTTATTTGAAAAATATATCATACCATTCCTCAAACCATTACTTCTGTGCATGTACAATAAAATAGCCACATGTATGAGGAGTGAAGGGGAAGAGGAAGGAGAGCTGGTTGCCTTGCAGGAGCAGGGCAATAGCTAAAAAAAATGCTCAGTACAAGCAGTGAAAAGCATCTGGAGAAAAAAAAAAAAAGAGAGAGAGAGAAAAATGGATAGCATTTTGTCTACTCGGACTGGATATTATCTAGATTGAGGCCTGACTAAGAGCAGTAAAATACTAACAAACACTCTTAACAAGTGTCTTTGAAGTCATAATGGTGAAAATGATAGAAATTGTGGTCTGTTAATCAGAAGTTCAAGTCAAAACACTCGCAACAATTCAGCCTCTTATTTCCCTTGCAGCTTTTAGGATCTGCTTTAAAAATTTAAAATCCTCTTCCCAACTTTCACATGACTGTATTTCTCTCCTGTACTTATTTAAATAAACTTTTTATTTGGTCATAAAATAAACTTTGAAGATTATGCTAGAGTTGACTCTGAAGAGCCATAAGGAAAAACTAGATTTTAAACTTTCAGTTTGTATGCCCAGCACTGATCTTTATTGAGGCCCTAGAAAATGTTGTGACATTTTTTTTTTTTTTTCATTTTAAAAATTATTTTTACCTTTAATGCCTTAGGTAAAGTGTTACAAGACAACTTCCCTTTAGGAGAAATTATATGAAAACTCTTTTCATATAATTTGTCCCTTGAACTTTATGTACATTTTGAAATGTTCAGGATTTTTCTTGTTTTAAATTACAGTTTAAATTTTTAATTCAAGTTACTTTGATATTAATTCTGATTTAATACAGAGTCTCTTAAAATGCCCCCTGAGATTAAGATGTAGGTAAGTACTTTTAGACAAAATTTCATGGAGGAGATCAATGGAAAAAAAATGAGGTGGAGATGCTGAGGCAAAAAATACTGTTTCCAGTTTTGACAATTTAGTTGTATTTGTGATACTAATGATTTGAGTTAAATGCTTAATATCAAAGGCTTAATATTTCAAGTTAAAGACATGAAGATGTATACTTGTGTTTTACAAAGTTACATGTAAGAGTGTACAAATAAATTGGAAAATGTGAGTACAGAAAAAACAGGCAATTTTTTAAAGTGATTTTTTAAGCTCTTTTGGGAATGTATTTTCAAATATTTATGGTTTGTTGTTGTTAGTAAACTTTTCCCATTATCACTGTTTGTAAATTTGATATACTGCTATATCTATTTCTACTTCGAATTCAGCAATTTAGATAGCTTCTTACTGTTTTTCAAATTTTTTTGAGATTTTATGAAAGCGTTTTAGGTTTTGGTAACAATGTCAATAATGAAAAAAGTCCAATAATGAAAAAAGGGCATATCTTGACATCCAGCCACAGATATCTTGACATCTGCTGTTTTGTTTTCTGGACCTGAGAAGCTGCTTTCTGCAAGGCTGAGAGAAATAAAGTGAGGGAAGGAGACAGGGATGGTGATGAAACTGAACTTTCCTCCATGAGTTGCAAGATGTTAAGTAGGTAGAACATAACAGAGCTTTAGTTGTGACCAGAGTCTAACAAATACAATATCACCTATCTATAGAACTGTTAAAATGTTGATGATTTTATTTATCTCCCTTGCTTTTACAAACAAGCCCTGTAGAAGGTAGGAGGCAATTGTGACATGCAATTCAAAGGATAGTTTGGCCTCCTATGAGGTCTATCAGGTGTTGTGGAATTGCAACATAAACATTTTGGACAAAACAAACAAACAAACAAAAAAAAAGATCAGAGATGACAAATGCATCTGAGAGGGGTTTATAAATGTAAATTTAATTTAAATTTATTGAAAAAGCATGGCAGTTCAGACCTGAGAATTTTTTTTCCAACAGTTTGTAGCTAAAAAGAGGAACAAACAAAGAAGTTAAAAGCAGTTGAGCTAGGTTTTTTTTTTGACACAATTGGGCTGGTTTGAGGCGCCATTAGACCAGCCTGGCTAGAGGTTCATACCCCTAGGGCCTGTCATGACCTGTGAGACCCAGTCCCACAGCCAGGGAAATGTAAAGAGGCCCTGAGGGGGATCGAAGTCACTGCCTTGCACAGTTCTCGTGATCAAAGTGCCTTCAAACCCTCTTTGAATGCAAGATCAGAGTCCACTAAAATATTTATTTGGCATTGAATTTGATCTCTAATTATGAAACTGTTGACCAAACCAAAATCTCATAAGCAGCCCTTTCTCAAAAAGTGCTCTCCTCGCATTCATTTGTCATCAGTTGTATCACTGTATTGCTCAAAAACCGTATTGACTCAAAATGTGAAATAGTAGTGATGGCTCTCAAAATGCATTAGACAGGCTTGCTCTACAGCAACAAAATTTGCTGCTGTTGTGTGCTTTTCCCTCTAATGTATCTTGAGAAGTACTTCACATATCATATGATGAAATCTGAAGGAATAGTTTTAAAAAAAAGCAACGGCAAAATTGCGTTCAAGGGAACCATATGCTCCCATCAGTATCTGAATAAGTGATTACTGCGTATATAAATAAAGCATTTTCCTTTTCTCCAATTTCTCCACCTAGAGGAAAAAGGAGAAAAAATTAGTAGAGAAATCTTTCTTACCTTCCCTGCTATTTTTATTAGTTTGGAAAGATATGGATGTAACAGTACCTGAAGCTTATTTAGTCCTGAACAGTTTTTTAGTTTGTGACTATGTAAAAGGTAAAGAAGCACTGGCTTTTGCTTTGGTATTCTTTCTATTGCTGACAAGCAGTGAACGGCAATGTACAAAGCAAACTACAGAATAAGAAACATCAAATTATATCTGAAGCAATTTTCATTACTGCGACCCTAAACCAAACACATTCAGTTTCAGAACTAATTGAGAAATTCAAAACACTTAACATTTCACGCTGTCATACTTTCTCAAATTAATACTTTTTTTTTTTTTTAATTCACTAATATCTGCAATACTCTTGCTTAATGTTCCTTTCTTTTATATTTGTGTCCTTAGAATGGTGGTGTAAAGGCCCAAAGAAACTCCCCATTTATGTGTCCATAGAAAACAGCTCCCCTCTTGGTGATCTCAACTTGTGAATGAAGTCACTCATTAGTCACAGAGATGCTGGGACAGTGGTTTCCCTGTCTATCAAAGAAAGAATGTTTTGCTGTAGATGTAATGATTTTCTCTGATCATCTTTTGACAGTATTGCTATGTGCACAGAATTATGGTTTTGATTTATTTCTTTTGTCACCACCACTGTGTTCATTCTTTAATGAGATAAACTAACATTACCGTTAAAAGTGTCTAAGAGTATAGCTTGGTGTCAGGCACACAGGTCTGTGAAACGACAGAACTATCTTGCTTTACTGGGAAAACGAGGAAGACTGATGGTCATTTCCTTGGTCCTTGCCTTCCTGGGAGCAGAGAAGTGTTGGTCTGTGGCAGGAGATGGGGAAGTTCAGGAGGACAGAGGTAAAGCAGTGGGGGGGGCTGGGGGGCAAGTGAGCCTCCTCCTCTCTGGAGCCACTGTTTGAAGACCTCCTGTGTACAAAGGTGTATGAAGGGGGTGAGGACATGCTCCTGAAATACTTGGGGAATCCACAACCATGCTGCACTTCCTCTGCCTTGATGCCTGGTAGGAGAAGCACATTTTATTCATCATCTACTACTGTGATGACTCTGCAATTTGCTGAGCAGTGTCCAAGGTTTTCCGTGGCAGAACTCATTGTTCGTATCTGTCCCGTGGCTTTCAGTCTTTCCTTGGCAGCATTTTCCATGATTGCTTTTTCCTTTGTTTCCCTTTTTTGATGGTGAAATAAGCAATTGCTTGTTCGCAGTCTTGCATTAACAGACTTTAACATCTGACATATAAGTTGTTTCAGCAGTTAAGAATGAGGTTATACCCAATGCTAATGTCAAAAACAACATCTGAAAGCTGATTATGCTCTCCCCAGTTCTTTATGTATGCTCCAGTGGGTTTTCATTGTCAAAGAGGTGGGCCTTTATTATACCACATAATGCAGTAAAATGAGGATTACTTGGACTTTCAGAGCATGAGATAATAGCAGCTGACAGGCACCTGTTTAAGGACGTATATTGTATTCCTAAACACAAGTATTTTATAAAAATTAAGCAAAATTTCCAATTAAAAATCTTTTGCACTTAAACTGCCTAAATAGGTTTAGGTACAAAAAAGGCATCGAGGGATCTGGATGGATGTATTTATTAGTGGCTCTTAAAGTCCTGACAGTCCATTCTAATAATAAAGTGTGGGACCTGTCAAATGATGGCACAAATATCCTAATCTGAACTGACGTAGCTTTCTAGCCCAGTTCATCAATCATGTTTTATTAGCTTTAACAGAGCCAAGCTGCTATCTGTCATTTGGATGTTGTAGTGGTGACAAAAACTGGTGCCGAAAATGTGCTGCAGGTGTAACTTTCACTCAAAGAGCATTTCTGAGCAGCAGTCAGGTTGGGTTTGTGTGGGGAGAGAGTGCCATCTTCAGTTCCATGTCTCCCCATGAAACAAGGCTGACTTTTGAGTGTTGTCCGATGGCTAAGAAGTGAAGAACAAAGTACCAGTAGAAATTTGGAAATGGTTCTCAATTCTTATTTTTATGGGACGTTGGACTTACAAAGAAAAATGCTAAACACCATGTTCTTGTTCCCATTTTAAGGTACAGTTTATTTAGATACAGCTGTTGTGATGAGTAATTTCCAGTACAGTAAAGAAATGTAAGCTTGGGTTTTGCCTTTTTGGTTTGCAGTGTTATATGAAGAAAATAACAGTTGCCAGCTGGATCGCAGAACACTAGTAACCAGTAGCATATTGTGTGCATCAAAAATGAGAGCTAGTGGTCTGTACACTGCTGCATATTTACTGTGTTTTGTAAGAGCAATCAGTTCCCTGTATTCTTTCAGCATAGAATTGACTTGGTGTTTGCACTGGGGTCCTGGCACTTGACCCTTGTTTTCCTTGGCTGTGTGTCATTTTGCAGCAGAGCTCGAGGACACTCCTCATCTCTTGTTTCCAGCATGTTAACATATTCAAGTAAATATTATCTGGCACAGGCATTATCCTTTGGGGGAGTATTTATAAAAGTTTTAAAGTCCAGATCAAACAATGGCATCCATCTTCCTCCCTCCTGAATTTTTTATTCACAAGATGAATGTTACCGGCAAAATTCTTTCTTTGATCTTAAAAAAGACTTTATTTTGTGAATATTCACAGACAAGGTTAGCACTCATAAATATCTGTATTACTTGCAGGATATATGCCCAGGTAGGTCTCCTTATTTTAACACTTAATGGGACTTGGTACAATAAGGAGCAGATGTGTCATAGCGACAGCAGGCGAGCAGGGACTGGGAAGGTGGTTTCATTAAAAGAGCCTTGGGATAAATGCAGCACATTAGATACCCACTGAAAGACAGGAGCTGTTGATGGGGTGACCTCTGAATGCAAGTCATCTTACTATAAACAGAAGGGTGTGGAAAGCCATTGGACAGAGCCAAGCGTGTTTACTATCCAGATCTCCTCTTAGTTAACTTAAGTAATCTGACTGCGTGAGGCTTGGTCTGACAGTTCAGGGAAGAACAAAGTGTCTTCAGTATTTCTGAGTTTAGGAAGTCGTAGCTGGCCGGTGGATAAGGTTTTTGTCTGGAAAATCTGTCTGAACACCTTAGCTGCTGAACAGTGGAAGTTAATTAGTGCTGAACATCACAGACACTCTTTTATTTGTGTGTGTGTCCTGGTGACTTCACAAATTTGGGGAATTTGGTTCTGTTCTTCGGAGATAAATGAGGTAAGGTTATGATGGATTTCCATTTGCGATACTGATGCAATTGTTCAGTGATACAACGGGAAATGTAAGTGGGTATTAATTGTGCAGTTGGATTTATTCTGAAAAGGAGTTTTTGTTTTCATTTCTATAGTAGCAGTTTCAAACTTGTTTTAGAACAATGTATTTGTTAATAGTGGTTGTGGTGTACCGTAATTTAGGTAGTCATTTGTCCGAATCCCTCAAGTACTTTCCTCTTTTGGCAGCAGCTCTTTATTACCACAGGAGGTAACTTGTTAAGTGCTGTAAGAAATGAAGGGTGTTGTTCTGTAGTATGCTGTGAATGACACATTTTGTCAAATCTTTAGGCAGTTTGTTGGTTGGGCTACTCAATAACATCATTGTAAGAGACACTTCAAGGCTAGTGTACTGAGACAGGTGCCTAGACGAGCGGAGTTGAAATTGGTTAGCCCTAAACTGAAAAACTGTGGAGGCAAATAGAGATTTTAATTTACTACTACATTTCAGTCTATTTAGTCCATTTCTAACTTGGTTAGGCATTAGTTTGGAATAAATAATGCGCCCTTAAAGCACGCTTTATATCTCTGTAGCATTATGTGCCAGTTGGCACTGTGTCTTTCTATTTGAGCACTGTGACTGTTTCAAACTTTTAAATGGGTTTTGTAATTACATAGCTCATTTTTTTCTAAAAACAAACTCTGATTAAAAACTTCCTTGACCAGGGAGTGTGGGAGCACGCGTTGCTGTTGCACCCGAATGCTTTTTTCTGCCTTTGAGCCAGTGTAGCAGGAGGGCGCAGCGATGCTGCTGCCGTGCTGTGCGCAGGGGGCCACGACGTGAGCTGGCACAACCACCCGGCTGCTGAAATGTCTGCTCCATTCAGGGAGGCTCGGAGGGGGCTTGTGCCGGGAGCAGCGTTTCGTTGTCCTAGGAAAGCAAACAGCGCGCTAGAGGAGAAAGGGCAGCCCAGTTTGGTCCGTCTGTAAAAACTGATTTACTGCTATAGGGAACTGTAATGTTTAGGGAACCTGTTTGAAGAAAGGTATGATAAATTATTACAGCCAATAAGTTCTTCGATTTTGTTTCTGGGGTCTGGTGAGCAGCAAGTAGCAGTATCCTATTACACGTTTCTTTTCTTGGACTGCTCACTCTTTTCTGAAATACATTTCAGCTAAGCAGCTTTTAACTGTCTCACCACCTTTTTTTTTTTTCTTTTTTCTTTTTTTTCCATTGTAATGTCTTTATCTGCTAAGGTAAATCAAATGTAAATTCTGAAAAGATACATAAAGCAAGGAACACTTTAAATTCCTGAATGAAAAACACAGTTCTCACCAAAGGATTTTTCCAACATAATTTTGAATTTATTGAACTGTGTAACAGAGCTTGTTAAATGCTACAGTGAATCAAGTAGCATCAGCCATGTAGCTATATAGTAATCTCAAGCAAAAGAACTTGAATTTGGCTTTGGGGAAATATTTGTTTGTTTGTATGATCATGCAAGCATGTATATGCACATTTGAGTGTGCATACAGGGAAGCTAATTCATCTGCTACAAAAAATTAGAAGTCCATGTTAATTTGTAAACTTAGATGGGGATTTGATAAAAATGGCTTAAGATACTGTAAAATAGAGGAAACATAAGAAAAACACACTACATACTGTCTCCTATTTGCATTATTACATATTTTTTAAATCTTTTGTTTTCTGTTTGCAAGTAGCTATACATAAATGTTATTAAAGTTATGTGTACTTTGGGAGAATCTAGGAAATACTTAGCACTTTATTTAGTTTTAATCTTTGCCTTTTAAAACTGATTCGGTAAATGTTAATTTAGGAATGGTTAAAGTTTTAACATAATACATCATTTCAGTATTTTAAAATTAAAGAGAGCATGGCTGTATTATATTTATCTGTAAAAAATATGTGAACTGTTTGTAGATTTTAATGTTCTGGTTAATGTTCTACTTATTTTTGTGTTTTATTTTATGAACTCTATTTTCAATTACTCTGTTGGAAAAATGCAAAAATTCGCATTTCTCTATTGGCTTAACAGGAAATATAATATTTGAGTATCATATGCAGTTTATTTCTCAACTTAATGCAATGTTTATTCATTGCCCTGAGTTAATACACAATTAAAAAATAACCAGTTATAAGCATATATCTGAAGAAAATGTGAAGGTTTTTAAACAGCTCATTTTAAACAAATCCCTTTTTATCTCCAAAAGGATGCAGTTAAAATATATATTGAAAAACCTGGATTGATTTAAAAGTGTAATTATTCTATTGTTTGTATTGGATTGAACAGTCGTAGGCAGTATCCCAGAATAGTAGAATATACTATTATTTTAGCTATAGTTAATTGAAGATTTGATTACTAAATATTAAAGCAAAGTTCTCTGTGTGTTCTCATAGTAAATCCGTAATTGTTTTTCAAAATTCATTTCAGGAATATTTAAAGGTCATTAACTGAGCTTTACAATTATATAACTCTGGCTGATCATCTGGTATAACTGATAATAAAAAGTTTCGAAGGGAAAATAATTTGAAATGGTTTCACATGAACAGAGAATCTGTATGTGTTATATTTATTTACACACACAAATATCTATTCTCATATGCTTGCATGCATGTTTGAACAGTTCTTTTTTACCAGAGGTTGCTTTTTGGATAATAGGAATTATCTCGCGGTTAAGTTTTTGTGGCACTTGAAGTATTTGTGCTGCTCGTCCAGGTGAGCTCTGCATTCAATTAGAGTCAGAACTGAGCACCAAATGTATGCGCTCCTCTGAGCTCCCAGAGTGTTCGCTCCACTGAAGCACAGTTTAACTTGATTGATACTCGGATTTTAAAGCAAATAAGAACTAATTTTTGCCTGTGGCAAAAAATCTTTGAAGTTTCATGCCTGCGCTGAGGCCAGATTAGCGAAGCGGCAGGACTGTGGCTGGGACTGTGACCCTGTTGTGCTTGGCAGGTTGTGATGAATGGGGGAATCTTTCTTAACCTTGTGGCCAAAACATTCCAGTATCGCAGGTTGGGGAGGCAGGAGAGAAGGGAGGGGGAGTCAAAAGTTGCAGAAGCCTTGGCACATTCAGGCAGGAGACAAAGGACACTTGCTTGTTTGTTTGAAAGAGGGGCAAATGTGCATACCCTTTCCATTGAATATGCCTGGAAAGCATATGGGAGAGAGTATGGCAGATGCCCTGCAATATACTTTATTGTCATTTCTAACAGTTGACCTTGGTATATGAAATTTATCCTTCGCTATTAATCTGTCTCCTGCTTTTGCTTTGAATGCTTTTGGAGTTTAGAGAATCTTGCTTGTTATATTCTCCTAAACAAAAGAGGTTTTCATTTAATGCTTTAGATGTGTATAAAGCCATTCAAAATAAATTGGAGGAATGCCTTATTCCAAATAATTGCCTGTTGGTTAAAGAATTTACTGGAGGACTGCAAATATAAACAAATTCGTATGAATTTGAAAAAAAAAAAAAAAGAAATTAAAAAACAAAAACAAAAAACAGTTAATTGCTTCTGGAAAGCTGATTTTACTATTTCTATTTATAAAACTTTTTTTTTTTTAAGTAAAATACACATTCTAAAATAGCAGTATAATGAAAAATCTGAAAAATGTTTTGGTATGCTAGTGTAAAGTAGTATACAGTAGTATGAACCAGTCAAACTTTCAAACCTGAAAAATGAGGCAAAAATGGCTTATATATGAGGTGAAATATGATCTATCAAGGCATCTTGTGATTCTTTCTGTGGCATTTTAAGAGCTGTATTACCTGTGATGTTGTCTCTGTTGACTAATAATGAAAAATATATTATTAGATGATGGCCTGAGATTTCTTTACATTCTTTATAATATAAATACAGCTATTCTGGTTAGTGTTAAGAACTATTGCATAAAGCAAAAGGAAAAGAAAGAATGGTTAGAGTTTTTAACATGCATTCTAATTGTGGCTGTTGTTGTTACTACTCTAAAAGCAAACACATTGCATTCCTCTATATAAATAAAATGAAACATTTATTCTTCTGTGATTATTTTCTCTGGATGTTATTTTAACACTGTGATAGTTATAATATTTTTTTGCGGGTGTTGTGCTGTAAATGTACCTGGAATTCACTTGCTCATTAATATTTTAAAAATTAAATGTAAATTTTATATATATGTACACACCATATATATATATATATATAAATGCAGTCTCACTAGATAGTATTTTTCTTCTATGTTACTTGCAAAAGTAGAGTAACTAGATGTACATTGCATGTATTATATTTTCTTATGCACTCATTAGAAATTCCTTTATCTGTAGTTTGCCTCAGGTAAATTAATATTCTTTTTTCTCCACCCTTTAAAAAAAGACTTGTTTTTTAGCAGCATTTTCTTAAAGTGTTTTAGACAACACTTTTATGGAAGTGTTCTAGAGACACTGGAAACTAACCAGAAACTAACTACATTCTGTTGCATGATGATACAAATGCATGTGAATATGTCTTTGGATTATGTCCACTTGTTTGTGAAATTTTATACTGCAGTGTTGTGTGTTACTTTATCTTTCTGCTAACAAATTATTTCTTCATGAGTTAGACAACATATGGACCATAAAGAACTGATTATCTCATTTTGACCAGCAAGTAGTTTGAGCTACAGAGAATTTTTTGCATTCATACTCTAATGGAAGTAGGTTGCCACAGTTTTTGGTTGTCTGATGTAGTTTATTAATGTTACAGCAGCTGCTAGAAATTATTTCTACAATACTAAGCAAATTAGTGTCAGTAATGAGGAAGAACAGAAATGTATGGTACTGAAGAAAAAAGACAGCTGTTTACTGTACATGTACTGGAGGTTTACTTGGTAATTTTCAAGGTGGAATATGATGCCTAAAAGTTTATTACCTTCTCTTCCGTATTTTTTTTCCAGTCTTGAATCCACTTTTGTTTGTGATTTGTAATGTCATCATCTGTACATATTCTAAGTACATCTTTTTAATTGGAATAGCTTCTGTGCATGGTACAGAAAATACTGGCATTGTACAATTAGCTGATGACTTTACCTTGGACTATTTTCCTAGACCAAATTATCTATTTATGTTCAGATTCATAGATAGTACCTGTTGAAAAGACAGATACTTACAGCTGAATATCTCTGATCTAAAACTAGTAAGAATAGAATAGGAGGGCAGCTTTTGTTTTTGTTTTGGTTTTGTTCGTTTGTTTGGTTTGTTTTATTATTTTTATTTGAATACTGTTTTAACTTGGTCTCCATCTATCTCCCATCTTCCAGAATGCCTACAGGACTCTGCTAGCTGATAATGGTAGGCAGGTGCTGAGCTAAGATCGCGTTCATATTACCTGCTCATATTACTGTGATTGTCCTCCCTCCAACCTGTCTACTCACTCTATCCACCTGTTGCTGTTTGGCATTAATTTAGCCCCCCTGCCCCCATCCTACAAAGGCATATTCACATGCTTACCTTCTTTATTCTAAATTGTTTCGCTGTGGATAATGAGCCTAACCATCATGTTCTCATTTAAACTTATGCTTAAATCTTCGTAGGTTTACCCCAATCTTTGACAACTCTAGCTCAGCAAATGCCCTTTGCTAAAGGACTTAGTACAACATAGCCTCAATTAGCTATTTCTGTTACCCTCAGAGCTGTTGAAATAAGAAGGTACCAATGCATGCCCATGTGAATATAGGCAGGAGCATATCATTTCCTGACATTAGTGCAGTTAGTCACTGCCTGTTGCATTCCCAAATCCTAGTACATGTACTCAACATAGAAATTTTCCTGCCTTTCAGGGTTGTGAAGGAGAGCAGTTAACAACTGTCATCCTTTCTGGCAAAAATAATCACCTTTCAGAGCAGGAAATTTTTTTTTTTTTTTTTTTTTTTTTTTTTTGTCAAGCATCCTGGAGTTCAACTGGGGCTGGAGAAGCCAAGAGTCTGGAGTGATCCTTTTCTGCAGCTATAGTCAAGCCTCCTACTTCCTGAGCCTGACCACTGCAAAACTACCCAATGGCCAGTTAAAAGATAATTTAATTCAAGTTGATATTTTAGACCATGTACAGTCTGAGCTCAAGTCAGGATGTGGAAGTGAATTGCTTTAATTGAAAAGTTAGATGATCTTTTTTGATCTGTGAATAACACTCAGTTACACCTTCCTGTCTTTCTGGTTCTCTATCACATACAACACTATCCGCTCAAAATCGTTTTCTCTCCTGAGAGATGAAGAGGGATCCAGAAGACACAGAAGTGACTTGAGTCCTTCTTAATAAATGGACTAAAAATTGTAATGAAAAGCTGTGATTCATCACTAGTTTTTCTGCTTTCCATGAGCACATCTACATGGATCAGTACTTCTTCTGACTCTGTATGACATGTATGTACTGGGCTGGTCACAAAACTTGTGTTGTGCTGCCAGACACAGATAATATACTGATCCCCTGCCTTTACATCTGGCTGTATTTGCCATAGCTATAGGACCCCAAAGCCTGGGATAAGACCAACAGCGAAGCAAAAGTGTATCTGAGCAGGACAAAAAGTGATAGTGGTAAATGAGTGACTACACTCGAGACAGCTTGTATCTACCACGTAGAATTGAGTAATTCAAGTCAACCTGGGAATGTCCTTTTTATCATTAATGAACAAAGTTGTTGTGTGGCCGATTCAATATATTATGCTTTCAGTGGACCCAAACTATTCAATGCCATTCTATCCGAGAGTGATTTGAGTCAGGTATTCATTTATTCTTAAATTGGCTAGACATTGATGAAGACTTTGATGCTAGAAAAGTAATTAGTACAAAGTTCACATCACAGTATTGTGAACACACTAGGTCTGTCTTTTTTTGCCCTAAACTACATGCCCGGAACTTTCTGAATATAGTTCAAATCCACAAGCCTCGTCTTTAAAGCCCCTTTAGCTCTGAGATGAAGAATGCAGCTGATGTATATTCACCTCTAAAACAGAGCGGAGGGTGAAGCTGGTGGTGGTGTAGATGGATCTTCCTCAAGGCTCACCAAAGTTCAGGGAGTGGACCTCTCAGCAGAGCTAAGAAACTGAATATTGCTGACCAAGACTAAGGCACATTTTTGGGAGCTCATCACCTTTAACCTTAGCACATAACCATATGTATGTTAAAAAAACACAAAATACAAAACAAAACAAACAAACAAAAAAAACACATGGTTGGAAGGACTTCTCTATTACAAGAGGAAATTTTACCTATATGTATTTCATCATCTGTGGTGAGGATGAATATTCAATGGATGTGTGACCATGTTTGCTATACCCATGAAAGGCACTTGGATAGCAGTGCTCCTAGGTAGAAGGACAAGGCCTTTTTTTTTAAATTTCCTCTAAATGAGGGATGGAAAAGCGATGCAAATTTTCTTTGATATTAGTGGGGGAAAGGTGTTATTTTCCGGTGAGGCAAAAGTCTCAGGAGATAAGTTGGCTGTTGTTACTTGGAAGGTCAGCACGTAGACTGTTGGGTGAGCTAAGAGAAAGCTGGATCCCAAAGAAGCATCAGCATCTTCAGAACAGTGAGGCCCCTTGTGGTAGAGGTACTTGTCTTGTGGTAGAGCATTAGCACTGGACACTGTATCGCTGTTGATACAAGATGGTTTCCACATGAAAAGAAAACAGTATGTTTTTTTACTGTGCTTTATGGCACAGTACTATGTGCCTTTAACAAAATAACTTGAAGTATTTGCATGATGTATTTGCAACATGGCCAAGTTAACACAGCCATAGGAACATTAACTTTTGAACTTCCTGACTTTCATTGCTTTAAATTTCAGCTTCAAAGTTTACTTTTTTTTTTTCTTTGCATTTTTTGGCCCTGGTTAGTTTTGAAAAGCAGGAGGAAATAAAATAATTCTTTTTTTTTTTTTTTTGAGGGGGCGCTGAATTTTATGCATATAACAGGAGATGACTTGTTATTCCTTTGAATATCAAATGGTAACTCCAAAGCATTTTCGATATTTTTGCTTACGATACATCTGTGGAGCTGGGGAATCACAAAACTAAATCTAGACAGCAGTGAGTATCACGGCTCTTTTCGTGCATCTCACTGTGTTTCTCTGCTGAAAAAGAGATCAATGATATCTAGGAATATTGAGATTTAAAAAAGAATACACTTAAAACTAATTAAAAATGGTTTGATTATAACAAGTGTGAGGGAGGTCATGGGACCATAACTGAAATAAAAACAGGAAGTGTTTTTCAGTATCTTCTAGCTGATTTCCAGTTTGTAGATAGTGGGGAGGCACCGAAGTAGTACTTGCAGATTCAGCTGCACTGATGCATACTGCTGATTTGACAACAGCAGACCACAGACTTAACTTCATTTTTTAAAAAACAAACGGTCAAAAAAAAAGAGAAAGGGGGGGGGGGGGGGGGGGGCGGTAAGAGAGTTTTTCAGTGGTAGTACTTTAGTATTTCTTCCTGAACCTGACTTGGTCGATAAACGAGTTTCTCCCTCCTCCAGACTGGTGGAGCTTCCTTGCCTTTGCAACTGCTGAATGGGGAGCTAGCTCCTTTCTCTCTTTCTGGGAAAGAAGCCAGCCCGATGGCCCATCCTCCCAACAGGGCAGGGGAAAGTGTTCTGTGAGCTCTGAGCTATTAGGTAACTGATGCTGAAACAAAAAGTGCTATTGTGGTATGGCATTTGCCCTGCCTGCTCCACCAGTTAAGGAAAGGCATATTTCCTTCTTTCATCTAATGCAAACAAACAAAAAGAAAAAAAGAATGATTTTTTTTCCCCACAGTGTATAAATAAAGGCATTTCATTGCAAGAAGATAGTACTTTACCATGACTTAAATTATGACTAGACCATCACACCCTTTGATATTTTTGAAAGTGCACTTGTGCCAAAGAGAATTTAAAATGTGTTTTAAAAATGTTTTCAGGTATATATATAAAAGAGGGGAAAAAAAAAAAAAAAACTTGAAAGAAGCTTAGAACTCTGAACCGAGTGAACCCATTAATCAGTTTGCAAAAACAAACATGTATGAAACCCTTCCACTGGTAAGAAAGTACCAGGGAAGGAAAGTTTTGACCCTAAAGATAGCCTATGAATGAGGAAATTGACGAGGTAAGGTTGTCTCAGATTTTATCAGTTTATACCATGAATACATCTTAATGAGACCTCCTTCTGTAAAACTTTGCAAATACAAACCCAGTTTTATATTAGGTAAATCTTTCTGATTAAATTAGCACCAGGGTTTGTGTCAGCCATAAGACTGTGAAATATTCCTGAAAGAAACAGTCATTATGGTCAGTAAGTATGAAAAATACATTTACCTGGATTGATTAAATCCCTTGTTACTTCATTTCCTATGTACTGTGCACTCCAGCAAAGGGCTCTAGTGTGGCAATACTCATCGTTCCAGCCTGGTGCAAGAAGATCTATGGGAAATACAACACAGCTTTGCAGCCTCTTGGCCTGTCTGTAGGCTGGTTCCTGTCAATGTTTCATTCTCATTATCATCTACAGTCTATTCAGGAGATCTGAAATATTGGTGGTTACAGTGATAACTGGTGATTATAAGCGATTACAGAGAGTCATCTCAAAAACTGGAAGCATTTAACAGATTAATACATGCTTTGTCAGTGATAGTGCCTTCTTCAAATTAGTAGAGACAATGACTAGTTCAGAGAAGCTGAGGCTATGAAGCACAAAAATTTACCAGGATCTATCCCTCTTCGTTACTGTAGTGAGTGTTTCAGATAGAGGATTTAATGGAAAACCTGAACAAACAAACAAACAAAAAAAACAGAACTTTAATACTTAACTAAATTTAATCTTGTGAATTTCTTCAAATTTCTCCTTGAAGTTAAGTTGATTCTTATAGCAAGTTTTCCTTCATTCTTCCATTGAAATTAGAGCTGTTGTATTTTTAGATCCACTGAGATACGATAAATCTACCTCAGGATGTGATTCAGATAAAATACAATGATGTACAGTTCTTCACTGTGGAAAAAAATAATTTAAAAAAAAATCAATTTACTGTTGTGTCAAGATCTGTCCGTCAGCAGTAGCATCAGTGTTTGAGTTTTTAACTAAGTCAGAAACCTAGTTAACACCTGATGGTAAGTAATTAAAGCATTGCATTAATTATTTATACTTTCATATAAATTTGTGTTATAAAATTTTATTGTTATTAGTCTTAATTGAAACCCTGATGAGACCTAGAAGTGTAACATAAGTGATTTACTGTGAAAAATTCAGTTGAGAATTTGGGATTATTTAGAATCATTTTCAGATATTTCTCTAAATGACTTCAGCATTTCTGTTTCTCTCTGCAGAACCTTCACTGAGATTTTCTCTTCATATATATATATGCATAGCTATAGTATTATTTGAATTTGGTCATCAAAAGCCTGCTTAATTCTCAAAAACATTTATATATTTTCTTTAAATCAGTTTGAAAGCATATGCATGTATGGAATGCCTACAACTTGTTACTATACCTTAGCACTGTATCTTTAAGCCAGTCCTTGCCTTGTTTTTGCAGGCCAAGAAATTATTAATTTATTTGTTTTATAGTAGTAATGAAGGGTGTCATGGTAGCAAAGGAAATCCTGGTTATATTAGACATTGTACAGACAGTCTCTTTTCTAAGCATTTTATCATCAAGACAGTTACAGAGCTGTATGTAAGTAGTGTTGAAGTCAGCACATAAAAAATATCTGAACTATAAGCTACTGTTCCTTACTCTTCACTTGCACAGACATCCTGAGCTAAACTCTTTTCCTATATGTCCATCAAAATGTTCCCCTGAATTCCCCATCCTCCCCTGCTCATTCCACAGAGTTGGACCTCTCTCTTGCTGGTCAGTGGGAGCCAGTGAGCTTTCACACAACAGTAACTTACTGTAGGGAAGCATCTAGGCAGTAGAAGTGCACTTGGTGTGCCCATGCTCCAGACCAATCAGAGGCAGCATCACCACAGGCTGAACAAACATGTAGACATGCTTTGAGATGTCTTTGCATCTGCAAAGAGTGTTTTTCCCGCTTCACTCTTGTCTCCTTAATATCACATCTTCCACAGCTCCACCATGCAGAGCTACTTCATTCAGACCCAAAGCATTGCAGGCTCCCCATTAAATGCTCACTAGTCTGGGAGGGGTGCTCAAGGCCGTATTTTATGTCGTAGGTGAGGGAGCTCAGCAGATTCATTGCCAGAATAATTTACTGCTGATGTTGCAAGATTTTTCAGCTGTGCTTACTGTAAGTGCTAGAAGGGATTTCTCACCTGTGTTGCATTATGAGTTTAATACTGTGAGTGTGTGTGTGAGAATACCTCGCAGAGCAGGACCAGTTCATGGTTTAACATCTAGTGTAATGAGGTCCAATAAAATCATGTTAAAAGGATGTTAACGTTGCAAAGGAAAACATCAGAAGCAAGGAAATGCCAGAATTAATATGGCCTGTGGAAATCCAGTCTCTTATGCATTATGGTGCGGCTCTTATTACGTGACACATTAGGCTTTCCAGTGGATGTCTACTTTTTTTCAGTGAATGCGTAGTTAGATTTTTCTTTTTATGTTCCTCAGTCTATATTTGTTAAACATGAAGCATCTAAATTCCAGAATGACTATAAAATCATTCTTTGTCCTGTAGATATTTCTTATATACATTAACCAAAGTTCTTCAGTGTTTAATAAATGCGTCTCATTTTCATGCTGCCCTCACAGTATCAGACACTTAAAACAGTGTTTATGTTTGAAATCTGAAGAACCAAGGCAGAAATTAAGGCAGAAATTGTATAAAACATTGACTAAAGTTGTCACCAATTTGAGGCAAATTAGACCATCATTTTTCTGGTTAAACGTAACATTTGTGCACCATCTTGTAAGTTCAAAGTATAGTTTCCCAGCTTGGATCATTAATTAGGTGTGCAGTGTAGATGGTGTACCAGAAATAGCCTGTTATTCTGTGTAGACTGGTAAATAAAGCCTCTACTAGTGACTTTCATCGATATTTAATGATTGCACAGGCTTGTCATTATGGTATTTACTCCCAAATCCTATTAGAGGAGAGCAAGATGTGCTGTTCTGTCCTGTCCCAACAAGACGCAGTACTCCTCCACTATCCACACCCATCCCTACATTAGCCACTTTTTTTCAGCTGGCTTCTGACCTCCTGTGATTTTGCTACCTGCAGATCCCTTTCTTCTTTTGCATCATGGTTTCTGTCCCCTCTCCCTGTTAAGATTTTTCTCCTGTTCCTCGTCCCCATATTTGAGGCTACAGGATTTTTCTATTTGTTGACATTGCCCAGGTGTCTTCATGGAGGGACATTGAACTGACTGAGTAAAGAAGGATAGTCCCCTTCCTGATGCCACAGGTGCTCCTGGCAGTCAAGAGAAGTAGTTAATAATTCTTACTTGGCTCCAGCCTCTTTGAGATCAAGAGCATTCAGTACAGATAGGGTCTTCAAAAATTCAGGAGCCGGATTACAAGAGGACTCCACTAATGGTGTGAAAACAGCTTTTAGAAGCTTATAAACCTAAAAAAAATTTGGACACCCTTTCACAGAGATGATGATTCCTGGGTACCAGTACACCTTGTACTCACCCACTTCCAGTTCTGGGATTCTGCCTCAGAATTTATGGGCACTAAAGCCACTCAACAGCATAGTTACATGACTTAAAATATGAACTCAACAGCATGTTTTCTTAAAAAATTGGATTTAAGTATTTTTAGCTGAAACATTTCAAGTGTTTTGTAGTAGGCAGACAGGATAGGAGATTTCAACACTATTTGGTAAAATTCAAAAACAACTGAAACTGATATCTTACCACTCTAGTGAATGATTCTCAACAAGCATATAACTGAAATGATGAGAAAACCTGTGTAAACAGAGGGGGGAAAAAAGGAAAACAGAGTAAGAGTAAAGAAAAAGGTTCTTTTTATAACATTTAACACATGCGAATGTAAATAAATGTGGTGTTAGTGAAAGTTAATTATTTTGAAAACAGTCAGCAAAGCAGATTAAGAGGAAAAACAGTGCAGCTGAAGACAAAGGAAACGATATTTAGTCTTTGATCATAAGTTTTCACAGTGATTTTCTGTTCACCTTCAAGGGTGGCATAATTTTATGAATAACAAAATATGTTTTGCTACTTGAGTAGCCCTAAAGAGAAATGGTGTTCATTCCATACAGCCACTTGAAAGAAAATCACATGCCTGATCCTCCTTTAAGAAATAACATTTTTATTTATTAAGTCTTTTCTCTCAAAGAGAGACCCTAAAGATGCATAATGAAGTTTACATTCAGTCTCAAAGGAAAAGACAAGTATATACAGTGTGCTCATACTGCACGCTTCCTCAGACAATGATCACAGACAAACTGCATATATACCAAGCTGAAAACTTGAAATATTCTTATTTTGTAAGTATTTTGTTTTCATTGCAATATTCTTGAATATTTAGTACTCTTTTTGTTTGTTTGTTTTGTTTTTGTTTCTCCCTAGAGTTTGTTCCACCTCACAGGTGAGTCTTTTTGATACAATTGGACCATGGCTTTTCTACCTTTTAAGGTATAACGGTATACATATATATATATATTTTTTTTTTTTCATATGATCACCATGTAGGTAGTGTATATGTTCACCATGCAGGTAGCGCATAATCTCTCAGTCATCTCAATTTCTTTGTTTAATGTTGGTCAAAACACGATGCAGTAGTTGTGTGAGCAGGGGTAGGACAACTTGTCTGTGAATACCCAACTTTTGCATAACTTGGAGAAGTCCTCCTCTTCCCTGCCCAGGAACATAAGGGCTCTTAGTGTGTTGTGTGTGTTGAAAGTGCTCAAATAGCTTTAGTGTATGTTTGAATTATCTTTGGGCTTCCGTGGTAACTGCCCACCAAAGGACCTGTCATCACTTTGCAAAATCAGTGTTAGGATGTGCTGGGTGACTGTCAGACTCTGCAAGCACTGGCTGAAGTGCTTGGTTGAACTCTCCTGACCTGGGGATTAAGATCTGAGCCCTGGTGCCAATATAACTGAGAGTGCTATTGGTGGGAACTGACAAAGGTAAATGCCTGTAAACTTAACAGCAAAGAAATGGCAAAAATGGCCCAGAAGTAATATATGTTAGAGACAAGGAAAAAGCTTTACTGGGGTTTTTACTGCATACATTAATTAGATGCATTTATATATTAATTTTCTATGTAAAATTGAAACGTTATTTTTCTGGTCAAGTCCCTCCATAACTTCCTGTTGAGAAAGTCTGCTTCTGAAAGTACACGCCTGCCTCTCAAGGAAGGTTTCTTTCAAATTCAGTTTCTTTGAATGATTTTGAATTACTGTTTTGAACAATTGCCTGTAATGTTGACACTCAGTACACTAATCTGAGTGGGTATTTTTTTTGTTTGTACCTTAACACAAATTGTGGGCATTTACTTGGTACTCAATTACGTGCGTATATCTCAAGTTTTTTAATGTATTTCAGATCTAGTATTACTTTAACAATAGTGTAGTGAACAAAAAAATGTAGCAATGATATTTGTGTCTAAATACTTATGGAATAGATTTACATGGGCTTTCATTGTCCTTCAGGCTGAGTCTCTGCACCGTCTCCACAATACGCTGAAACTACAGTCCATGGAGTAGCATAGTATGAACAGTGAAGAAAAAATCCATGAGGTTGAAAATCAGCAGTGATGAAACTGATAAATGGATAGGCTGAAAAAGGTTTTGTAGCAAAAATCAAGCAAGACAAAATATTTAGAAGATTCTTTGTGTTTTATGTTTTTTTAGTGTTTAGGGTGTCACTGTATAGTAATAAATACAGCTTTAAGTTCTTTTAAGTTGTTCTTTTCTTGGGGGAAACTGTCATTATTGCTACCGAAAACTGATTTCTATGAATAACCAAGTATGTAACTATGTTGTTTGCTGAGTATATAGAACTCAAATGAAGAACAATAATGACCATCCTTAACTCCATGCTTGTGCTTAGACATCTTTGAGTGATATTGCATGGCATTCAGCCAAGGTTTTCAGAGAAAATATTTAGCATTAACCTAATCCTTTTTCTTTTGGACCTGGTGAATATTTGTAGTTTTGACTTCAACAGAACTGAGTCAGAGTCACAATCTTTTTTTTTTTTTTTTTTCAAAAATACTTTTAAAGTAGCAAGAAGTTATAGGAAAATCTTTTGATGCAAGGTAATCTCAAAAACTGTCATTGAACACGTGCTAGTTGTAATGGGAATGTTCTTTGTATTGTGCAAGTCACATGAAGTGAATTTGAGTGACTATGAGTATTTCTAGATGGCTTTGAAAAGGAATTTTGAAACCTCCTGTACAACCCTGAATTCTGCATTAGCACACAAGTGATCAAAATGCTTGTTTCTCTGCTGAAGGGATGAAAAGTTGTACAGAAGGTACAGTTAAATTTTTGCAAGAAATCCTGAAGATCCCAAAGAGATAGCTGATAGTAAGAGAACAGTTTTATATTTTTATTGGAAAGTAATGGATTTTTTTCACCCTTAATTGGCTAACAGCAATGTATTGCAAAGATTAATATGGAAGTCAAACTACCGTTTATGTGATTATATATTGCAAATATGTGTGCAAATGCTGTATGTGGTGTTTTAAGTTCATTGATGCATTAGGAAAACACATTTAACATACATTTAGGAGATTCACAAAATGAAAATTAGTGTATGAATTATTTAGCTAGCACTGCACTTTGCCCCAGAATCTAGTGTTTATTATTGTGAGCTTTAGCAGGAAACAGAAGCAGTATCAATTGGGAAAACATTTCTTTACTGAGCTGAGAACAGTATGGCTTTCTGGTTTCCAAGTGGGGAACCTGGTTCTTTGCTTTCTTTGTTCCCAGTTAGGCTACTCCCAAGCTATTTTAGCTGAACATTTTACATACTAATGGAGCCTAGGGAAGTGCATTTGGCAGCCGTTCACGGGATAATAATGAAACACACTGTTTAGTACTGCATACTGCTGCTGTAAAATGCGGGAAGTATTTTATAGAGATCATGGTGAGCAGAGTTGCATCCACTTTAAGCAATGTAAGTGCGTGAACGGTGAGCGAGGAAGTTGTGTTTCAAGTGAGAGTAACTGTGGAAATCCTTTGCTTTTGCAGGTAAAGAAAACGTGTACAGAATCAGATGTGTCAGAGCCTCCGAACACCAGGTATGGTAACGAAAGGCAAGTGCTGACTGCCTGCAGCTCGGTGGTGCAGCATGATACAGAGCTGAGCTGCAGATACATAGCACTGTGTGCGAGAAACCTGCTTTGCAAAGAGTGAAGGACTGGGTTAATTTTAAGTGCTTTTCACTCTAGAAGGTTTTCCCCCCTCAGTCTGAGATGGGGGCTGTCATCAGGGTTGATAAGTATAAATTGTGCCATAATGCTGAATTATCATTCTCAACTTAAAAGAAAATCCTAAGAAATATCATAAAGAAATCTATGTAATCAAATTTCACTTTTTTTTTTTTCTTTTGTCCCTTTTCTGCATACATGAGAAACCTGATGTTTACTAGTAATACAGTTTATTTCCTGTGTTGGCAGTTCTGTCGTAATTTGTGAAAATTTACCTTTATCAAAACTTTTTTTTTTTTCACTTCTGAAAAGCATGGCACTGTGTTTATAAGTTAGGAAGAGGCCATGTACTCTTTAAAATGAAACTTTTCAAACACTGTCTTTGCTAATTTCATGTACATGGGGAATAGGAGATGCATTTAATTTCTGTGTTTTGCACGTGGAGGTACAAGTATGTATAGTTCTGAGCAGGTGAAGTAGCAATTGTTTTAGGTTTGTGTGTTTCTGTTAATTAGTAAACTGTTGAGCCACAATGGGTGATTTTCTTAAGATTTGGTGGTTTGCAGTGTTTTTTGCCTATCTTTGTCTTGCTTCTGTTTAGAAGAACTATTTAATTTTCACAAAAATTGACATCATGCTAACATTGTAATTAAAACTCAGAAAAGCTAAGTAATTCAAGGTTTGCCAAATCCCATCCTCAGCTTTGTGTCACTGTTGCAGCAGCATCCTTTGGGAGCTGGGGGCCATATGTAATGTCAAAGTCCGATGTAGTATCTGTGGCTTGAGCTATGCAGTGCACTGTCTGAGTTTCTTTGATTAGCTTCTTGTGTCCCTTATGAATACATCTTTGCCTTTCATTTAGTTTGGTAAGAGATGAATATATATAAGGGAATATAAAATTCAGTGTCTTGATATGCTTCCAGTGAAGTCAGTAGTAGTTTTGCATACTTTGGGGCATATTTCGTCCTTTGGTTCTCATTTAATAAGTTATAAATGGAAAATGTATCTGCTGTCCTGCTGCTTTGGTTTAAATTTTATTATAAAGATCAAGCTCTTTCCAACTACTTTGATGGCATAACAAATCTCCACTTATCACAACACTTGTGCATGTATGTAATTTTAAAGACGACTGTTGTATCTCAAACATTTAAAATTATGATTTAAAATTTTGAAGAATCCATGGATGTTGTTTCTTCAGACTATGAATTGCAACAAGCTTGAGGACCCAGGATATAACATACTGTCATTATCTCTGCACATTAGGAAATTTCTTAAGAATTGTAATTAAATTCTTCATACCAGGTGTGAGGAACAGAAAACTTTTTTTTTTTTTTTTTACCAAGTTTAATAGGGAAACCATGTTACAAATAGTCAATTTGGAGGAGAAATCAGGTAATTTTTATTTGTTTATTTATTTATTTATTTTAATGAGCAAAACCCAAAATACTTTTTCATTTGGAGCTCCATGGTCTCAGTTTGAGGATATATCAGAAACAGTCGAAATTAACGTTCCTGGCCCGTGTGTGTGTAATGCTGTGTATTCAGCCTGCAGCAAGCGTTTTTTGTCGGATCTCGATCCGCGGTGCGACTTGGGTCTTCCAGGGGAATCTCTGACGGCCTTTGACTGCAGTAGCGCTAGGGGGCACCGCACAGCACATAACACTTGAAAGCCTGGAGCAAGGTAATTCTTCTCTAAACAAGTCTTAAGTGAAAACATTGCACATAAAATGAAACATCAGCATAAAAATGAATGCTGGAGACACACAGCCTTACAGAATAGCTCCTGGCTTGGGACCTAAGGCCAATATCATTCATTTATTTAGCTAGCTTTATAGCGTGTTAGTTTTGGATTTGAAACTATTACAATAAATGCAGATGGAAAGTGTTTTTACAGTAGGGAAGTAATTAAACTGGGTGTGGGAACTTTGTCAGGAGAATTCTTGGAGTGACATGTGTGTATCAGCAGATTCTTTGTCTTGCTTGGCCTTGGTTCGTCTTTTAGAAAGAAACATTCAAACTGCAGATGTAACTAGTAAATTCCCTTCAGAAAAAAAAATACTAACCTATGAAGCATATCAAAATATGCCTTCCAGAAGTATCCAGTCATATAGACAGTAAAAATCAACTGTCACCAGTGGTTTTTTTATACAAAAATGGTTATTATCTCCACAGGTAAACTGCAGACACGCACAGGTAACTGCGGTTAAGAACTGAAGTCATGGTGGGTAGGCACCCACCACATTATAAACACGCAAAAAACCATGCATGGATCTTCAGTATCTCTGTCACAAATTGTAACTCACAAATTCCTTACTTTTACAAATTCTGTCTAAGTCTCTTGAGGGTTATTTTGCAAAACCCGTATGAGCTGTTTGTAAATACCTTTCTCAGATTGTTTACGCATTAAACCTATCACGGTGCTATTGTGGCTATAGCAATACTAAGGCATTCTTTCTACATAATTTTGTAATAAAAATCAAATTCACCCTGCATGTCTAAATATCTGTCTAGTTGGACAAAATGTTTATATCTTCCTGGAGCCAGAAAGGTTGGGACTTGCTGACTGTCATACTACAGGTCTGACGAGACAGGAGCAACATGCATGGGTGACAACTCCATCACTCTGGCCATGTATTAAATTCACTAGTGAGATTAGGAAAAGTTCAGAGCCTATAAACACACATTGCTTTTAATTGTCTTATATACTGGGTATAAATGGGACCGATCCCCCAAATATGCTGAACAGCTCCTACATTTTATTTAATATTATATAAGAAACACTGAAAATTAGTGTGATGCATGAAAGTTAACTTGTTTGCAGTTGTTATAACTCCATTTTTACATAGATAATCAGAGAAGTATTTTTAATACTAATAATGGAGTGTTTTGTTGCCTTAAAACTTGTAAGCTACAATTACAGCCTCATACCTCAAGATATTCCTATGAAAATGGGTTAAATACTAGAATATATGTGAAGTCTGGTAAAATGGTAAATACTGGGTCCCATTCTCCATTTCACTGTCAGCTACAACACGTTGGTTTTGGCTATACAACCCAGGGCAGCATCTTTCTTTGTGACAACAGACTGCTTGATGAACATATCACTGCTAGCCCAAAGTCCTTCCCTTCCCCTTTCCCTCTCCCTTCCCCTTCCTACCAGGCCTGTCAGAGATTCTACTGTAAGATCAAAGTCACATCACAAACTGAGATCTGGCCCAAGATATCTAGTTTACTGGATTATAAAATCAAATAGAGAGGAGAGGAAGAGGAAGTCCCTGCAAAGGGAAAATTTAGCAGTCTTCTGCAGCTTCCTCTAAGTCCACTGATTATAGGGCTTTTTTGCCCTTTGTAGAGGATAGAAGAATCTGCAGAAGAATGAATAGATTTTTCTGACAGATGAGACAGTTTATTTTCTTCCTGGAGAGGTAACTATTATGTTAGTACCAGTTAGACAAAGTTTGTTCCTATGTATTGCTGAAAAGCAAATTCACTGACGCTGATTACTGGTGAGTCACGTCCACAGAGACACAGTTGCCAGATAAATAGGCTGTCCGAAAAAACACAGAGGATTTTTTCATGTTTAAAAAAGATCTCCAATATTTCAATTTAATATGGGTTTCAGTGAGGCTTTCAGCATAGATTGCAGCTGTTCATCAGATGATTGCTGTTCTGGCCTTCCAAACCCACCTTCTTAAAAGTGCACCACATTGTAAGATTTAAAAGGTATGCATTCCTTTTCTCTTCCTTCATCCTAAAAGTCTCTTTCAACCCCCCTGAATGAGAAATGGGCTTTTATATTTTTTCATTGTTCTCATTTGGATACCTACTCCTGTTTTTGTTTTGTGAGGATATAATGCTGTAGGATATAGCACATACATGTCCAGAGACAATTACTGTAGTTAATGCATTAACAGGTAAATAGATGGTATTGGATAACAGTGAGAGCTACCACAGTTTTCACATTGCATCCATGAGACCAAGGCTTGGTTCCCCTGTAACTCGGGACACTGGTATGAATACAGTTTTCATGATATTTGCTATACCAGAGCCATGTTAACACTGAGTGCATTACCTAAAAGGGTTTCCATGGGCATCAGTGCATTTAACAAAAATAAAAAGGAAATGATGCATATCTCCTGCACCTTATTCTGGACAACCAGATCATCAAAAGTGTTTCATTTATAACAATTTGAGCTAACAATTTGTTAAAACACAACCTGAAATTTTACTTGCACTAATTTGTTCAACAGAACTTTCCCATTCTTAGCTCAGGTTTGATGGCTGATTGGAATTAAATAATCCAACCCAAACTATTCTGTGATTCTATGATACCTTGCATTTATCTGTATTTACCAGGTCTAATAACTTCTCAACCCAAATACAAGCAGAACAGGTCGTCTGATGGGTTCTGTGACAGAAGCTGTTGTGCCTTTCCCAGGGTCGTTTGAGCACACCCAACCATTTGCATACCAGTTTGTAGGAGTGTGAGACCAGCAGTACCTTTCCATTTATTTGCAGCTCAGCAGATGAACAATAAATGTTTATTATTACATGGTGAAGAGGACCTTTACGATTGAACTGCCAAGCAAGAAAAGCCAGCAACAGCTATGGAAATTGTCATTAATGTTTCAGCAGTTATAACAGAAAAAATAAATAGTATTGGTTGTGCAGTAAAAAGGGAGCGAGCTCAGACTCTCAAGTTTTCAGATATGTTGTTTAGCCAAATGCGCTCCTACATTTAATTCTCAGCTATCTGAAAAGTTTTCATTAGAAGGTAGGGATTTGTTGTTTATGAGACAAATGTAGCTTATTTAGGTTAGAGGCTAATTGAAACACTTTTCAGAGTCAAGAGCAGTGTAGCACCACTCTATCTTACACTGAATAACCTGTAGATCATGGTGACGTGATAAATGGGCTTCATCTGAGGAAATGAGATATTGACATGACAGTTTAATTTAGACTCCTAAGGTCACATTCATCTCATGGTGAAGTAGATGTGTAGAAGATGCTTCTGAGATGCTATTTATTTGAGCCGCTTCTCTCTATTGACAATGTATTCCTCTTTTCCTGAATATCCTTGCGGACTCCACCAGCAATTACTTGCTGCACTGCTGATTTTGCATAAGACCAGCTAGATACACCAATGAAAGCATTTATGTTGATTGTTCATATTCTGCTGTTCTGCAAAACTGTTCAGTTCCATAGGGGAATCCATGCAAAAATAAAATTATTCTTTAGTCAGGAAAAAAAAAAAAAAAGGGCGCTTAATGCTTTGTTACTGGCTGCTAGTATTTCTTGGGTTTGGGGCAAACTATAAGGAGGAACAGATACAGCAACATAAATTTGCTAGGAAAAGGCAGAATAAATAAAGCTAAAATTGAAAGACTGCCACAAGTAATTTTAGGAATTGGAACAAAAAAATCAGTCAACAGGAGGTACAGTATGTGATTGTCAGAATATCGCATTCATGTCAGTGAGTTCTCTATAGTTATAAACATTTCACCTAAGAGAAACGTTTGGCAGGATCCAGCGCAGACTTCTCAGTTAAGACAGTGGCTGGCAAAAAATGTTTCACAATTTTCCAATTTTAAAATAACTACATTGTGGAATAAGATTTCTTATAAAGGCTGCATTCTGGGACACACAGGCATAGCTTGCAGTCAAGAGAATGTTTTACACAAATCTGTTACTTATTAAAGGTTTGGTGCACATATTTAGTCTGCATGCCACTTCAGCAGTTTGAGTCAATCAAAGTAATACAGTTAGCAAGATGACTGCGCAGATACACGTAATTGAATGACATACTACATCCATGACCATCACATGGCACTTGCAACAAGTATGTTTTCTTGCTATGTGTGTTGTATGCTTTTCAGGCATGTAGTTTGCAGACAGCACAAGTCTTTCCTATTTTTGGAGCAGTCTGTGCGGTGTCTCTCTGCATGCCATACCCTGATGTTCTCATGTGTTAACTTTAGAAATTTGGTCTTCTGATTACCCGGAGCCTACTGAAGCTGGTCACTGTCTGCCCGTTGGTTTTCATTGGCTCTGGACCAAGCCCCCAAAGAGTTCTAAAAATATATATGATACGTTTACAGAAATTGCAATAATCTATTTAGAGTACAAACACATGGTAACTGATGACATCACAGAGAAGTATTGGAATGGTTTATATTAACAGATCCCTGTGGTTTTAACGATAAAATTAATGTATTTTTTATATTTTTCCTCTGTTATAAATTCCAGTGGTTTTTTGTTGTAGTTGTTGTTGTTGCTAAAATCAGGCATAACATATTTTCTATTATATTACAAATAATTTCTTTGTGTGATGCCAAGCCAGATCATGTCAGTATCAAGACTTCCACTAACCTGAATCAGTTGTGGGTCAGACTCTGAAACAAGCAAAAGCAACAAGGAAAAAACAAGAGGTTTTGAACAGCTATTGGAAACTTATATAACCTTTAAAAAAAAAAAAAAAAAAAGACTAGGATAAACAAGGTTTTAACAGAGGTGTTAGTAGAAGTAGTAATTTGGAAATTTTTTAGTTACTCTTACGTGCAATCACATAGTACTTTTGTCTAACACTACATATTATGAAGGTAAGTGCTTTCTAGTATGCATTTGTGCTGCTAGAATGCAAGAACCAACCACTGCTAATAATTTTAAACCTATACTAAAAACTGAAAGAAAAATAGTACATCTGGAAATTGAAAGTTCTCCAAGAAACAAAGAAACATATTTTAAGAGCTCTGAGTTCTCTGAATTTATTTTTTATGTTGGTTGGACTGTGTCTTATTAATGAGATAGAGTAAATAATACAAAATACTGATCAACTACATGCTGGAATGTGCTAATTTAAACTAGAAGTATTTATTTATTTGCTGTTGCCTTAAAGAGGTGCTGTCATTCCTGCTCTTTAGGGTGTATTTTGAAAATAGTTAAAATCCCTTTGAATACTGTCTAACTATCTAAACTTAAAGTGTTTCAAGAAATAGTTGCTATTTTCTACATTTATGCACTGGATATGACCTTTGACCTCATGTCTTACATATCTTAAGTACGTGTCCTAAACATAAGACTGTTAAGCCATTTCACTTGGTAAAAATATTGCATATTTCTTAGAGTGGGGATCTCATCCAAGGTATCCTATAACCAGCAGACATAAATCAAGTCCCTTTAGCTATCCCATAGTGATCTGTGTGAAAATTTTCTGCCATCTTGGGTAGTTAGTAGTTTACAGACTACTATTATATATGAATGATAGCAGTGACTCCCAGGATATTGCTGTGTCCACATCTCTGTTTTAAAGTCCTCTCACAGTTCTGTCTTCTATGTGCCCTATAAGAGGCAACAATTTCCATTTGTGAATGTTTCTGGTTAATTGTGAGGAGGTCTAGAACCATGCCATGTAATTGTATAATTAATAGTTTTGATATAATTGAGACTTCCAAAGTGCTTTGTGATTTCTGAGCCAGCTCCAAGAGCACAAGTTATTTAGCATGCCCCAGTCATGAAACCCTTCACACATGCTGAGCTACTGTTAGGTGCTTTCAGCCATCCCAGACAGGGGGATTGTGAGTGCCCTTCAACTGAAATGCATGCTGGTGCTCTCTGTGAGGGCTGGGAAAGGTTTGCAGAAATGACGTTCTAAAGCTGTGTCAATGACTAAGTATTAATGGCAGTTAAGTATGAAGAAAACCCCCAACAACTAAACACACAAAAAAAACAACTGAAGAAATAAAAAGAATGCAACAAAAATTTCCAAAATTTCATATATAAGAAGTAGACACAAAAAACTCATAGCTTTCGACTGGGGTTGGCAACCTATAAGCAATACCTATAAGCATATAAACAAATGCAATATGAATTTTATGATCAAAGTTTTTCAAGCACATTGAAATATTCAATATAATCCCTTAGTCATCATTGTAGAACAGTGTGGTAGCAGCACAGATACAGCAGTGCACAGGGCAGTTCTCACAATGCTATCTTCTCTCCCTTTTATACACAGGTGCTGTTGCACGATGTAACTTGGGCAACTACAGTAGCTAATTCCATGAGAGAGGAATTATAATACATGTACTGCCTTTACTACTGAATAAACAGGTGACACAATGTGATGTACATGGAGACGGCAGGAGTTAAAATTTAAGTCCATTTGCAAGGCTGTTGTCACTCTCCATCATCAACTTTCTGTAGCTGGAGGTGCAGGTGCACAGAGGGAGCAGGACTGAAGCAATCCCAGTGACTTAGTGTACACCTGGTTGTTACTCATCTATTTCGGACTGAGCAGGTACCAGTGTGGGTGGTCTGCTAGAGTCCTCCCCACCTGCAAATGACACAATTTACTTCTCTTAAATCATGGTGTGGATACTGGCAGCCCAACATAAAGCCTGAGCTGTCACTAGTTGCATAGACTGGTGGTATTTAAGTTTGCTTTTCTGCCTGTTCTTCATGTTGCATTATTAGCTCGGGCAGCGTGCGTTAGCTCACCACCAAGCGTTCTTGTCTGCCAGCCGTTCCGAGGTGACAGTCTGGAAGTCACTGGCAGGCTGAAATTAGTTTCTGTCTAAAGTGAGTATATTGCTGCTCTGCAAAACGAGGTGCTTTGTGCCCCAAGGTGAGGTCCAAGGGTTTGGCCTCTAAAAGTAAGCATTCATTACACTTCCCTTTCCCTCTCTGTCATCCCCCCACCCCTGCCCGTTGTGACCAGTTTAGACTGAATGTGTTGATCTGCAAAGTCATAGTACTTTTTCATACAAAGTCTACTTGAATTTCAGAGAGTTGGAAAACAAGTACATATATTTCTGAGTTAAATAATGTATTAATCAGAACTGAATATTTTTGAGCCTTCAGGAGTGTCTTGGGATAGGGGAAATACTGGTTTAGAGTGAAAAAATATAAGCTGAGATTATACCTGCAAGTGTGTTTACTTAAACCAATAGTTTTACAGATTTTTTTCCTAAAATTGAACTGGATTTTGAGACATAAAATGACGGTGTTGGTTCTTCAAATTCAGCACATTTAATCACAATGAGAAAGAGCTCTCTTTCTTTCTTTCTCCCTAGTCTATTTTTTGCTGTCATATCACATTACAGCAGCACACAGGAGAACTAATTCAAATTCTGTTCCAGCTTCTTTGACCTCTTAGATAATCCAAATATATTTTACCAATGGTGAGCCTGAATAATACAAGTATTTGGTTCCACCTAGTTTACACTTCAAATCCAATTGAATAAGTTCCTAGAAGAATGCAATACTAAAAAATTGTCCAGTTCGATCCAAATTCCCTATTCAGAGATTGTTACACGTTGCTGTTTAAATGAATCACCTTTTTTTTTTTTTTTCTCAAATATTTTTAGGTGTAATTCATTGGCTAGATATTTCACAACATGTTCAGATACATTTTAAATGTCATCTGTCAATCTATGTGTTCTGTAAGTACTTAACTAACACCATGTAGTTAGTATGTTGTGCTAGTATTTAGCACACCAAAAATCACCCCTTTGCCATCTTGCCAGACCCTGATCAGTCACTAGGAAAAGAAAAAAGAAAAAAAAAAAAAAAGAAGAAAAAAAAGAAATGAGTAGAATGAACTGCAAAAAATTCATATATAAAGACCACATGGAAATAAAGTAAATGCAAGTTTGCTTTCTGTTTTCTAACATCTGCATGTTATACATGACTTGTATGCATGTTCAGAATGTTTTCCTTATAATATTTCAGACTTGGTCTCATCTATTTATTTTAAGGTAGCCTAATTCCTGTGCTTCAGTTCTCTTTACACAGAGTTTAGGCTGCGCACCAGTCATCATTGTCCTGCTCTGGGAACAGAAGTCAGAGGATCCAGATGACAAGGAGGGAAAAAGACTCCTCCATAAGCAGCATCTGGCTCTTTGGCAGATTTGTCAAGCACTTCTGCTAATGGGTTTGGATTTGCCCAGGGGTCTTTTATGTGGTTACATTGCAGATGGTCTGTCTGTTCTATCTTCTCCTTTTGAATGCTTTTATTTAAAAAAAAAAAAAAAAGGAAAGAAAGAAAGAAAAAAACACAAAAAAACTTTCATCTGATCCTTAGAATTTACACAGTCCTTCCCAACTGATAAGGTTCTTTATGAGTCTCATAAGATGCCTGTGCATACTCCTTTCTGTTAGAAATCTCAAAGCTTTCCATATATCCAAATGTGTGTCTTGAGTTTTGCTGGCAATTCTGGACTTAGTTCTCCAGTTTAGCTGCCAAGTGATATAATTTACTGTGATCTGAGTCTGTATGTTTGTCAAATTTCTGTGGGATTGACTTTATGTCATTTGTAGAGCAGAGGTAACTTTACCTCCCCTTAAAGCATGAAATATTCTTGCCTTCTACTAGCCTTCCACCTTTGAAAACCTAAGTTCAAATCTGGATCTGGTTATAAGTGAAAATGAGTATGATGGTCTCAATCTAATTCATAGGAGATTCTTGTCTACCATTTAAGAGAGGTCCAGGACTGCAGCAGCAATTCTTTGGGAAGGTATGTTGGCAGATCTATGGAAAAAAAGCATATACAATGCCCAAATAAATAAAGCAATTTAATGGATTGGCTTTTTAGCAGAATTATTTATTGTGTGACCCGAGCGAAGAAGAGGGTAAAAAGGGAATGCATCTTCCTTCCTGAATTTTCTATTTAAATTTACAACTGTATCTCTAAGACTTTAATGTTTAAAATTTTGTATTTATTTTACTTGCTTTTCATTGTAGAAGTAATTGGCAGGTGACTAGACATAAGATCACCTTTTATTCTTATGTTATTTCAGGGTTTTATCTTATTTCCCTTCTAATTATATATATTAAATTCAATGGAAAAAACTTTGTGTTCTCAAATAATGTAGTGCTTTTCAAGTCTTTCTCAAAATAGTACTAGAGAAGCATACTCATTCCCTTTAGGGTTTAATTATTATACTATGTTTCACAACAGTAATATTTTAAAATTTACTGAGAAACAAAACATATAAAACGCAATCATGTTGTTATTAATGTCTCCTATTCGTGTGCCCTGTATTGCTAATGCAGTCCTTAACCACTGGGCAATCTGTGCTAAGTGTGGTAACATTACAGTCTTAGCCCCAGGAAGTCTGCAGTATAGATGTGCATGATCTTAAAAACCAACAACACCACAGAGTTTGTTTCATCCTACCCTGTTTTTCCCTCGAACTTTGACAGAAGTGGGTATATTATGATTTTTAAAGGCAGGATGGTATGTCAGAAGTCATACTGAGGTCAAACCATTTGGTGTAAATTGGGCTTTTAGCAGACAGAGGTATAAAGTACAGGCAAACCTTTTACAGTTTGCATCAGACATGCTGGTTTTTGGTTCGGGGGTGGGGAGGGGGGAGGGGGTAAGGGTGGGGCATAGGATATGGAGTAGCTGGAGCCAGTGCTTGTCCTTGCCTTTGCCCTCTGTCAGCATGGACAGGCAGGTGTCCCCTACTGCAGCTCACTTGTCAGAATCCAGTCTGAGCTGAGACTGGAGGGTTCCCATTTTGCATCTGTACCTGCCACTCCTTACAGCTTCAGGGGATAATTCAGAAGGGATTATGCCCTAGAGTCCTCAGCTACATGTATTTATTGACTCTTAGAAAAATCACCAACTTCTACGGACGCCTACCTATGCAACCTGCTCTAGGGAACCTGCTTTGGCAGGGGGGTTGAACCCAATGATCTCTGGAGGTCCCTTACAATCCCTACAATTCTATGATTCTGTGATTGTGTAATTCTACCCAAATTAAAAAAGGTACATAAAAACTGTGTATGTTCTTTAGGTCTTACATTATAAAATTATAAAATGACTTAGGGAAATCAAGTAGTGAAGCAAAATTAAATGTAATCATTCAATATCATTTGTAAAGAGTAACCAGCGTGAGTATATTTATCAGGACATCATCTATCAGGACAAATTGAAAAGGGATGCGTGCAATGCATTCAATGTACCTTGCTATCCAGAATAGTTACCCATAGCTACACCTTATTACTTAATAGCAATGATTAAACGGTAAAGCAGTTAAAGCATCGGGCAGTCAGAAAGTTGCATATGCTTATTTCATATTCTAAACATAGAACATTATTGTGACTGCAATTAGAGAAGAGAAATAATTGCTTTTGACACAAACTGTTTTAGAGCCAAACATAATGTGCTCCACATGAAGTAAGCTACAGAATTTTTGTCTTGGGAGCCAAGGTTCAGATCAGGTTTAACTTTTAAGGGGAACTTCACTGTTAAAAGTGAGACATGCTAATGTTTCCCATGTTAAGCTTGCTTGCCAGTAGCTGTCTGTATTTTATCTTTACCAAAAAAAAAAATGAGAGAAGATTCAGAATGTTTGCATTAAAATATAAAGTTTGAATTGAGTGTGAAAGTGATATGTTTTTGACAACTCTTAGTCAACGATCATAACTCATTCTTTCTGGAGATGGATGGAGCTCTTGCAGGCCCCTGTACTGGTGGCTAATGAAATTACGTTGAAATTAGGTACAATACTGCACACCTGAAAGACCTTCTTTCCCTTGGGCAATCGCTGACAAAGAACCACGTGTTTCAACCACTAGTTTGAAATGTAACAGACATTTCAATTCAGGGAGTCAGAGACACAACTAACCCTCTGCTGTCTTGTTATGAAAACGTGAGCTAATGTTTATATCCTGCAGTCCAGGCTCCACTGAAGCCAACAGCAAAATTCCCAGAAATTTTAACAGGCCTCTCATCCATGATTTCCCAATTTTAGGCTTGCTTAAATATTGTGGTACATGACTAAAGTTGGCACTGTTGTTATGTTGCAATTAATAATGTAGATACATACCAGGAACTGATATCTGGACCCAGACGGTCGTCTCACTGTTCCAGTTAAAGTCATGCTGTTATGCAATGAAGGATGGTGCTGTGTGTTTTCCCTGAGATGTTTTGAAATTATATGCAGTGAGCTGGGTGACTTCAAAGGCCATTTCTAACAAAAGACAGATTTGCAACAGGCTAGTAGTTGGCAGAGCTAATCGTCAGTTGTCTAAGTGCGCTTTAGTCTGTATATGTAAGAAATGTCTTTTTTGCCCAAATGAGACTTAAAAGCACCAAATAAAGACTCAGCGAGATCCTCTAGTTGTCCAGGTGGTTGCCTGTTCCTCTGGGTCAGGTCACCTGCTGGAGATGCAGGAAAAGCCGAAGTTCCCCTGACCAGTTGTGCTACAGAAGTTGTAGTGCGGGAGAGAAGGCCGCAGGCTTGTTGGTTGTGTGTTAGCCATCTCCACAGAAGTGTTTGTTATTTGTTTATGACACAGATCATCATGTCGTAAGAACCACAGGGTCCGTAAGTGCTGATCACATCTGGAAGTGATCAGAAGTGCGAAAGGGAGCTGCTGGGTGAACTGCTCTTTGAAAATGTGTCCCTGTGATCCAAAGACTGGTATTTAGACCTTACGTATCTGTAAACTGGTAGTCTGTATTTCATGTAAGTTCAATATTTGACAGCTCCCTGTGGAACTGCAGTATCATTATCGCTTTTGATTTACTTAAATGCCCACATAATGACTTCAAAAACTACTTCAGTCACCTTTTTTTAAGCAGTAGGTTAAACATGGGTTTAACCTCCCATGTACCTTCCTGTATTTTCTGTTCACACTGGGACTAGAAGTCCGTAACCCAGCCTGTGGACTGTATGGCAAAGCTCACGGCAGGGTGTTAAACGTCCAGGCGTGAGCCAGGGCTGTGACAAGGGAGCATTCGTGCCATGAAATTGTTAGGGCTGTAGGTACCATGGGGTCCATGGTGGGCCAGGTTTTATGCAGACCAAGAAAGTTTATCTCCTTACCCTTCTCTCAGCTACTCCTCCTCAGGTAGCCATAAGCCAGAGAACAGCCTCTGGTTCACTCTGACTACCAGTTGAGGTGTTCTCTGCCTGGATCCTAGAGTTAGATTTTCTCCTACCATCTACCTTTTTCAAGGAGAAAATAGGAAATATCTGTTCAGATGCCATATTACCTCTTGACAGATACTTCCTTCAGAGCCTGGAGCGAATACCCTGAACTAAAAATGTATCATAACAAACCTGTGCCCATCACAACCCACAAAAGAAATCTCAAAGTCTTGGATCCAGCTGTCTAGAAGGTATCAGTCAACGTAGCTTTTCTTTTTTTTTGTTTGTGACCATCCATTTATTGCAGCAGAATATAAGAGTTTCCCATATAAAGCTATCATCTGCTTTCATCAAATCAAACAAATCTCAGACTGCAGACTGGGGAGGTGGAGGGGAGGGGAGCCACACAGGGAAAAGGTTGTCAGGGAAAATCTTTTTAATGACAGTCTCCCTGTTTTTGTTAGTGGTTAGTGTAGACCTGTGTTGTATAACTGAAGAAACCTCTTGAGCACAGAGAGGGTGAGCTGGAAGTTTATGCTGAAGTAAATAATTTAGTAAACTGCTGTTTTTTTTGGTTTTGTTTTTTTTTTGTGTGTGTGTGTTTTGGTTTTTTTTTGTGCTGCAGAGTTGTCTCAATTTTTATGTATTTATTTTAATACTTTTTTGGCATTGGACAAATGGACACCATGCCCAATAGGAGAAACCAGAAGCATTTCCTAGAAATTATTGTATGCTTTATCCACAAGTGGAAATCAAAGTTAATTTTGCATTTTCTATTAATTGTGTCAAGAAAATGTTGTTGATCCCCAGCAAAGTCAGAGGGGAGTGAAAAAATAATTTTCTGTGGATTTGTGGCCAACTCAATTGCACCAGAACAGACAGTATTCTGTGGTTTGCTGGAAACCACATTAAATGACATTAAAATGAAGTAAAATGTCTCAGTCAATCAAGAACCAGAGAGACCATAGTGTTTCTGACTCTCAAGCAAATAATAGTTTTCAGCAATTATGTAGCACAAAAATCTGAGCCTTCTAAACTCATTAGTGTGTTTAGACATCACCAGAATAAATCTAACCTTTTCACCTTCAGTTTATTCCTCAAACAGAATAAGAAAGTAGCAGTGTTTCTTCTCCAGCAAAAGAAAACTTGAATTTGGAAGCAGTTGTTTTTCATATTGTTTAGTCATATTTTTTTCACTAGACCCACTGAGAAGATATCCATATACTCCTTTTGGTAAAACGGTATCTTCTTATTACTATAGCAAAAGCCATATCCTAGACTAACAAAAGATATGGCCTTTGGTGTTTGAGAACATGTTGAGAAAAGAAGGGAGCATGGATGTAATGAAGACAAAAAATACCTGACACCTGGCTGTAAGGAAACACAGAATCCCAGAATGGCTCAGAGCCAAAAATGGAGGGTAAGAGCAGAATTGTGACTAGGGAATTGGGCAGGGGGGCTGGGGAAGAAGTGGCAGTGCTGTTAAAAGAAAAATACTTTTTATCTAGCTGTAAGTGTTGTCCAGAGGCACACTACAATGCTGGCCTTTGTCACTGAACCTGTTTGCTCACAGTCTCAACTGAGCCCTCTGCACCAAGTGCAGCCTAAGCACTGACATTGACTGCCTGGCAGACATCTCCTGTAAAGTAATACTGTCTACATGAGTGGTTTTTTTTTTTCTTTCATTTCTTTTTTTTTTTTCCTCCTAGAATTAGAGCTTAAATAGCCAAGAGAAAGACAATAGGCATGAAAGAAAATTGAGATACGATCACAGCCAGCGCCACTTTATGCCCCAAAGGATCACCAACGGAGTCCCATCCCCTGCAAGATAAGCAGTATTGTTGAGATCTAAAAAGCTATAAAACTATAAAACAAAATTGAGTAGTTCTGATTTTTCTTCAACTTATTGTCTCTGTACTAGAAGGATCCTCTCTGCAGTGCTGTTACTGCAATGCCTGGGTAGAGGTTATTTTCTTGTGAGCTTGAACTCATGCACTGTGTAAGTGCATGATAATATTCAAGTATGCAATGAATCATCCATGGTCATAAGAACTCTAGTACAGTCTTTATTGTACTGTTAAAATTGTATGAAGCCGAACCCCATGGTATTTTTATTATATATTAACTAGGTGGTATTTATTGACATGGTAGAAATGTTAATGTTGTTCTTCGTTTCACTGAAAATTCCTACCTGTGATACCCTTTATCTGACATTGGTTGCAGATTGACAGAGTATTTTTCAGAATATCAATGTTGTGGCATTCATTTGCTTCTTCCTCTTATCTTTTTAATATGGAAGTTGAAATCCTAATTGCCAGACCATGAGAAATAGAAATTATATAGCTAGAATCCACCTTCCATCCCCAAATGGTTGCAAAAAGTTTAGCACTTATTTTCTGGATTGTTAAAAAAAAGAAAGAAAGAAAAAAAAAAAGGCAATAAAATAAAACTCTGAAGAACATTTGCTGGTTATATCCCTATAACATGACATTTTTCACTGCTTCTTAGCACTGTATCAGATCACTTTACACATTAAGAAACGAGGCCTTAAGGAGAGTGGAAAGGAGCTCTTGCTAGTGTCCGGCAGCATTATTTGTTTTTAACTCTCTGGCAGACTCCCAGAACTTGTATGCTTTTGTGAGATTGTGCCTAGAACAGCAAGAGATGTGGTATTTTGGCCATCTCTTGAGCTTGAGAAGATACAAAGCAGGCTTTGATGAGCCTGAGAAAACAAGAGAGACAGTCACCCCAGTGGAGCAAATTTATCTCATCAGTTTTTCTGTTTCTTCCTTACCTTTTACAGTGGCAAAAGTACCATACACAAAGTAAAAGCACCTGGAAAAGACAATATTAATCTGTATTTTAGTGTTAGTATAATAATTAGAAATGTTATGATACAGTTCTGTATATATTAAAAAATATACCTGTTGTTATTGATTATTTTAATCTCTGTTGCAGATTTTACATAAATTTTGTTGAACTGACATTTGTGTATGTGTATGCATTCTGATTTGTTGTCAGGGTGAAAGGCTTGTAGGAGCTAGCTCAGACTGAATGTGGAAGAGAGATATGCTTATGAGACATGTTCAGAACATGGCTGGAAGACCTGGGGAAAAAAAAAAAAATCTATGGGGAATGGAAATAACAACAGCTCACTTGTCTTCAAAACTGTATAGTTGGTCAGAGAGTTGAGCTGACAGCAGTAGGAAACAGATTTAGCTGAGTCTGAACAGATCTGTTACTCAATATTCATATTGCTCTATAAGTTAAAGTTAAATAAAGGGAAATGCCCTTTTTGTTTAATTTTAGAAGCTCCAAGGTAGCTGACATCTTAATTGGAGAAGGCTCCAGGTTTCTGTGAGAACATATGGATATGTAAGTGGAGTTACAACAGGAGGGATGTAAGAAAAAAGGGAAAACGACCCTTCTCCTTCTGCCCCCAACAGTGGGGTACATTTTGCGACAGTGAAATTTAGTAAAGGTTCTGCTAAAGAAAATTATGTAGAAAAATTCCTTTTAAAGAATTTTGAAATGAAAAATACTTTTAAATGCCTTTTGTTCTGGTTAATATAGAAACTATATACAGTTATTTAATCAGTTATTTAATCTTAAATAGTCCTTTCAATTCACTTTTAGTTTGGATTTGTAAAATACTCATTTAGGATGTAAAACACTTTGTTTTCACATTAAAATATTTTTTCTTCTATAGCTCTTTGATAAATGATTTCATACTTTCAAAGTTATTAGTAGAAAACAGTTTGAAATATAGTAAAAATATTTTATATATTTTGCATTTGAAAAATTATGCCATTAAAAAAATCTAAATATGATCTACTTGTAGAATTCATGAATAATCAATTAATTTTTTAGTTGTGGAAGAACCCAGCTCTTCCTACATGTTTATTATATTTTAATTGGAAATGCAAACAGATAACAGTGTTGTAACAACTCAGAATTTTTAGAAATAGATTTTAATTCTGCCAAAGAAAAGCAGTGTACTAACGTAAATGTGATTGTAATGGGGGAAGGGGGAAAAGAGAGAGGTGAGAGTTTTAAAAACAGAACCCTAGAAGCAAGGCTTGAACTTGTTATAAAACTATATAGAAACTATACAGAAATGGAACTCTTAAGTTGAGCAACCATAATTATCCATGCTGAAAGCTTCCTATGCTAGTTTAGGTTATGATGGTCAGCTGTACTCTTCAGTGGAGCAAGATGCATCACAGGTTCTGTTTAGCAGCCATTGAAAAGACAGGTGGGAAAATTTATTTCCTTGGATGCTGTTCCTTAACCCACTACAGAACATAGGTTAACCATTGAAAAGATACCACTTCATGCCAAGGAACAAAATGTGCTCTAACATGGCAAGCCAGTATTCATACACAGATGCAAACAACTTCCATTTGTTGCGGTTGTCCCTGTTCAGGTTGGAGTTGAAGCCCACAGGGGTCTGTCTGGGAGGCTGTTCTGTGCAAAAGGGGTGGTTTAGAGACTTTTCCAGTAAGCCTCTGAAATGATCCACTAACCATGTGCAAATACCAATTTTCAAAGACTTAAAGCGCAGCCAAAGCAGAATAAAAGACAAATCCATCTTGCCAGATTTCAGGTTTTTGCTCAGAAGCTTGGAGCCCTGTTAGCAGTCTTCAAACAAACAGATGAGGAATTTAAAACATCTTGCAAAAACATTTCCTTCCAAAATATTTCTTTTTATACAATTTAACGTTTTACTTAATTACTCTGAAAAGTAGCCTTAGACAGTTAAAGAGTGGGAAAACTAAAGCTCAAACAGTTAAATTCCTGGCAGAGAAGAAGGAAAAAAAAAAAAAAAAGAAAAAAAGGTATACAATGTATTTTTTAAAGCAGCTTTAACAATGGGCTTTATTATTATTTTCTTTAATTGAAACACACTGCCTCTACTAAAATACATATATATATTTAATAAATAAAAGCATAAAATTACAAGTATTAATTGATCCTTCAGAGATCACTCTTTATTTTTTTTTTCTTTTCTCTTTTTTAGTTCAGGAAAACACGTACTGAACCCAAACCTGCTTCTGATTAAGTTAGTGAAAGCAGGACTCTGATAAACATTTAGTTTGACAAAATGAATTCAAGATGTTGGAATTATTTCATCCATTTTATTAAACATTTTTCCTGAATCCTTCATTCAATGAAAATGTAAGATTTGAGTAGGTCTATTACATCTTCTCGAGAACTTTTTAGGCTAAAGGTAAACTAAATGCAACCAGAAAGGTGAATTGAATGACATCTGTTACACAGAAGGCAATGTGCACTTGAATAAATATATCACATAGAGATATATTAAAATAATCCCCTTACTTGTTCACACAGGGTAGAGCACCCAGGATAAGCATAAATGTATACAAGTGGTTTTGTGAAGCCTTTTATTGTTTTGGATATCCTTTTCTTTTTTCTTTTTTCTTTTTTCTTTTTTCTTTTTTCTTTTTTCTTTTTTCTTTTTTCTTTTTTCTTTTTTCTTTTTTCTTTTTTCTTTTTTCTTTTTTCTTTTTTCTTTTTTCTTTTTTTCTTTTTTTCTTTTTTTCTTTTTTCTTTTTTTTTTTCCTCAATAGACTGCAAGTGCAAGATGTATTTTACTCATCTAAATAAAATGTGTATTTGTAAATATACTATTTTAAAAATAGTGTTAATTAATGAACTTGCCCTGTGTGGACATCTATCTGCCTTTTGCTAGATGCTGACCGTAGAAAACAAATATAAGACATTATACTTTTCTGCATAAAAGGTTTCATACTGGTGTGGGACAAAAACTATTTCCTTTTATAAAACTGGTGTATGTTCTTTGATAAGCAAATGAAAACCAGTGGACTTAGTTTTCTGATTAATAAAATCTGATTGATTTAAGTGTGAAGAGTGCTTAAGATGGATAGTTCTTACATACAGTATCTGGGTAAATCAATGATTTTGGTTATGAAAATGTAGCTGAAGCATTTAAATTTGTGGCCATGATAAATACCTGTCTGAAAATAAATTATTGTAGTTTTCATGCTAAACAAGAAAAAAATACATGTGAACTTTTCAAGTTAGAACTGCTCATTAGGGATCTCTGGGCTGATTGTACTTGAACAGGAAATCATGACACTTTAACTGCTAAGTGAACACGTGGGGAGTATTAAACTGTATATGCAATGAAACACACATTGTTTATTTTGTGTACCATTCTCCTGCTCCCTTAAATACATACAAGATGGAAACTCACATACTTTTTTTAACCTTTAGCTGCTATCCTTGTACAGAAACTACTAAACAAAAACTGACGGAATAGTAAACCACTTGAGTTCATTTTATTTCATCTAACACTGATCACATTTCCAGTAGACAATAAATATAATGCACTGCTGACAGATGTGTGGAAATGTATATACAATTAGATGATGAAATTTGGGTCAAAGCAGTTCAAATCTCAGTTTATGCCTTTGCATTTCCGTGAATATTGCAATAAAATTCCTACCTGCTGATGCATGACCTTCTGCAATATCAGCTTACCCTGGCTCATCCAGGCTGCTGTTGGGAAGACTGCCCTGCCAACAGTATAGTGGTGCATCTCAGGCAGGATTCAAGCATTTATTGGAGTAAATGAGATTTTTTGCCTGGCTTTGGATAAGACCTTGGTGCACTTTCCCAGCTGAGATGTAGTATTTCCTAAACTAGAAGATACTCAGGACTCAAAAGCTCTAAACCTGGACCCTGGACAGGCGAGAGAGTTGGGCCTGTACAAACGTCATGAAGTTCAATAAGGCCAAGTGCAAGGTCCTGTACCTGGGCTGGGGCAATCCCAAGCACAAATACAGCCTGGGCAGAGAATGGATTGAGAGTAGATCTGAGGAGAAGGACTTGGGAGTACTGGCAGATGAAAAGCTCAATATGAGCCAGCAACATGCATTTGCAGCCCAGAAAGCCAACCGTATCCTGGGCTGCATCAAAAGCAGCATGGTCAGCAAGGCAAGGGAGTTGATTCTCCCCCTCTGCTCTGCTCTCGTGAGACCCAACTTGGAGTACTGTATTCAGCTCTGGGACTCATGCACAAGAAGGACATGGATGTATTAGAATGAGTCTAGAGGAGGGCTATGAGGTTGATCCAAAGGCTGGAACACCTCTCCTGTGAAGACATGCTGAGGGAGTTGGGTTGTTCAGCCCGGAGAAGAAGAGAAGACTCTAGGGAGACCTCATTGCAGCCTTCCAGTACCTGAAGGGGGCCTACAGGAAAGCTGGGGAGGGACTCTTTGTCAGGGAGTGTAGTGATAGGACAAGGGGGAATGTCTTTAAACTGAAAGGGGTTAGATTTAGATTAGAGATAAGGAATTAATTCTTCACTCAGAGGGTGATGAGGACCTGGCACAGGTTGTTCAGAGAATCTATGGATTGCCCCAACCCTGGAAGTGTTCAAGGCCAGGCTGGATGGGGCTTTGAAAAACCTGGTGTAGTCGGAGGTGTCCCTGCCTATGACAGGGGGGTGGGAACTAGATGGTCTTTAAGGTGCATTCCAACCCTAACCATTCTGTGATTCTGCGATTTGTGTCTTGGAGTAAATGAATGTAATGAGAGGCAAAGTGAATGACCCAGGATTTCAGCTGAACTGGGAGCACAAAATGGAAAACATTGTCATTCTGGATATTTTTCATATCTTGGAGGAAAAAAAAATTATATATATATATATATATATTCAGACAGCAGACCCATATTTTATGGAAATATGGTGAGTTTTGTTTGCTTAATTGATTTATTGATTTTATTTTGTTTTGTTTTATTTTGTTTTTCCCAGAAGAGGATGTGTGGAGTACAGAAGACAGTTTCAAAATGAAACTTGCAATAAATAATTAGGATGCTGGGTGTTGCATATGCAGTTGGCCACTGCTCTTCCTGGCCATAATATGAAGATACAGGAGCAGTTGTGCTTATTGAACTATCAAAACTGTTCTCTTTTTAGTCATTTCAGCCTTCTACAATTCATTTGGTCTTTACAGCTGTGTAAGACAATCTTTCTGTTGGCCTTTGTAGTATACATATGGTAAATGGTTCTCCTGTTGCAGATGGGCTGGCAACTTTGCTTATACATCGAAAAAAGGCTTCTTTGGGGGAAAAAATCTCAGTAATTAATTTATAACTGAAGCAAGGAAAAGGCAAGCACACACTGCAAATTAGATTGTTATTACCAGTCTAACAAGAAACACTCCTTGTCTGCTTTGTCTGAGAAAGGCAGATCTGTTGTCACTGAATGAAAGCCATCCACAGTCCCTCAGTACAACTCTGACACTGGAATCCATTGTGGTCTATATCTACATCATTGTTTTTTATTGAAAGTTTTCGAGTCTCCTAGAAACGACTCAGAAGAAAAAATATCAAGTAAACTAGTAAGAATATATGCATTTTTAAGAGTGAAGAAACTTTCAGATGTATGGAAAAGGCCTGTTAATTTACCTGTGTGTTCTGTTACTATGATTTAGTATGAATTGAGTGACTACTGGTGGTTAGAACACAGATAACGGGAGGCAGAAGTTCTTATTCTGATTTGCTCTGCAATGACTGATTTTTTACTTAATTTCTCTGTTTTCTTCTAAGAAATACATACTTACATACATTTATCCATCTAGCCATCCATCCTTGCATGTGTGCAAGCATACATATATTTACATATATATATATATATGCACTGCCTTATGTACATCTTATACAAGCTCTTTGAGCAGTTTTGTAAGCCTGTGTCTTTTACTTCATAATAGTTGGAGGAAAAGTGGGTAATACTGGTGTTGCTGTTCACAACAAATTATTTGCTACTTTCTTAGGTTTAGTAAAAAACAACAACAACTCACAGGAACAGGTATTGATTTGTTAATCTAGCTACATTAAAAATTTTCCATGTAAAAATGCTTTTTTACAAAAAGTAGATTATTATAGGTAGTACCACAATATATATAAATACCATCACCTTATTTAACAGGTCTATGGAAATGCAAGATCTAGCAAGTCCTCATAATCTTGTTGGAAGCAGCGATGCACCAGGTAGTTCCAAACTGGATAAACCTAATCTCAGTAGTACATCAGTTACAACAAATGGAACAGGAGGTAAGTGTAAAACATTTCTGGTGCATAGAAAGTTTGGGCTAGCTTTTAGTCATATGCATTTTTAACGTTATTTCAATGATGAGTATAAACCCGCTTATAAACCCAGAAATATTTAAAAAATTCCAGTCATACCAGTGTAAATCTACTAATCCCTATTTCTCCAATTTCCACCAATTGAAATAAGAGGCAGAACTATGCAAATGTGAAACTAAGAAAATTATTGTACAGTTGTACCAGGTCTTAAAGGCTTGGTTATACCTGTTGGTAACTTGACATATATTGCATTTTCTGCTTCATACTTCATTGCTAAACAATAATTTACTGTTATGTCCTAAACTATACCCATGTAGATTTATTTTCAAACTCTGTTGAAAGAAGTGCATCAAAATTGTCACTACTGCTGGCTTAGGTAATTTTTATTTTATGATGAACTTGCTAATTCTATTTCTTGGAATGAACATTTGTCATAAAGAGATTTTTAGGTTTCCCTCAAAACTTACTGTTTATTATTGCTGTATCTATTACTGTAGACACAGCACTGCTGTGCAGATACAATACTGATGTTCCAATATTTTCAGATAATAGATTCTTCCATAGCTGAGACGGAGGAGTAGGAGGAAGGGTACCACATTCTGAGCTGGAGTCCTGGCCCCATTACCGTTCACGAGAGTGACACCATGGATACAAGTCCAGCTGGAGTTTCAGTCTGCTTTTTTGGAGCTTATACATGGCTGTAGTTTAACAGCTGGCACCAAAAAGACCTTTGTAGTTTGTTCTTTCTGGCCATGATGTAAAACATTTTATTTACTTATCCCTATTTTAAATATATTTATATATATATCTGTAAATCTCAGTAAAAAGTGAATATGCATATGAAGGGAATAGAGCCCTACAAAAAAAAAAAAAAAAAAGCTGAACCATTAAGGTTCAACCTATTTATTTATTTTTAATAGAATCCATATTCCAGCTTAAATAGAAGGGAAAACTTCAAGCATACCATTAAAGAACAGTAATAAATATATGCCCCTATATTATACTTTAATAAATAAACTGGTTAAAATAATGCTCATAAAAACAATACAGTGCAGTTAAAAGACTTGGCTCAAAGAGTAAAAACACTTACTTTTTGAAGAATATTCATGTACACTGAACAGACATTCGGACAATGAACCATTGTACCATTCCTGTCCTCAGGAGACAACATGACAGTTTTAAATACTGCAGACTGGTTGCTGAGTTGCAGTACTCCTTCCTCTGCAACAAGTATGAGAGATCCTGGTACAGTGCATGTGTGTGGTGGTGTCTCTGTGACTGCTGTGTAACTTCTCTTGGTTTGCTCTGTTCTTTTGTTCTCTGGTTTGAACGTTTCCATGTTGTTTTTTCCACCCTTTCCCAAGAGGCTATTCCCACAGCCAGAAAACTGGAGGGAAGTTGCAATATATAGTTATCTTACTGTACTTTGAAAGACGTTCAAAGAGCAAGGAGAATTTTAGTAAACTTAAAATTAGCTTAACTGCATAGATGCACTGAGAGCCTGGGAGAGCCCCGTGTGGTGAACATGCCGGGAAGGGCTAATTCTCAGCATTTCTGTAAGTCAGACCAACAGATTTTCCACTGAATGTGGAATGTAGTACTGATTGTGCTACTGCATGTAACTTGCCACATGTGTCTCACAAACGTTTGGCCAAATTTTCCAAGATGTTGTTTTCATTTAGGAGTTTCCTCTCCCATGTGTTATTAATTGTTATGAGATACAATGATTAATAATAATTATATATGTGTCATTGTCACAGTACATATGGGATTAATCACAGGTGTAAATGTTCATCACTGTGACTCTCTATAAGCCATTACACAGGTGCTTAAGCTGTGACGGTTTGGACTAAATTTAGGAAGATCTTAAAAAGTTTCATTCTGAAAAACAATAGGAATAGATTGCCATTTGCAAGTCAGAGTTAACAATAAATAAAAGATAGATAAATAGACAGATAGATAAATCAGACAAGCACAAAATAATATTTTACATTAGAATAAATGGTTCCATGTGAATGTTCCTGCTGAATTTAAGTTTAAGGAATTTAAGTTTAAGGAAGGCTAATTTAGTCTGTCACCTCAGTTAACTATTCAGTATGTTGAGATAAATATAGAAGGTAATAATTTAACTAGTAATTAATAACAGTGGGGAAATGTACTATGAAACTACTTGCATTACTGAGGGCACTTCAGCTTTGGTACAAACTGAAATTAAATATTCCAAAGGCAGTAGCATGTTTAGATCTGTGCTTGAATATGTCCTGGTGAGCCCAATTTGTTCTGTATCTGTGCTTTTTCATACATCTGTACTTTTTAATATATCTGTCATTACGGGATATGTGCTTAAACTGTGTGGAGTTTTGCATGTGCCGTAACCTGTCCCTTCATGAGGTGTGTATGCTATAGGTTTTCCCTGGCTACCTTTATTTGGCTGCTTCCATGTGCCTGCCATCTCCATCCTTCATCTCAGATGTTCTGCCCAAACTGGGCCCTATCTCCTGCCCTCCAGACCTGGCACAGCTCTAAGCTGAGCCTCAGCTTGCCAGGCAGCTGCCAGCCACCACAAGAGAAGTGCTGCATTTGGCTGCTGCCCTCTGTACAACTTTCATAGCTCATTGGCTAAACAACAGAAAAAAAATCGGAAGAAGATGAGCCTGTAGTCACACTTGTTTGCTCTAATATTACCTTCTACCTATTGCATGTGCTTGTCCAGCTTTGGGCATAGTAGTAGCATCTCCTGCCCCTAAAACTCCGTGTACATTCTCAGTCCTTAACACAGAGAGGTTCTTTAGGAAAAAAAAAGAGGTTGTAAAAGTCAGAGTAAAAGGCATGTTGACCTGTTAAGTTTCTTCATCAAATAAAGAACTTATATTGTAGAAATTACTGTCTGTTTGGAGTAGTAGTCGGGGTTACTTTAGAAGTAATTAGGTTTGGGAGAAATCCCTGGAGGTCAGCAGGGCCAAGTCCTACTCTGAGTAGGACTCATGGCAGCGTCCAGTCCAGTGCTGAGTATCTCTGAGGGTGGAGGTGCCACAGCCACTCTGGGCACTGTCCCAGGGCCTGACTGCTTTCATGGTGAAGAATGTCTTACATCTAATTGGATTGTTCCCCTGTGTCAGTTGCCTCCACTCCATTCACAGGACACATTCACGGAAGAGCATGCCTTTGTTCTTCATCTTCTTTGCACTTTCTCATTAGGTAGCTGAAGGCTAGCAATTAGTTTTCCCATCAGCCTTCTCTACTTAGGACTGAACAACCACAGCTTCTTCTGTCAGTCCTTGTACATCATGTGCCCCAGCCCTGACCATCATGGTAGCTCTCCTCTGTTAGCATCTGCAGTCTTCACTGTTAGCAACACTCAAATGCTTGAGAACACTTTTCATTTTATTTTTGCTCTTTCAGTACTTAAAACAATCCAAACTTAATCCACACTTAAAAAATAAATAAATAAAAATGAACACATCAGAATATTAAATTTATACTCTTTTAAGTATTCACTCACAATGATGGCTCAAACTCGTGATCTTTGCACTATGTCTAGAGCAGTTGCCTTAGTAGTATTACAACCACACTTTATCTCACATGTGTCAGGAAACCTATGGATGATTTTGTGTTTTGATTTGGTGTCAGCTTGTTTTGATTTCAGCTTTAAAGTTTTTGTTTGTTTGCTTTGTCTGATGTTAGAATTGTTCTTTTTTTTTTTCTTTTTTTTTTTTTTAGTTAGCGTAGTGCTTTTTCACCCTCTTGTTTTAATGACATGCAACTTAAAAAAAAAAAAAGTATTAGTCCAAATGTCTAGCTACACTGAGGAAAGACCTTGATGAATTCCTTACTGTGATAAAATCTGAATGTAACAAAGTAGAACTGTTTAAAATCAAGCACATAAAAAAATAATTGCTACAAGTATTTTTCAACAAAACACAGTGACAATATGCTTTTTTTTTTTTTCCCTCGAGTTAAGTACATGAGAGGGTTTCTTTTGTTTTAGATCATTTTCTGCTTGACAGGGAGAGAAAAAGTTGGTGAATGTTTGTGCTGATGGAAGTGCACTGCAGCTGGCATTAACCAGAAATAGACAAAACTGTAGTAAACACTTCAGTTTGTTACTGAAGCTTTGGTTAAAGAAAATGGTTAGGTGCAAACCGAAGTGTTCTTCTGGATGCAATACTAGACATAGGTTTGTAGCTCAGTATGGGCAATACTGCAATACCTGCTTGAACAGAAAGAGTTAAAGGTGCTGAAAAGTAGTTTTTTTTCATGTAGGTAAATGTCTGCACTCTGAAGAGAAAAGAGACATGCAGCTTATAAAGTAACATATGACCAAAGATCTTCAGAGGGGAAAATAAAAAACTTTTCCACATACTATGGTTTGACATTCTCCTTCTGAGGTATAGGCAGACATCTGTATTTAGTAATCAGAAAGGCCTGAGGTTCAGCGGAGTGATTGTTATTTTGTAGCAAATGACCCCTAAGCTTTTTCCTGCTACATATTTTATTGATTTTATTGATGAAAATAAAAGTACCTTTCACACTTAAATAGAGAAATGGGAACAGTTACAAATGACTTTGTTCATTTTATGTAATCTTTGCCAGTTTTTGTTTTGCTTTGTTGTTTGTTATTTAAACTCCCCCAACCTCAGGCTTGCCCATGAAGTCAAATGAGGGTGCAGTGATGTTGATGGCTTAGCTGACATCCCTTGGAGGGGTCAGGTAGCTAGCTGGCAGAAAATGCTTTTGATCAGGATATGTTACATCTGCTGAGGGGCTCAGCCAGCCTGGTTGTCACAGCAAAGGCTTCTCCACAGACCCCAGGTTGTGTCTTTCCAGTTCCAGTGCCTGGCACATGACTGTGGCAGTGGCACGTACAGGTTCTCATCGCCACTGCACTCCGCATGCCTGGGCTGTGATCAGTGCTGTGATCTATAAGCAGGCCCCTGATATGTCTGATAAATGTTCACACATGCCTAACTGATCGTCACAAGGCGACTGTGGTAACGCTGGGGTTTGCCGATGTTAGGGTTTTTGACATTAGCCAGTCAAATATCTATTAAAAGTAGCAGCATATTCTGCACTGCTGTTTCTTACCACATCAGTCAGTGGTTCCCAAACTCCATTGCAAAAATCCATGCTAAATGGTCTGTGTAGGTAACATGTTAAACTATAAAATCTGGATTGCCGCTGTGGTGCCTTCAGTTATGGCTTGGATGGTAGGACTGCGTGATTATCTCTAAGAAATATTTTGAGTTTATAGTGGACCCAAATGTTTGGTAACCTCTGAATTAGAAGCTGACTTGTTACAGCTGTCATTTGTGCCCCACTGTAGTTCTTTTACTTCTTTTCTTTTAAACTTCACTCTTCTTTTACGGAAAATTGCTTGCTGGTGACCTAGCTCAAAACAAATAAATAAATAAAATCCCACAGATAGTGAAAAAGGTGAAGGAGAAGGCAGAATGCTGGCACTGTGAAAGTAATTTGCTTCCATATGAGCATGAAACCGTATTATTATTGTTTCACTCATCAGGCAAAACTATTTTTGTGATGTGCTATATCCCTTGACAGCTAATGTTTCCTTCCTCTCTGCTACTCTTAGGGAATTGTTGGAATCAATTAGATTTAGGTTGAAATCACCCCAGAAGATATTTCAGTTGCTAAAGCCAGTAGATAGCCGAGTGCACAGATAAAAAGCTATATAGATGCATGGCCATTCCAGATGGTAGCAATGGTAGAGTGTCTCAGTGCAGTGGTAGAGCAAAGGTCGAAGCTGTTGCACCACATGCTTATTATATCTGGACTACCACTAGTGAGACAGGCATGAGGACTCCAGTATAAATTTAGAAGTAAAATCTCATGTCTACTTATTCTTCTATGTAGTGTCTCTTCTTGCAGTCAAAACAGAGCCCATGAACAGCAACGAAACAACAACAACAACTGGAGATGGATCGCTTGACACTTTTACTGGGTCAGGTAAAGCCATAATGAGATCATGTATCGCTATATGCACATTAATGTAGTATTTAATAACCTTCACTAATGAGCATTGCAGTGCATGGAAGTGATCTTTTAGAAGCCACAAAAAGTAACATTTTAATACCAAATAATAATTCTAGTTTTTTTTGTTTGTTTATGTAGATTAAAAAAATAATTGCATTTTTCATGAGCTATGATTGTAAAAAGCAGCTTTAATAATGACTAAGACCATTCCTGTATGTAAAAATCTTACAGTAATAATGTTATTATTATACCGTAGCTTTTTTTCAGTGCTAGTCTTGTATGATTTTAGGAAGAAAAAAATAGATTACCTTTGTAAAGGCTGTTCTAATTTGTAAAATTTTAAATCTTAAGGGTTATATTTCAATGCTAACCTTTCTATCTGTATGAACATTGTGTTATTTTAAACACTAGCCTGATTTCCCTTAGCTGCTTTCTCTCCATGTAAATATTTCAGTTTAAGCATTTTAAATATTTTAATGTTAATCATAAATTTCAGTTACTTCTTAAAAAATTAAGCCAGCAGCAACTTCTAAGTAGTTTCCTATAAATTACTAAAAGGCGATGGACTGTGAAAAAATATGGAAAAAAACTGCCTTCTAATTATTAGGCTGAATCCTGCTAAAAATAACATTAGAAGGGAGAGAGAGGAGAATTGATTTCATGTCTGAAAATACCAACTCAGCAAGTGGTATTGGAAATACCAATTCAAGACTGAAATTTCACTGAAACCAAGAATTGCCATGCCACTTTTGGTAGACATAGGTAGTCACAGCCTATTTAAAATATTCTGGAAATAACGATGCTTCTGCATAATTACATTGTTTTAAAAACTGAGCATATGCTTCTGGAATTGTTTTTAGGCATCAGTAAATGCTGATACACTCTGAAGTTTGTTATTCAAAAAAGAGTTGAAAACAAATTTTGTGCCTGAAATAAAGATCTTTTATGAGATGTAAAGCAGCATATACTTTTTCTGATTAGTAAAAATGAAAAAAAAAAGTTCTCATTATGAAAGAAACAACATCAACTTAAAATCTAATATGTTCCATTAAAAAAAAATAGTCTTGGCTAAAAAAAGTTGGCTTTCTTTTTTCTTCCCTGTGATTACTGATACTCTGTCCTAAGATTTTATTAGTAACGATTACAGGTTATAAAATGTCTGACTATATGTGATTTTGGCATTGTTGATGAGATTTTTATCAGCCTGTCCCATGTATTTAAGACATCTGAGTTGTATCCCACATGCAAAACATGGCTAAGGCAACATTTGCAGGAAGGAGGTGCCAAAAATTGCAGTTCAAGTTCATTCTTAGGTACCTAAATAACAGCTTGATTTTTCAGGATGCCACTCACCCCTTAGCTTCCACTGACAGGAAAAGAAGCATTGAGATCTTTGGAGATTTGAAAACAGTTGGCGCTGCCAAAAAATGAAGGAACTTGAGGTTTACACAATCTTTTTTTGTCAGTTAGCCACCTGCATATTCAAATGAAAAATGAGCCTGATTCTCTGTTTAAGCCACAAACTCAATTCAATGAGTATGGTATTCAAAGTGGGAAATTAGTAGCCTGCCTGTCAAAGTGATGTGCAGTCTTCATCATCAGAATGAGAGGCAGAGCTGCCTTCACAATGTACTGAGCCTTTCTTAAGGAGTAAATCCATTACTTGCCTTTTACTGGTACTTGTAAACTGGACAATATGATTGTATCAGTTTTGTGGCAGATGTCTTAAAAAATAAAAATAAAAACTCACAGAAAAAAGCATCTCTCTGACTTTTTAACCTAATTGGTGATTTGGGAAGTTTGATGTGTTGCTAAAGACAATAAATATTAACTAGTGGAAAGATGCCATTTCAGATGAACCAGCTGCAATTGAAAACAATGCATAGCAAAGCCCAGCATTTAACATTGTTTGCTTTTTCCCAAAAATCAGTAACAAATATATGTTATTCCCAATTGTGACAAAGTGATAATGCTAGTACTTTCCTGCAGCTTTCAGAGCACCTGTGAGCTCATTTCACGAGGATGCCTGGACATAAGCCACTAGCCACTAGCAGGGATATCACTTTCTCTGTTTTAAACAAACATAGGTCTGAAGAATTCAAGCAACTATTGTTAAGTAGGGAAATATTTAGGTATGTTATTAAACATTTTATGAAATAAAATCGCATAGGGGAAAGGCTCACTTGAGAGTCTGCCATGCAGAATTCTTCTCCTTCAAATATTCTACCCATTAAAATTGATTTCCATGGTCCAAGGGCAATGAAAACCCGTGACATGTCCTGGGGCTGAGCAGAAGGCTGAACAAGCTCTGTAGGGTAAAAAGTAGCCAGCTTTGTTTCTGATGACCAGCTTTAACACAGAAAGTGATGATGAGATGTACCATGCAAGGTATATGGCAGGAGAGACAGAGGAGGCCTCCCAGGTAACGGATGAACCCTGATTTTTGATGGATAAACACTGCAGCTTTTTGAAACTGCTGTCTTACACTCAGGCTTGTTCCTTCCCTGACATTCTGCAGTCAGAGGTGCCTCCAAGACGGTCTTCATGGTCTTATGACTATGTCCAGTGCTAGGTTAATGGTTGGACCAGATGATCTTAGAGGTCTTTTCCAACCCAAATGATTCTATGAGTCTATGACAATAAACCTGCAAGTTGATACTGAGTGTGCTAGCCTTGAGTCTCACTTAAATAACATAAACTCAATATACTCAATAAGAAACCTCACATCTCAAAATTTAAGTTGAAAAATAAACCATGCAGATCTAATGAATTTAAAATGAGAGTTAGAATGGTGGCCCTGTCCTGGCTGTGGTGTTGCAGCTCATGCTAGGAGCTCTGCTCTCCCCCTTCTGTAGAGTTACCCCCTGAGAAAAAAAAACACCACTTAGCATAGGGTAGCAAGGTAGGGAGTCACACTGTGGACCCCTCTTCCTCTTCCTTTTTCTTCAGGATGGCAGTTGGTAATTATTATCAGTATACAATTTGAATCTTTGTGATCCTGTAGCAGACTCTTTTTGGTGTGGAGAGCTGCAGAACAATCTTAAACTGAGCATTTTCATACTCTGAAAATTTGCTGCAGCTGCTATATTGAGTGCATGCCTTTTTGTATTTGAATTGCTTAGAATACTAGATTAATTTGGGAACTGTTCATCATTTTAATGGAGCTGAGGGAAACATTTGAAGTTCTTGTCAGCCTTTCTATTTACTATTTATGACACCCAGAAAAATGATATTAAAAAAAAATAAAAAAAATCTGAAGGCTCTAAAGGCAAGGTTGGGAAATGCCACCACTGCATAACCTTCATTTGGTTCCCTTTTGTGTAGAAATTGTGATTCACTATTTAAATGAGATCCTTTTAACCTATCATCTACACAGAATTTTCCAGATGCTTAATGGAAAAATACAGAAATCTAGCCTCTGTTAATTTACTGAACCCAACACATGCTATCAGCATCATTTATGGTCATTTCAGTTCTCCACATCCACCTTGGACAGTTGAGCTAACGGAGTAAATAGTAAGAGATGGCTGTCAGCTTTTTGCCCCCTCTGTGAATCAGCATTGGTTGGGATAGGGAAATGTCCTCAGCATTGTATTGAGCCTCAGCTCTCCCAGGCTCTCTTGTTTGGAGCTCACCTCAGTGGGCCCACGTATATCTCCTTTTTCTCCATAGATATTCCTATCCATTCCTAGCATATCCATTCCTATCTCCTGCAAACCTTTGTCTTTTCATCTCAGCCAACCCTTGTCAGCAATGTCTTTTGCCATCCAGTACATTCATTCCTCATCCTATTTCCTACCCCATCCTCAGACTTCCAGTCTAAGGAGCTCTTCTCTTACACATCTGTCCTCAAGCCTCACTGCCATTTCTGAATCTCCACCTTCCATGTTTCCTTCCAGTGGCCACCCCTCCTCATGGATAGAGGGTGGAGATGCTGGAACCCTGTGTGGCACAGTTCAGCCGGAACTGCCACCTGCGGCGAAAGTGGGCCCAGTGAATAGAGAATTTACCTGCCAACATCTGCGTGCTGCTTTTACAGAGCAAGTGCAAAATGTGACTTTTTTTCTTTTCAGAAGTATGCAGCTTGATGGATTTTCACTTGAGAAATAAAGGGTCTTATACCTGCCCAGAAGACCATTCATTTGCTAAAGTCAAGTAATGAAGTCTTAGAAATTTTTGAGTTTTTCAGAGAAGAGACAGATCTGTTTTTAATTTAAAAAAAAAAAAAAAAGTTGTCTACCCCCGATTCCTATGGCTATAGAAAATGACACGGCTATGAAAAGCATAGCAACCTACCTTCACCATCTCCTCCATTACCAGTCCTCTCCACCAAAAGAGAAATAGGGTTACAGCAGTAAAAGTTGTTTAAATCTGATAACTGACTGAATTACCAATCTGAGCTGTGAGATACAGGATTAGTCCACAAGCCCTACTCAGTCATAGTGTTCTCTTATTGTGGGTCTTATATCCTATGTTTCTCAAATGTCTCATTCTAAAATGTTCAAAAATAGATGTGAAAAGAAGAGAAAGAGTGAAAGGAAGAGACTTTTTAATTTGAATGTTGCACAATTTTTTTCTGGGGCACTTGCCCCCGTTCTGTCTCCTCTCTACAGTCATTAGTGACATTAGGTCAACTGAAAAAAAAAATCCTAAGTTCTTTGCTTGTCTGAATTTATGAAATAAGGTATATGCAGAAAGAATAAAAAAGTAGGCAGGATATTATTTTTTTGCTGAAAAACATTAGTTTTTCATAACTGAAGTGAGACAAATGAACAGTCATTCATTTTTTGTAGTTTATATCAGCTTTAGTAGAATGGTAAATGTGCTTTAACCAAGATGATTAATCGAGTGATGTGTCATTCAGCAAACAATAGACAAAAAGCGGAGCAGTATGGTTAAAAAAGATCCGATAAGCCGGTAATGGATCATGAAAGTTCCTTGCCCTGAGAATCACCAAGGTCACTGTGTTAGCTATTGCTTGTCTTCAGAAAGGTCACAGTGATACAACAGGCAAGACTAATTACTCCTCAAGAGTTAAATAAATACCAGCATCTTTTAGGGTTTTATGTGCAGTTTATGTTGATATATACAGCTAAAGGTTTGTCTAAATCTGGGAAAATCTTTATGCACACCAAGTAGATCACTCTACCGATTAAGCTTAAACCATGGAAAGACATTCTCAGAAAAGAAGAATAACCAACAAAATTAAATTCAGCAGATTTCCATCACAGGCAAATACTTCATATCTTTTCAGTCAGCAACTCTTTTATGAAATCTGGTAGCACATGTTCAAAAAAATTATTCACTTTTTTATTTTCAAGTCATTCTCAACTGCACATTTAAAAAAAAAAAAAGCTAATGGTTTTTCTTCTACTGTATTTCCTTTTAAGTCGTACATGTTCTAAATGTGTTTAAACTAGCTTTAAAAATATGAAGTTCTGCATATGTTTAAAGCAATAGATCTCAAAGACATTAATTAGACCTGGATGTAGAAATATATCATGTTTCATAAAATAGTTAGGAACCTAAACCTATTTGTCACTTATATAATTCTGAAAGTTCATTTCTACTACCATTACGAATAACTCAGGAAGAGGGTACACTTTGAAGTACAACTATGATTGATTAGACTAAAGAAATTCCAGTGCTTCGTTGTGTACTACTTTAATCTTTTGAAAAGTGAATGAGCAGCAGATGGCCTAATAAAGACACTCTGTATGTTTGCCCAGTATGGATTTGGTCTGAAGGGATTGGTTCAACACTTTAGAGTACATATATTTGGAATACATCTGTCTTAGTCAAGACAGATGGCTAAAGGAAAGAGAAACTTCCAAACACTTGGAATTAATCCAGTGTGAGCACCGCTTTTGAATGAAATTTTAATAGGATGTGACTATTGTTCTGTTAGCTTTCTTGGAAGAATGCAGCTGTTAATAGTATAGACATACATAATTTTGATGGCTACTGTACAGGGCTGTTTTTGCTTACTTTTGAAATACAAATGTTGTTAGTGCCTGTGTTCTAATCAGCCTGTTGATAATGATGTTTATTTGGTTTCTAGTAGTCAGTTGGGTATCTCCTATCACCTAAGCAAACTAAAATTGATCATACCCATATAAAACATATTTTTACTATACAGTATCAAAATTAAACTTGTTAATGTAGACTGTAAACAATGAATGTTTGTTGAGTTTGCCAAACGTTTTAGTCTGTGTATTAAGATGTTACAGTTCAGGTGACATCTTTGTTGAAAAGCTGTTCATTTCAATGAGATTTTCTGCTAATGTGACTGTATTTGTATTTAGACTGTTTGGCTGTATTGGTCTCATGATGTTTTTAACTGTCAAACTCTTTGTTTTCTGTTTTGCAGTAATAACAAGTAGTGGTTACAGCCCAAGATCAGCGCATCAATACTCACCACAGATATATCCTTCCAAGTTAGTGTCTGTACCTCTTCTTGTCTTGTATATGGAATTGACCTTGGTTGTAGGCAGATCTGTGGTTTGCTGCAAACAAATATTCATCACCAGAAGAAAGAAAGTAAAATACTTAAGCCTCAGTACGGAATCTATTACAGTTCTACGTCCAATTTTTTGTTCTCACATGGCTGCAGAGTAAGATCTTACTCTGTGCAATACTGTACTGCTGCACAAGAGATATCCTTGAATTTCTGCACAAAACAGAAGGAAAAAATTGGAGTGTTACTTTCTTACACATCAGCGTCTTAATAGTGCTGGCATTAAATACAGACATATTTTGAAGACAGTTTATATTTAGAAATTACAATTGCATGTGCAAGATGCGTACTTAAGGGTAACCCTCCCAGTACTGCCAAATTGTTCCAAACATTCCAGAGTTATGAACCACCCTTTCCTACTCTTTCTCCAAGACCGTAAGATCTAAAAATCAAACAAATTATATCAGATTAACTTTAATCTCTCTCTCTCTTTTTAAAATTATTTTGAAGCCAATGGAGGTTATTAAAACTAGAACCTTACTTCCAATTTATTATTTATTTATTTATTATTATTTATTATTATTTTTTATTTTTATTTTTATTTTATTTTATTTTTATTTTTATTTTTATTTTTATTTTTATTTTTATTTTTATTTTTATTTTTATTTTTATTTTTATTTTTATTTTTATTTTTATTTTATTTATTGAGGAAAATTAACTCTGTTAATCATATAAATTGAGGAGTGGGAACATTATGGAAAGCACTGAGGATGTTTTATGAAACTGATGAAACTGACAACCTATAAAATTGCATGACCTGTGATAAGTGCTTTGGAAAAGGGTGCTGGATTTCAGTATGCCATATATTTTTTTCAGTGTATTCAATGCATCTACCTATGCAACTTTGATATTTGATACAGAGAAAACATTGAAACTATAGCTGATGAAGTGAAGCTTTTTCAAATTTCTTTAACAAATTTGCATTCATTTCATGTTAACCAGTATTTACTGATAGAGAAAGTAGATGCCTAAACTAAAAACATTCCTCCTTATTCCACTTAAAACAAGTTTTGGCAGACTATATCAGATACCTTTGCCCAAATACATTACAAGATTTAATAGATTTTTTAATCTACTGTAATAATTTACTATCATCTAAATTAATGAGTAATCCTTTTCTGATAGCAATGGCTGCCAACTGTACTGAAATAATTAGAAAGAAAAAAAAAGGAATAAAGAAAAATAAATTAGAATCTGAAATTTAGTCATGGCTTTAATGGCCAGGTTTCAGTTAGCTTAATTCTGCAGAATATGTTTATTCAACTCTTAGTCCATAAAATCTTATTTGACTTACAAAACAATCCAAGACAAATGTTTCTCTGTATGTTTTTGCAACTCTGGAGGGCAAAAATTTTAAACTTGATTTTATTCAATCTCTCAATAAAACCCCAGTATTTATAAATTAAAGCCATTTTTATTTTCATTCTGCTTCCCTAGCCCATATTTTCCAACTGTTTAAAGCCCATCTGGTTACCAAAGTATTGCTGTCAATAGTTTTCATGCTTCTCTCTGTGGGCATGATCCACCTCCCATTGAAGCCAGAGATGTCTGCTAGGTGTCTGCTGAAGCAGAACCACACATAGAAAACACAATGTAGTAGCTTTAATGTACTCCTCTGTATTTCCTTTATTCTTCCAGTCCAACTGTCCCTCCACTGGATTAAAAAAGTTGAGGGACTTTCTCATTTGAGCATGCCTATCTTGGCTCAAAAGGGTCAAATCCATACAAAACTGTTACAGCAGTGGTACAGCGCACCTAGAGCTGGACACAGAAGCTTAAGAATTAAATTGTAGTGATGGGACAGCACAAAATACTCATAGTGCCCTGGAGAATGAGCCAGAGTGTTTTTTCAGTTTATTTCAGTGGGGGATGGAATAACTCCCAAAGAGGAAGAGTTAGCAGAGTAATGAACTGCCTTTGGACATCTTTAAACCTTTTTCTTTATTGCTTGAATAAACATACAAAGTATTTGTTGCCACAGTAATGCTATTTTTCCTGATATTTAGGCCCTATCCACACATTCTTTCTACACCAGCAGCTCAAACAATGTCTGCCTATGCCGGACAAACCCAGTATTCAGGAATGCAGCAACCAGCGGTCTATACAGCCTACTCACAGACAGGACAGCCATACAGCCTACCTACTTACGGTATTTGACCTCTTATTACTTCTCCTTACATAGAAGTAAGAGCAATGCTGATGTGAACATTTTTGCCTTTTTATTATTATTATTATTATTATTTTTCCCCACTGTAAGAAAATATTTTAAAGAATCAGTTGAAAATTAATTTCTTATACAGATTTGGGTGTAATGTTGCCAGGCATCAAGACAGAAAGTGGGCTCTCGCAGACACAGTCACCACTGCAGAGTGGGTGCCTCAGTTACAGTCCAGGTTTTTCCACCCCACAGCCAGGCCAAACACCATATTCATATCAGATGCCAGGTGAGTAGCCCTTGCTGTCATGCATCGTCCTGCCCTGCTGCTGTCGATGGCCCGCTATTCCCTCATTTTTATATTTTCAGTTCATTTTTGTGATCTCTAGCAAATATGCGTGTCATTGGCAGCTACTTTCACCTCTACAATATAAAGCCAGATTTTATTTTATTTTTTCCAGTATTAACATGTATACATATATTCGTTTTGGTCATTATCTAATCTAAATCATGACATGCAATGCAGTCCTTATTTGCAACTTAAGTTTTTTATGGGGTAAAATCACATGGCAAGACTGGAAGCATTAGTTGTATTTACCGGAGAACAGAAGTCACTTTCCCTTGTTTCCATGTTTCTGAGTATGACATCATTAGATGCTTCTTTTAGAATTTCTCCTTAATTCATATCTATTCTTGCATTTATTATTCAATTTATAATTCATTTATTGCCCTTTGATCATTGATACTTTATCTGAATACATTTTTAGTTTCTAATACAATGGCAAATTTTTTAAATATTGCAAGTGCAATATTAATCATCTGAATTATCTTGAAAACATGGAAATGCCTCATTACAGGTTGATTAAAAACAACCAGATCATTAAAATATTATTTTTTAAAAAAAAAAGATTTTTGTTTCATAAGTGAACATACATGTAAGCATTACAACTTATAAGGAAATAAAGGAAAAAGAGAATAACAATATCTGAACAGAGGTGAGACACTGTAATACACTGAAAATTGCTTTTGAGATTACTGTAATGACTTATTGTCAATACCTTCCTTCAATTGTGAGAAAAAGGCTGTATGCCTGTATGCATGGAAGTAGCATTTCATTTCTTTTAAAGTCTCATTGTAATGTTTTATTATTTAAATGAAAAATAAAAATTGTTTGCTCCTCTGATTTATCTATGCCTTAACATGAAATTCTGTATTTAGAATTGTATTTTGATTCACAAGTTATTGCAACTAATCACAGTTTTAATTTTAGGTTCTAGTTTTACACCATCATCCACTATTTATGCAAACAATTCTGTTTCAAATTCTACAAACTTCAGTAGTTCACAACAGGTATGAATATCAACATTTTTCTTTGTGCATTATAAAAGTATTTCTGTAACTCTAATGATGGCGTGTTATTTAAGTTTAGATTTTTTATGCTCAATGAGACTTACTGTGGTTCAGTGCTATTTTCCGTGGAAAACAATGAAAGTCCCAGTGGATGCCTAGTTTCATCTTTTGGCACCTAAATACTTCATCAATCTTCCCGTAGTCTTCTAATAAATATTCTTAAACTAGAAAATGTAAAATAAAATCCGGCAGCTCCTTGCATAAGTCATTTGATTGCATACAGAAATACTTTATGGAAAAATTGCTTGTTACTCTACTCAGTTAACTGCATTTGCCCTTTTAGGATTATCCATCATACACAGCTTTTGGCCAAAACCAGTATGCACAGTATTACTCAGCATCAACATATGGTGCATATATGACCTCAAACAACTCGGCTGATGTCACTTCATCATCATCATCAACCTACCAGTTACAGGAATCTCTCCCTGGCCTGACTAGTCAACCAGGTACAGATCTACATTCAGGTGAAAACAAAATTTTAATCTTATCCTGTATTTGTATAAAGCCAAGATTTCCATGTCTACCCTGGTGATTTTGTACTGTTTGACACTTTAAGCTCATGCCTTTCAGGAAACTTTATTTATCATGCAAACCAATCAAAATAAGCTTTCTGTTTGTTTTTGTTTGTTTGTTTATTTAAGAAATCTGTGTAACTTGTTTGTAAGTTAAAAACAAACAAAAAAACAAAACCAAACCACTTCTTTGCAGTTTGACATTATCTGTGGAAGGAGTGGACTGAAATTGTTGCAATGGTCTGTTAGGGATCTGTTAGTACCAAAAACAAATGTACAGTAATAAACCTTAAATAAAAATTCAGTCAGATCCCCAGTTACTGGCAGTGTAACATTCTGGTATCTACTTGCATATTCTGAAGTGTTACTGCAAATGATTTAAAACACTATGTTTTTCTTCATTTAATTATGCCCCAATCATACCAGCAAGTGTACATGCATTTTATTCAAAACGTATAGAAGCCAGACTTGCTAATTCACAAATTTAGGTGACTAAGAATAGAGTGATCAGTTATTAACACAATTCTTTAAAACAAACAAACAAACAAAAAATTAAAGTAATTGAAACTGTGAAAAAGATAGCTCCAAAGAGAAATCAGGAGACTAATTTTGCCTGCCCAACTCTGCCCCCTTGTGCATATGCATTACAACACAGTATTTAGTTACGCATCTGTGTTTTTAGGGCATCACTGTTGGATAATGACAGCTCCTCATTTTTTCTCATTATCATTATAACCCAGTTCACAGTCATTTATTTTCTCTGTTATACATGTCATGAAAATGCAGATGTTAACCAAGGATTTTTTTTTCCATACTAGAGTTCCTGAACATCTCACCAATGTATTTTCCCACATTTAATCTATATGGGACTAAAGTACATCAAGATAAAATTATGCCTTTGAAATGATGCATAGTACAGTTCAGAGTCTCAAACTTCTCTGTGGGCTGGCTTAGGAACTTACAGCCACAGTCAGATGTGTGGTTAACCTTACTGGGTGAATAGAGCCTGTTTTTTCATCCTTACTTTCCTATATTGTTTCAATTATTTCAGGAATTCCTTAAAAATCTATCCCAGTTTTATTTCATATTTATATCCTAAACAGCCTACTTAGAGCTGCATGTAGCATCTGTGAGAAAGGAGATAATTGCCAGCTGCCTGGCCCAGTGCAGTTAGAGCAATCTTGTAGGGACAGTGGCTTCACATATACAGCGTGGTTAAAGTCTGCCTTGCCCACAGGCTGTGACAATTTATGAATACACTAACAAACTGGTTTTGGATTAGGGTCTGAAAAGGGAAAATGTGCTTTGCTCACAAAGTCAACTCATTCTGTAAATTTTCCTAATTCTCATCCTAACAACTGAACACTGATAAACATCATGGTAAAATTGTTATAATAGTGTGTAGAAAGGAAGGGTAATACTGTGTAGAAGAGTATAGGCAAGGCCTCATACTTCATGTAAGCTGCTTAAATTTACTGAAAACTTTAGAATGTTTAATTTCATGAGTTGATTTTTTTTTCCTGCTAGCTTTTTTCCTCAGACTGATCTTTAAATTGTGTATATATGTGCATGCATTTGCATATTTGTGGTATGGCATGGTATGGATATGGGGAGATCATAGAATCACAGAATGGTTTGAGTTGGAAGGGACCTTAAAGACCACCTAGTTCCAACCCCCTGCCATGGGCAGGGACACCTTCCAAGAGATCAGGTTGCCCAAAGTCCCATCCAACTTGGTTTTAAACACTTCCAGGGATAGGGCATCCACAACTTCTCTGGGCAATGCATGTTCTCTTGGTTTTTGATGAAAACATAAAATGCCTCAAAGAGCAATTTTAGGAAGAAAAGTAAAGATACAACTTAAAATCAATTGAAATTCCAGCAGTTGCAGAACATTCATGATAAAGCACGATCTTATGTAATGTATTTTCAAAAGAGTGGAAAGAGTATTCACAATCGATTTTTTGATAATTGTGCATGTCTGGTGCACTTTTCCTTGTTCCTTTGTTATTCTATATTTTTATTTGAGAAAATCAGACAGCATTTTCCCTTTGTCTCAACCTTGTGTATCTGTTTCCTAGAAATGCTGTGTAGATATCTTATGTCTTAAAACTACCTTAGTATTGAATAGCAAAACAGACAAATTAGGAATTGACAAAAGAAAAGAATTTTACATAGCTTAAACAGATAGAAAAAATCTTGAAGGCTGCACATCTATGAAACAGTAAGGACTTTTCTTATTTGTGGATTGTTTAAGCGTATGAACTTCTTTTCCTTTTAAGTAAGTTGTGCATCTGAACTTACAAATCTGCCCACTCACTCCTTATTTCTGTGAAGTGCTGAACTGGTCATGAGACCCTTTATTGAGAGTGCAACACCCACTTTGAGAATACATGACATGCCTGTGCCATTGTGTGTCACTGTAAAAATAAATTTATATGCATGAGATTCAGTGTCTTGGATATAGAAATCACTTCAGATAGATCATACTGCAGAGGTTCAGTACTCAACATGTTTGCTGGCTGCCTAACAGACCTTCATTGCTTGGTCCTAAGAGTTACTCCAATTAAAACATAAGATTAAACACAGTAAGGCACTTCATTCTTCCGCCATCTCTGCTAGCTGCTAATTCAAATTAGTCTCTAGTACTCTCCATATACACAGGACTTCTTGTGATAAAAAGCCCCATCAGATCAAGATTTAAATATCTGTTATAATTTTATTTGTTGACCAAGTAAAGAAAATGAGATGAAAATTGAAATAGGCATTACTCTCTCTACTACTCATAACAACTGATAACACATTATGGGTCTGGTCTTTGCTTCTACTAAAGAAAGGGATTCTTGGCAAAAGTCCTGTTTTTTTGAGGAGCTTGTGGACTGTCAATAGGCTGCTGGGATCCAGAGACAGCCACTTCCACAGAAGTCTCACTGGAAGACAGGGAGAAGATTCAGTGTCCCCTGCTCCTGACAGTATTTGGTGAGAGGCTGCGACATGCTCGGCTGGAACAGGATACAAACACACACAAGACAGTCAGTGGTAGCTTTCCACCATTACACACGCCAGAAGTTGTCTCATTGAGAACTTGTTCTGGCCTGTGCCCACACTTTTCTCCAGCTTAAGTGGCACAACTGTGTTTTAACAGGGAGGAGGGGATGCTTGCATCAAAGTACAGGTGAGAAAAAAATGTTCTGAATATGAACTACCTCTGTTTTTACCAGTTTTGGTGTAACTCCCTAACCTCTGGTTGGAGCTGCTGCAAGGTCTCTGTGGCATGGAAGGCTTCATGCTGGACATGAACCAGTGTATGAATATGTGCACGAACATCTGTGATGAAGTGGTCATTCAACGTTCCAGTTTTAACATTTTCCTCTTGTTTTATTGGATCTTTGATGCTGCTCATAGTTCCAGTGAGAGAAGGCTATGACGTGTACTTATTAGGCATGTGCTAAATATTGGAAAAGCTAAAAGAATTCAAATATTACAATAAAAATTTCTGTCTAATGTTAACTGCAGTAGAAAATCTTTATAAGGGTAAGGTTTTTGGTACTCTTTGGTACTAGAATTTCTCAGATTCTTTTACAGAGCTGAATTTTTAATAAGTTTTCCTTTTATCAGTATTGACCTCATTTCTAAAGCAAATTAAAGATAAGAAAATGCAGTTGCTCATTTAGCCTGCTGTTGGTAAAAAGCAAATCAAACAATTAAGCCTACAGTTTTTCAAAAAAAATAAAAATAAAAATCACTACAGACTTATGCAGTTCTAAAATAGATGCATACCTTGCATTCAAGTAAGAGACAGCTGCTCATTCTGATTTAGAGATTAGTGTAATGAAATAAAGTTGGCTCTAAATATATAGGACTTAGAACGTACAGTGATTAGTTACAGTACTGATTAATGGCTAATTATGCAATCACATACAGTGTTGGCCCAAGCAGAGGCCTGGAGCAACTGGTAATGGCTAATGCTAAATGAAACTTGAAGTTGTTTACTTCAGTTGTTAGATACTTTCAGAGAAGATTTAGAAAATAGGGTGTTGTTCTTTTATATATATTTTATTTTTGGTAGATTGGAGTAAGCACGCTCATTGAAAACAGATGTTTTAATATATTACTGTAGATTACTGTAGAAGTGAGCCTTGATTTTCTTGTAAAATCTTGGCATGTTATAAATATGAAAATTTTTGTGATAAGAATGTAAACATTCATATTCAGTTATTTAGTTTTTGACTCTTTTGCTGGGTTTTGTTTTTGGATTCTTTTTCCATTCTGTCAGAGTAGCTGGGAAATTATAGTTTTGTACATAACACTTGTATACTCAAAACTTCTTTTGAAGTCAGTATCAGTTTTTGCTGTGCAAGGAATGTGATTCTGAAACACCTTTTTGTACATTCTTACATTTAGAAAAGTATATTTTGCTGTTCTACTTATGGAGAAAGAACGAAGATAATGTGACCTTATTGATTGCTCCACGACCTGCAGTGTCGTTATTGACATCAACACCATTCTGGGAATAGAAATAAGTAGTCAATAAGAACTCTCTCCCCATTGTGTAGGGACAAAGTAAAAACACTATGGGAACATTATTAATTAGATATTATTATTGCTGCCTAATTTCCCCATCATTTCTTTTCTGATAAGAGTTTCAGCTGAAAGACAAGAGAAAATACCACAGAATATATATGATCAGGACAGACCTATCTAAAATGGCACCTGGAATAAATTCTCAAATTACAGTTCTGAATATCTCTTCTTAGCAGCTGCCTGAAAGTTTGGCTATATTCTGCACAGCCAGAGACACACATTGGTTTTACAACATTGAACTAGTCATCATCTATTTTGAGAAGAAAATAGTAGTATACTCTTCCAGGTGACGGTAGAATAATTAGGGTACTTTGTCAGGAAGTGAGAGAGACAGATTTGATTTCCTCCTGTTTCATGGAGGATTCATCATCTTCCACTTGGATGTGCAGGTATATGGATTCTGAGTCATGAAAGCATCTCTGTATTTATACTTATGTATACATATATATATCAGTCATTCAGTCAAATAAACAAATGTGCCTCAGAGAGGTCAACAGAACCTAGATATGTCCTTCTTCCAGGTAAATATCCTAACCAATATGCTCAGGATCTAACTTTCTTCATGTTCTGCCCTGTCCTTAAATCTTGAATTCTTTCCCCATAATGCCTAGAGCTCCCATTCAGGAATGCAACATTATGGGCTTAAATCTTATTCTTCCAAGAAATACAACAGTATTTTCTTTCCATACAAGATATGTAAGTATATCTTCCTAGTATATTTATTTTAATAATATTTTGTATGTGGTTCACTGTAAGGTATAAATAAATGATGGAAGAGACGAAGAATTTAACTGTGGTGTTACGTTACACTCAGACTCTCACTTAAGATTGTGTTCTATTTTTTCTTCTTAGACTAGAATTGTTTTCTTTGTTGTGGAGAGAGAAAGAGGTGAATGACTCAGGGAAGGTCATAGAAACTTTCAATCATGCAAGTTGGAAGGGACTTCTACTGGTCTTTTGGTCCAAACTGCTCATGGACGAGCCAATTTATATCATATTGCTCAGGGTTCTCTCCAGTCAAGTTTTGAGTATCTGCAAGGATGGAGAACTCACAGACTCTCTAGGCATCTGTCCCAGGGCCTGACCACTCTCACAGTGAAGAACTTTTTCTTGTTCTAACCAACAGGAATATCCTCTGCTGTGATTTGTATCTGTTGTTTCTTGTCATTTCTCTCTACAGCTCCACGGAAATTCCCTCAGCCTTTCCTCCTATGTGCTCCAGCCCTTTAACTGTTGTGGTTGCTCTCAGTTGGACTAACTCCAGCTTGTCAATCTCTCTCTGGTACCTGGGGACCCAGAACAAAGCCTTTTTTCAGACATTGTCTTGCAAGATCTGAACAGAGCAGAAAATCACTCTTCTTGATCTGCTGGCCACTTTCTCTGTTTCCTGGTGGAGTTTGGCAGTCTTAGCAATCCTCTTTACTAAAAATGTATGGTGTTCAGATTCCAGTTCAAAATCAGATTCATCATAGATAATTCTTTTGAAACATTTGTACCAGTTTTTTTGTTGTTGTTGTTGTTGTTTTGTTTTTTTTCAGAAGTGGCATCATGAGCACTTCTAACAAATATTGCCAAACAAACAAACAACAATAAAAAAGCCCAGAAAATCACAATTACATGCAGCACGAGGAATCCCTTGAATCAAACTCTATAGTAGATGTCAGATCTAAGCTGTACCCATTCCTTCACTGGTAGAGAAAAAAACAAATCTTTAATAGTCTAGATAATGAAAGAGTATTTATGTAATTTAGCACTCATGAACTTCACCAAACTGTATTTATTGCTAGCAGTTTTAAAGGGGCACTGAAAATACTGTGTTACGAAGAAAAGGATAATTTCCAGTTACTGAGATGCGGTGTAAAAATGCTTTAGAAGGCCAAGTTACACACCATCCTTCCCGGAGGTACCTTCTTTGGTCTGTCTTACATATCTGCTGTTGTGTGTGATCACCTCCAAAGCCATTTGTTACCAACAGAAGCAAAGCAGATTACATTTAAAAAGTCAGGGGTATAAGCCTGAGCATTAAGAGCAACTATGCCATACTAGATCAAAGGTCCTTCTAGCTCAATGTCTTTTCTCTGGCAGGAGACAGTGGCCAATACTTAGAGAAAGATGATCAGACTACAGCAAATACGACTTTCCACTTTTTTTGGTAGTAAGTGGAATAATACATTTAAAATTGTGACTTTCCTCTGCCAATTCATGGTCAGAGTTAAAGTGGGAAGAAAAAAAAAAAAAAAAAAAAACTCTACTAGAGGAGGAGACAGAGGAGGAGATGAAGCAGTCTTGGTATTCTGGTGTGTGTGGATGAGTACCAAAGGGTGTTCTGGTAAAACACAGGACTTGGAAATAAGTCCAAGTGAACTCCAAAAATGGGAAATAAACTTTTTTTAACTAAAACACACTTCATGTTTTGATAAGTCATTCGTTCATTCGTATGACTTCTAAAATACATCTTCCTTGGCTCTATCAATATTTTGCTTATGCTCATGTATGTATGTGTAGGTCTGCACAAGCGTATGTATTATTTTTATCTCTCTCTTATTCTACTAAGATTTATAACATTTCCTTTGTAAAGTCAAAAGTGTTTGTGGCATCTGCAGACTCCTTCTACACTGGACAAACTGCTTATCAGTCATTTTGTACAATTTATTTAGGCACATTTCGTGGTTGTGTTTGCATACAGGTCTGTCTAGCTGTGGAAAAAAAGTTTATTACTTAAAAATCCGACACTAATTTTGCTATGAATGGTTGACTTTACAGGGGAGTTTGACACAGTACAGAGCCCCTCCACGCCAATCAAAGATCTTGATGAGAGAACATGTAGGAGTTCTGGGTCAAAGTCTCGGGGTAGAGGGCGGAAGAATAATCCATCACCCCCTCCGGACAGTGACTTGGAGGTATGCCTGCAGTAATTGATGAATGGTAATGTGGAAGTTTCTTCTGATGAAAAGTAAATTCTGAAAAGTACAGCTGTGGAAATAGCTTAAGGCACTTTAGAAAACATAATGGACTTGATGTCGCTAACTGAACTTAACAGATATTAGCTGCTGTTTTAATATACATGTACAATGAGACATTACAGTTCTGTACGACAAAGAAAAGTAAATGTGATTCAGCCTTCCACTTTTTAGCTCTGACTGTGGGTCCTTTAGTTCTTCATACAATAGAACCACAAAATTGTGAGACTTGTTTATTCAAAATAGTCAGAGTTTCTTTCAGTTTTTGGAATAGGAAATCTCAAATATGTTTCTCAGCCTTACTACATTTATTTATGAATGCAGTGTAAATATGCAGGATCATCTGGCCATAGCCTTTCAAGTACTTATGAACAGACCTGTTTTTATGTTTTAACTGATGTCAGTGGATTTCAGTGATGCAGCTGACATGAGTAAAGTTATGACAGTACTTAAGTAAGTGCAATATTGATGCCTTAGTGAAGAAATATATCTACCTAATATATGCAGGGATGATTTAAAACACAGATGACCTCTTAGCAAGGGGGTAATTATAGTCTTAGTACTCCTGCATTAGCAGCGTGCTACCTTAATGCAACAGGAGAAGAAGCTCAGTGCCTTCATGTATGAAACGCTGGCATTGGAAGAATGTGCTGCCCGCCTGTGTGCTGTGCCTCCTACTGCCACGAGACTGGTTTTCGGAGTGGGTAGCCCCAGACAGCCACGCTGCCTGTGCCTTCACTGAACACCTCTGGGTACAGCAGAAAACAGACTTGGCTAGGACTTGGCTGATGACACAGTCACTGTTGGGGTGACAGGATAGGCTGCAGTGCAAAGCACTGAATGCACACGCCAGGTACATTGCTTTTATACAGAAACTGTTATTAACATATATTTTTTTAATCCTAAAATAAGATTTAAATCCTGTATGACATTCTATGTGGCAGGTAGTACTTTTACCCAGGACTTGATTCTCGCTATGCAGGAGAAAAGAATCTTGAGTCACAGATTTGTTAAGTTACTAAGAGGAGTATCTGAGTTTATCATTAAGATAACACTTGCATTTGACCCCCATCATGTTTCTGAAATCTGTGTTATGCAACTTTTTTGAAAAGCTTTTTAAGGGAAGAATAAGAAATGGTTGAACAGTTGAAATCATAGAATCATTCAGGTTGGAAAAAGACCTCTAAGATCACCTAGTCCAACCTTTAAGTGTTACTGTCCGTCTGACTTTTTACCAATAGATGCATAACATACTATTCTTGCTGATTTTCAGAGAAAACCTGCTTAGTTAAGTTACAGTTAAAGTTTAGGACTAAGCTGAATTTTAGGCACCATGGGTAGGGTGGTTGTGGGACTCTGATGTTATTTATTTGTTAATACTGTCTCCACTTCTGTTTTCAGCGTGTATTTGTTTGGGATTTGGATGAAACAATCATAGTTTTTCATTCGCTGCTTACGGGATCCTATGCACAAAAGTATGGCAAGGTATGTGATCCATGATTTTCGTGTTGATTCACTGTATCATAGCTGTCTGGCCTGTACACCTATGTGTTCATAATGGCTTCAGGGAAGGTAGAGGGAAAGTGTGCAGTAAACCCCATTTTCAGAAGGTTAACATGAAAAAGTCAAGGAGAGAAATGAGATAGACTCTAAGCACAAAACATAAAGCAGGACTGAAGCAGATGTTACAAATGAGGGAAGAGTTTATAGAAGAACAAGGACAAGGTCCCTGAGGTACATTGGAACAGACATTCCAGGCAGACAATGGATTCGACGGGCAAATGGAAATAACTGACAGCATTTGGATGCATAGAGGAAGAAATAAGAAAACTGGAATGATGGGTTTACAGGGAAACTGATGAATCAGGATAAGTAAGACAGACCTGTTTAAGCGCCAGCTGCAGATGTTATTCTTTTACTCCCTAGCTTTTCCATTGCATCTTTGGTCCCACTGGCTGGCTCTAGTCTGAGTAATGCTAGGGAGTGAATCCCTCTCCCCACCAGACAGTTGCACTCATTCTCTTTCCTGCAAGGAGATCCAAAAGACATTCAGGTCACAGAGCAGCAAGTGGGAAAGCAACAGGAAGAGGGAGGAAAAGAGGGAGGGAGTGAAGGAGGGAGAGGAAAGGAGCCACAGTCCGCTGGATGATAAGGTGGGGTTGCCCTGATGAGTCAGCAGGGAGTCCTGCTGGTGGCAGGAGCAAGGGGGAGAAGGGGTTGGGGAAAAAAACAGCATGTAGCAGTGGGAGTGGGCTGCCAAGAGGGACAGAAGTTAATCAAACAAAACCATTAGGGCAGATGTATAGACGGGAGAAAAATGGACAGGGAGAATGTTGGTACACATGCAAAAGGTTTACTAGGTGCTTTGCCATTCAAGAGTAATAAATGCAAACCTATTTTTTCTTAAGAAAAACTTAAACAAGCAGAAGAACTGCTTGTTTGTCGTAAGTTTCCTGCCTCTTTATCTCTGCCAGAATCAGATGCTTAAGAGAAGCCTGTGAGAAAGCGTACATTAGAGAAATGTTTTCCACACCCAAACTCCCCAGCCAATGGGCCAGAAATTTCCAAAGCCAGAACCTGCAGATTATAACTGCTGATGGGCCAGTCCTCTGTGTTTCAAGGCAGATGTTTGCGGTTATAAAAAGAGAAAGCTAATAAGAAAACTCACAGGCCCAGACAAAAATCTGATTTTCTGGAATGCTAAGATAAGAGTAGTTATTCATGTCTTGTACAAAATAGGCTTGTTTATGTTGCAGCTTAACAGTGCCATATCAGTATGCATTTCAATACCCTGTCAAAAACTTCTCTTCTACTGTTTTTCAAACACTGTAACAACAGCTACTTTGTAAGAAACATTTCTAATTAGCAAATCAAGAGAGAAACCTAGCTGAACATGAACATTTGTATTACTTTTGTGTGTAGCCCACAGACTACCACAGAGCTTGCAGAATTGCCACAGTGATGCTGTCGTTTCTTTCATCCCTGTTTGATTGTGCCCATAGGATGTTTCCATCTCATGCACCTCACATACTCCGTAAGCAAAGTCTGAATCAACTATTACAAAGTTTTAAAAATCAGAGCAGATTTTTCTAATTCTCAAACATTTATGGATAACTATAAACTGTCTTAAAGACAGCTACAGAAAAGTAATTCCTCTTGGATTCTTGCTTTTGTTATGAGTTTGAATATTTCAGAAAGACCAGTGCTACTGGTCTTTAAGAACTCAACTGTTACTATACTTGATTCTCCATACAGAGATGTTAGAAACAGTAAAGGCATATTAACAGCCAGTAGTATTGCCAGCAGATACAGTTGGCTTGTATAAACCAAAAATATCCCAAGGGCAAGTGAAATTAATGTATTTATACTGCTGACATCAGCATCAGTAAACAAATGTCATGGACAACCATGAAGTAAAAGGAGTGGAATTCTTAAGTAACTTTTTTTTTTTTTTAATATATGTACACTGATAAACAACATCCATATAAATAGAGAAATGTGTTCATTTCCAGGGACTGTAATAGAAAATTAGTAGACTTTTTCCTTTTTTTTTTTTTTCCTACAGTAACTACCTTTAACATATTTATAGAGAACTTAATGAGAAAGTACCAATTAAGCTGGAATATGTGTCTTGCTGACTGCAACAGTAGACTGGGGCAGTGCAAAAGGGAATACAGGGAGAGCTTATCATTAGTAGGCTTTAACTTTTGCATGTCATTGAAGTGTTGTCTAAACTTAAGATGGGATCTGTCTGAGCCTAAGTGCCTAAGAGGTTAGACATAAGAGAAGGGAAAGATAGCACAGCTGCACCTCAGTAAGCTTCTGATGCATGACCTTTCTAGCAGATGTAGCCCTTATCATTCCTGCATATGATCTCTATCTATAAACAAGGTCTTAATCCAAACCAAGGTTATGAGAATTGGATCACTATGAGGATAAATAACTCATGAATAGTGAAGTTCCCAGTGAGCACAGTGGTCTTTCAAAAGTGTTGCAGGTGCTACTTGTTCCTAGAAAGCCTGTACAATTAAAAATTCTCAGGGTACTACAAAATAATAATGATACTAAATTTTTTTTTGTGATGATTTGTTCTCTGATAAAAAAAATAAAAATAAAATTAAAGGTGTGTAATATTACATAAATGCTCAGTTGCACATGTGTATTTTTTCCATATGTATTTTGTATAACAATTGGGTTTAAATATTCTATATTTTAATACTCTAAATGAGATTAGAGTCTTTATTGTGAACTCTGGGGAAGGGAAGGAGTCTTTTTATACCAAGTGTGCTCACTTTGTACTTTCAAAGGGTAAAATGCTGTGTTTAGGACCAGTGCAAATACACAAACAAGCAAGGATATTTACCCTCAGTTCTCTTACATCTATTTCTTGATGTGTGAACTTTCATTCTCCTTTTTCATTATGTCTTTACCTAATTTCTGCCAGTGAGCAGGTAAAAACAAAATATTAATAATAATAATAATAATAATAATAATAATAATAAATCTCTCTTTTCTGTGCATTATAGACTGCATGGAGTGCAGTGTGTGGGGTTGGCTGTCATGCTGTTATAGCTAGGGGGAGAGACCAGCAAATTGCTGCCTCTTACCTCAGCACTGGTAGTATAGCTTTGAACTCCACTGAAGTGGGAGAGATTTGGCCAGAGGCGGATCAATGTATCACTTTAAAATATCAAGATATAAAGCATATCCAGAGAACGATTCTGTGTCTTGCTGTTTTCTACCTGTTGGTGCTTCTGTCTGACTTTTGGTGTAGTGGTTATTTGATCACATTGGTCAGAATTAACATAAGGAGAGAATAAAAACTACCCTATACCTCTGTTAGGTTTCAGGGTAACTGTGCTGCTTCCCAGCATTGAAAGTACCTCTCATTGTTCACCTCATTTGCTCATCTGCCTCGTACTTCATAAAATTAGTACATTTCTATTTTTAATTATTTACTACAGTAGTAAATCATGAACATCATCATTTGAGCTGTTATATTATGACTTGTGTGGCTGATGATGGTTTTTGCAGCTGAGCACCAGTTGGCAGATACACTCTTCTACAATGCTGAACTCTTAAGTAAGGATTTGTTGATGTGACAGGACATGTGTTATATTTCATCATCTGTTAAAGTTTATGAGGTACATTCTTATTCCCTGTGAGCAGCATATATTCTCTGTTCCGTTATATTCCAGTTATTCTCACTGATATAAGGCTGATTAAGCTGCATTTTTTCTACCTCAGAGCATTTATATTTCACTCATTTCCCCCAGGTCAAACCAGAGGGCAAGGATGCACAGATAAGTGCTGTGACTTAAAGTGAAACTGGTCAAAAAAAAAAAAAAAAGTATGAAAGTCCCTCATACCCTTGGGAAGATGAGAATGTGATCTCCAAGTGCAAAAATCAAAACCAATCCACACTTCATGATCACATCTTGACATTTTTTATAGAATTGCTAATGCCAGAAAGTTGTCAGGGAGGCCGTGTTAACCTTGTAGACTTCTCTGGAACAGGCTCCGAAGGATTTTATTGCTCACATGCCGCTTGTCTAGTCATTAAACAGAAAAACTTTGTCACTATTAGCACACGTTGACACTCTCAAATTCACTCATGAACATGCTTTAGTTTGTCTATATTAATCGTGTATCTCTCATAACTTCCAGTTGTGCTCTCCATTCACTCCCTCATTGTCTGAGACCTCTGAGTCCATTTTCCTACTGCCTTCTGGAGAGCACGGAACAGAAACTCCTTGTGGAGTACGTGAGTTGTCCTTCATCAGCCACCAGATATGGTTTTTAAGAGATGTATTCTCTTCCTCCAATACCACCTATGTGAAACTCTCCTGGGAACGAGTGTCCCCTATGAGATTGTGAGAGCTAAACTTAAATCTGGGATTCCTGTGTAATGTAGGGAAGTGTCTTTAAGCTAAAAAATATTAGTATATAACTTAAACAAATCTGGGATTCCTGTGTAATGTAGGGAAGTGTCTTTAAGCTAAAAAATATTAGTATATAACTTAAACATTTCCAATCTTTTTCCAGAGGTCAATGCTGTTGTAAGTCTGCTCAGGACAGCCATCCATTGAAAATCTGTTCTTAGAACATTATTCATATATTTTGCTTGTTTGATTTCTTGCTTATGTTTAACACTTCGTGCATACAAATTCCTGTCAAAATGAATCTACCTGACTGCCTGTTTACCTGTTTGTTATGTGAGGCTTTGTATAAAATTGTTTGGTATGTTTGTATTTTATTTTTCCAAGAAATTAAGTTATTTTTGAACATCTAGTGCTGAAAACTGACCTTCCAACATAATATTAAATAGTTTTCTTCCACTAATGACCACTGAGCTTTTGGGACTTTATTCAAGCCACTTTTCTCTTGGTCAAAACATATAAATATTGGTTGTCCCAGGATATTTTTACCTAGTCTCCCAGGAGGCATTCTAGTGGATGGACCAGTCTAGTAGAAAAGTCCATAGGCAGACAGTCTGGCTCCAGTTTAGTGCCTTCAAAATAATGTAACTAAAGTGGTATTTTGGTATACAGAAGTGCCATAGCTGGTCCTGTTTCCTTTGCATGCATCTGACTAAGATCATGCTTCTGAGGGCCAAAGAGTTATGCTTCTTTATTCTGCAAATTATCTGGGGAAAACTTCCAGATTAGTTTTGTTCTGTTTTGTTTAGTTTCTTAATTATTATTATTATTATTGTTTTTGTTATTGTTATTATTATTATTTCCTCTTTTGTATGTGCTTGTGCAGAGTAGCACAGAACAACAGTCTGCCTTTTATTTAATTTCTCAATTTGCTGTGCTCGAATCTATATCAGCTGCACATTTCTCTCTTTTCAATTCAGTTCTTTGTGCCACTTGAGTCAGTCTGCAACTCCTGTTTTGAGCTGAAAGACAGTAAAATAAAGATTGGGATGTTCCCCCACATTCTGCAAACATTATAAAACCACAAGACACTGACAAATCTGCTTCCTCTGTTTATTTTTGTATGTGAAAGGATGGACTTACATGGCAAGAGCTGGAACTTGATGTCTAATTCTTGTTAAACAGTTGCAGTGCGTGTTTGTTCAAATTTATTAAAGGAGGAATTGTTCCTGTCTTGAGATTTCAATTACAGTGACTCTTCTTAGTAGATGTTGTTACATGGAGATCCCAGACTGATTTCATGCTAAACTGAAATGAAGTCTCTTTGTTCTATTTTATTTTATAGTACCTGGCAATATCCTACACATGCCTTTGTCAAAACAGGAATGTAAGAAATCTCATTTTAACAGTAATAAAGTCAGGCATAGTTGGTTACAAAAATGCTACTAATAAGAAAATCGTAAAAGCTATGTCATATTTATATCTTTCAAGAATACTAGGCAAGGCAGGAAATTGTGATACATATTTGGTAGTTTCTGTAAAAATAAATTGGATTATAATGGAATATGTTATAGCATATTTCCTCATTTCACTCCACTTCTACCCAGGAAGGGGAAAAAAGAGGCTGAGAATCAGAAGTTTAAGATTCCAGTCTTGGAAGTACTCCAGTGAATAACTTAACTCACATAAATAATAATGAGTTACCACCTGTGCATAAAGCTATGCACATACCTTAGTGTTCATAGGACTGAGGCAAAAAAACATATTGCAGAAACTCTTTATTATATTGTATCTAAGGAGAAAAAAAAAAATCATAATTTACTGTGCACAGAAGAAACTGCAAGAGAAAGGAGAGAGGAACACGTGTATATGTGATGACATTTTGATAAAAGCATTATGGCTTGATGAGGAATCTCATGAGTCCAAAGTATTTTTATGATTTGTGTTCTAAGTATCTTACACGAGTTTTTGCAAATCTCCTAACGTGCATTCCTTAAACATCCCCTTGGAAAACTGACCTTTACACTTGCTGCTGCCTTCACCCACATGGCTTTCAGATCCAGTGAACATGATTGCAGAAGACATATGGGATGAAGTTACATTACTAGGCACTGCCTTTGGTTTTTACTTCTGAAAGGTAGTCTAGACCAGTTCAAAGGTCAATATAGAAATATTGCCTTTCAGTGCCAAAGAATTGGATCTAACTTTGGATCATTACAATTTCTTACACACTATTCTTCTCAAGTCTGACTTTTTCATGAGCAAGGGTCAAAATATGTCTATGTTTCAGATTTTACCATTAGTTTTTTAAGTGCTTCAGGGCAGAAGCCATCTTTTAATCTGTCTTTGTGAAGCCCTAGAGTAGCAGATGTATGATCCTGATTGGGAAGCCTTTGATCCTAATACTAATGAATGATCATTTGAGGTTTTGAATGGGGTGTTTCTTGTTGTTCTCTTTTTTTTTTTTTTTTTTTTTCCAGATGGGAACATACTGGTAAACTTTTAGACTTGTAATCTCAAGGTATTTTAAAAAAAGATTTCTAAAAACTCACGAGTGTCAATCACTTTAAATTATGAAATTTAGATTTTTGTTCTTGTTTTAATGAGAAGAGTATCACATCCACTTTTGAAAAATATTGTAGTATCTTAAGTGTAAAATGTTAGCTGAACCTCACAAGCTCAGGCAGATGATTAAGGCAGTGGAATAACTAGTTACCAGCTATCAGGTAGACATCAGAAACTGTCCATATGAGCTCTTATCCTTAAAGAAACGTAAGATAATATAATTTGCCTCAACCTCTTTCCTAGCAAGCCTAGCAAAATCAAGTTAATTGCCTCACATTTGCTGCACAATAAAGGCTCTTAGACAAACAGCTATTGCAGAACAGGAAATTTCTTGTATCTTGCTGAGGTAGCATGATTTGATAAAATGAAAGCTGACCTACAAGCAGATAGCAACATTTTGAATGAATCCCATCCAGGGACAGGAATCCTGTATTTCAAAATAACTGAAGGGATTATCTGTAACAAAATCAAACTTGCATATGCTTTCACATTACTGTAGAGCACTTAAAGAATTGTGCCATAGATTGTAAACATGCTGAAGAATACTTAGAAGAATGCTTGCAGGCACTTTGCAGAATACCTGCAATAAAACCATACAGGAGATCCTGGGAATTCTTCAGTGAGTGCACAGGAGAACAGTACATATTTAGACTGGAAAGGACAAAGCACAGTGAAAATGCATATTGGAGCAGCAGAGTTTAGGGAAGAACTGATATAGGCATAAGCATAGGTAAGGCAGTGATGATTTATCTAAAGAGAAACTCAGTTTGGGGAAATGGACAAGTGTTCAGACTGCCTTTTATACTTTTCTAAAGCAGAAACATTAGAAATTGAAAAGGCCTCATAAACCATACCTTCCTATCAAAGGGTAGGATAATCACTTACAAAGAAATCATTTGGTAGAGGTAAACTACCTTTTCTAGTCCTGTTTAGCACAGCCTTGTTGAGGACTTCTGTGCATCCAAAAATTGGGAAGACAAGCTAAGAGGCCAGAGGAATTGTGTGGTGGACTGGGTATCACATGGAATAATTTTGTTCCAGCCTCTGCCACTAACAGTACATGGGCTCAGAAAAATCAGTTACAGCTTCTTGACTCTTTCTCTTCTGCCCACAAATTGACAATCAAGATACTTACATATTTTTATAAAAGACTCAGGGATGAAAAATGTAGTATATTTTTATTTTAATAATTTTTTTTTCTTATAGGTATATTTAGTAGAAAGTACCCTGCCTGTTTACAGCCTTATTTATGCAGGTTTACATAGGGCCACCAGCCTTCCCCCTTTGCCATAGTTTAGCCAGGTTACAAATGTCTCAACTTTCAAAAAACATACCCAGCTCCCCGAATGTTTTCACACAGGTTCAGCAAACTCTTCTTGTAGTGTTACACTAAAATAGCTTAATATTGAAAGGATTTTAGAGAAATTTGTTGCAGTGATAATTTTTCAAAATACATTTTTTAAAGTCATGATGTAACTTAAAGGTATTCAAGTAGTTAACCTTGATTTCTGTTTCTTAAGGATCCACCAATGGCAGTGACTCTTGGACTACGAATGGAAGAAATGATTTTTAATCTTGCTGATACACACTTATTTTTTAATGATTTAGAGGTAAGAATCAAAGGAACATAAATGTTGTTATACCTGGGGTTTTGACACAGTGGTTTTGCTGTGCATTGCTGTTTGTTATGTGTGATGCCATATGCTTTTCCAGACTTTGGATTTGTCATATGCTAATCAGAGGGGGGTTAGCTAGGTGGCAATGAGTTCCTGTGGCACCAGACTCCTTCCATGAAATTTAGTGAGATGTGTAATCTGTAAACTACACCTTCCTCTCCAAGACAGATCTTTCTCCTATGGCCATCTTTTCAATGCCTATGGATTTAGAATTTTCTGCAGTGATTTCCAGGAGAGATGTAAGTGTCTCCCATTCTTTCTCTTGAAGTTCTCTACATTCTCTTTGAGGGGGTGGCATCATCTGACCTAAGAGACTACACTATTCTCTTCACACTCCTGAGTAGCCTTTTGGCCACCCTTCTTGCTCAAAGATAGAATATTCTTCACTTACCTCAAAGACTGCAGCATTAGTGAACTGTGACTGTGTCATCTCCAGTGTTGTAGAAACTAAGGACACAATCTAAATTTTCTTCTGATCATCAGTGTCAAAACCTTGCTATTAGAATATAGGAGCATATGTGCAAGTCATCTCCTCTATTCTTCTCTGCCCCCTGAAGGATACTGTGAGTTTCAAGTGGAAGATTACAGACAGGAATGGCTCATTCTGAAAAATGCCAAAGTGGTTTATGGAATAAAAATTAAAAACATTAAAAAAAAATAAAAAAAGTCTCCATTTCCATATAAACTAACAAAGAGGCCTTTCTGAACTTAGTTAAGAAATTTCTGGATTTATTTAATTTTTTGTTAAAAGGACTGAAAAGTTCATTAAGAACTTGTAAGCATTGAAAAGAACACAGTTATTTCTAAATTTTGTGAGTCTAAAGGTTCAAAACACCATTTATACATCTGATTCAATTCCATACTTTTTTGGTTACCTTCCCAGTAATTTAATTTATGACCCTGTGTTCCTTTCAGAGACTTTGAGTAAGCCATGATCAATAACACAACTACTCCTTTGTTTGGGTTCTTCACTGTCCCCTGCACTTGGGATACACTCACCACCAGGTTTCTGGAAGCATTACAGATAGGAGTTTGGTCAATCCAGTTATGGCCTCTGCATATCAAAGCCTGTTGTGCATCAAATCCTGTACTGTCTAGCTTGTGGATTATTTTTTTTCATCTTTTACTTATTTATTTCCCTTCCAGATAAAAGGGGGAAATCTGGAGAGAAGTTCCCATCCAAAATTTTAGATCTGGCAGGCTTTCAAATATCCAGAATGTAGTGTGTCACATCCTGACAATGTGGAGCCTCCTGGTTGCCCACGTTTTCTTCCTGAGGTAACCAGGAGACCATACGTTTTGTCACAACATACCCAGGGTGTGCCACTTGGCATCTGGTCAGAAAAGGGAGAGGCCTGTTCTTGGGGAGCGACCACTGGGGATCACTTGCCTGTGGGAAGCACGCGGACGGACCTCCAAAGGGACAACTGCCTGGGGAGTGGGCCCATCGGCAGTGCTTCACAGACGGTTCGTTTCTCTCCAGAAGTCTGTATCTGCTAACGTGGAATGTGGTAGTCTTACAGCTGTGTTTATTTATCTTTTTATTTATTTTGTGGAACAGACAGTGGGTGAAAAACAGCTCTCAGACTGAACTGCAGGCTTATCAGACCTTCCCCTCACCTAAATCAGTGTTGTCTTAGAGTGGATCCCAGATTTCCCTCTGTGGACAGATATTTCTCCACTAACAGCAACTGGAAGACTTCGAGGTTTTGTGTAAAATGCTAGAGAAAGATCTTTGGTGAATGAATAAAAAAAAAAAAAAAAATAGGATAAATGAGATTTTTCCATTCACCGGGCTGTTGGTTTTTCTATCATGCACTTCTTTTGTTTCTTTGTCAGCTGTGGGCAGTGGGAAAAGCAGAAGGCACCGGGCTGAACTCCTTGTCATGCCCTGCAGACCTCACTTGTTCTCAGCTCTTTTCATGTCAAGAAACTAGGATCTACTTCACCCTATACCTGCACTGTACTTCCTCTTTCCAGCAGCAGAAACATAGGACAGTAAAACCCTGGATATGCCTTCACCAGTTGGTGTTTTATTGCAGTCTAAGTGAGTCATCACTTGACGATGCGAGTGCATTCAGTGAATGTTCTCTTTCTAGTGCCCTGTACCAGGGATAGATTCCAAATCAATTTTTCAAAGCATTGCTTAAATTTCTTTTTAGCAGACCTTTGCCCCTGCATGTTCAGATTTCATGTGGCACCCAATGAACTTTAAGCCTTTCAGTAGCATGTGCCCCGATTTCTTCAAGCTTGTGCTGTGTTCAAGAGGAAGAGTTCAGCAAAATGGAGCTTTGACCACATTATATACTTTATTCTTGCTTATGGCCATTGAAGCTTCATTCCATTCTTTATTTATGTTCTTTGTAGATCTCAGGTTCAGCTGTCATAGTTGACTCTCAAATCTGAGTAATCATATTTTGTATATTCTTCATAGGGTGGTTTTAATATCCTGTGTAAAAATTCATACACCAGCTCATTCCAGAGCTTGAACATTACCCTGATAGTTTTCAGTTTTAGATAAATCAAAAAATTGTTCTTGGGGATGCTCTTTTAAAATCTCATAACTCAATCAATTTGATGTATTAGATTTGATTGCATTTCTATATGCAATTATGTCTTTTCTAGCTTGGAATTCAGCTTTGTTTCAAAACTAACTCTATTATAAGATTACCAAAATTCCAAGCTTTGTACTTTGAAGCATGGCATCTTGTGCCAAAGTACATAGATGCATCCTTTAATACACAGATGATTAGATCTGTCTGTTTAAATATGTTTGCAGGGCACATGGCCATTTCTAAGCACTAAATATTACGGTGCACCTACACGACGACCAAGTGATGAATCCTGAGAATTCCCCAGTTCCCCAGTTCTTTTTCTCTCTCTGCTTTCCTTCCTCCATCCACCCGCAGGAGGAGGGAGGTAGGCTATGATCTTGGTGATGATCTGCTGATAGTCATGGTCATCAAGACATGAGATCTTCCGTTCTCGCTGGAGATATGTCTTTCTTTTTTTCAGTAGACAGATTACTGAGATTACTTATACTTTCTTCATCTCTCTTTCCTAGTGCTGAGCCACCAGGTCTCATACCTTCTGCCTTGCTTTCATCTACATCCCACAATAAACAACGTCTCTGTATATGGCAATTGTAATGTACTAATGAATTTATATTCCTTTATGTTTCAGTCATAGCATCCTCCAGGCTCCCCTTTTTTCTCTCTCTGTCTAGGTTACAAGCACTGCATACCAAGGTCTAGTAATAACAACCAAGTTATTGAAAGTTATCACATACAAAAATAAAGTTGTCCTTCCTCTATGCAAATCTGTCTCACTACAATGACTGCTGATGCAGAAATTCCAATCTGTTGAGACATTCCCCACTGACCCAGTAACCCATGTCCTAATCAGCCAAGCTGCAGTTTTATTTCAGGCTAGGCTGTTCTCCAGCTATTTCATTCTCAGTGTATAAATTTTAGTTAGTTTGAGAAGTATCACTTGGGAGGGCAGTTGGTATTTTGCCATGAAAATAGGAGTCTGGTGCTCTAGAAAGTTCATGTGCCTAAGCAATGTTTAGAGCTGGGACTAAGGTCAGTAACAATAGCCAGAGTAAAGCATTCTGTTCTCAATCAGGTAAGGAATAAAAGGAAGCTTTTGTTCATATCTCAGTATTAATTTTAAGCCAGTTTTTAAAAATGTTGATAAAACATGCTATGCACACCCACAAAACAGTTTCTACAGTTTGCAAGCGTGAATTTGGACATGAGTCTTCAAACTCTATCATCCTCCATTCTCTGGAGTAATGTAAGAAAAGCATATTTATTTCAAAAAAACTGAATTACATTTCCATTTTTATCATAATCGTATCATATTTTAAAGAAGGTTTTGTTTTGTTTTGTTTTCTCATTAGAAATGGAAATGAGAGAGAAAAAATAGATATAAATAAGTCTCAAAACTTGGGAGGCAGGTCAAACTGGTTTTAACAGAAAATGAAGCAAATACATAAAAAGGGAGGTTTCTGTATAATCTGAGAAAGCATAGTGTTGAATATTTTAAGGGTGATTTGTTGATTTTGTACTCTCAAATTTTCAGTCTCTAAAAATTGCTGCAAAGAATTGACTGTACTCAGATATAATTGGTACTGCTTCAAGCAAAAGCCTGTTATTATACCTAGATTCCTTTCCTGTACACCCAGTATTATGAAATATATTTTATCTTTCTTAGTTTTGACCTTGCACTGACTTGTGACTCGAGTATAGTCAATACTGTAGCTGCTGTGAAAAGCATTTCACCTTAACATATAAATTAACAGAGATCTTTCCTTCCCTCCTCCCCTCAACTGTTTGGTCTCTTTTACAAGCAATTCAGATTTAGCGTTGTGCCACCAGTTGATGAGAACTATCTCCAATCTGCTTAAACTGCCTGCTTTTTCTTTTTCTTTTCTTTTTTTTCTTTTTTTCACCCCAATTTGTAAAATGTAATCATTTTACTTGAAGTTGATGAAGTAAACAAGAAGACAAAATAAAATGATGCAAAGAGTGGGGGGCACATGAGTTTACTGTTGGTCAGCAAATGGGTATTGCCATATTGCTTAGCAGGTGAGCAATAGATCTTAGGGGAGAAGAGGAAGGGGAAAAGGGAGGAAGGTAGGGGATGTTGTTGATTTGGATCCTTTCATATGGCTGAAAACTTAGCAACTTTATTTCAGGAACAAGAGGCATCAATCATGTTCCCCTCTTCTGTTGCTGGAGCCAATGAAAAAATTGTTAGATAAAAAAGTAAAAGTGAACAGCTGAGCCTTTGCCACCCACTCATATTAAACTTAATAATTAAATTGTCAGTGGAACAGTTATCTGTAATTTTCAAGGCTGGAACATTATAGCTGAACAGCTTAACAAAACCCAAACAGCACAGAGAGTCCTTCTTATCCATGAGGACTTCTGTGTACCCTCCATTTAATTAGTACATGGTCAAATCCACAGGACTGTTTTTTAAACTTTTAGAACTATCTTATGCTTTGACCAGTTCCAGTGTAATCAGTAAAGGTGATTAGGAAACCAGATACTGCTCAGATATTGCAAAATATCAAGTTAGATTTTTTTCCCAGTGGGACCTTTCCTCTGAGTTTTTAGCTCCTTTTCTACACTGGGTGGAGTCCAGTTGCATTTTTCTTTTTTTTGAGTTTACATAATAAATTAGGATAAAGGAATGAATCTTTTATTTCAGCTGTCACTTCCTTTTTTCTTTCTCTTTTCATCTGCTATTTACATCCAAAAGCACCTTCTTTAAAATATTCTAAAGCTCAAGCTAATCTTCTTAGACAGAACCAAAAACTTTTATTTCTCCATTGGGGAGAAGAATGATTCATTTGTCTTCCTTGAACGCAGGTCTTTCATGCTTGTCTTAATGTATTAAGCTAGATGAGCCCAATTTGGCCATTCATTCTTTTAGACTTGGTACATACTTTTTAATTATGATCACTTGTATTAAAATGACGTCTTATGAGTTTATTTTATACACAAATTGCTATTTTTTTAACTTCATGTGGATAAAAGTCTATTGATGTTTTCATTCAGTGCAAAGCAAACAAAACTTTGGACAGAAATGGTAGTTCCCTGAAATCAAGCTTCCAAAATTCTAGGAACTTGTGGTACACACATTCGGAAATCACACCTCTGATCAGATTTATCCTTCATCTGGACAATTTAACACTAGTTCTAGACTGAGGTCTGAAAATCTGAACTGCGTACTTTTGCATGTCACAGACTCTGAATTAAGCATTGCTTGTGAGAAATATTATTTGAAGTAGATGACTCAAATGACTATTTGAAGCATTAAACTGTTCATTTTGAAAGTTCAGCCTCATTTTGTCTTAGTGGTGATACTAAATCAGAAAACATTAGCTGGGGAGTCATTTGTATGTAAATACATCCTTGAACTTTTTCATAAATAAAATGGGATTATGTTAATAACAGCTATTTTAAATATTAAAAAAAAATCACTTACATAGAATAATGTAAAGTCTCTGGATACTGGATTTCCAGTGTGTCTTTGGGGTAGGTTATTACTGCTAGCAACTACAGAAATTAGTAATACGATGCCTGTTTGTATTTACTGTTGCATGGTGGCTTGAGATTTTTATTTGTGCTTCCCCTGCATTTTCCTATCTTTCTGCTGTAACCTTTGTGCAGAAAAGGATATTTAATAGCTACCCAATTATAAAAACAGACTGGGGGGGAGGTCAGGTTTTCAATGTACCTCAGTTCCCTGGAATTACTTCCATCCCTTCTGAAACCAGGAAATAGTCAAGTTCTCCTTGATTATCTGCAATTTCCCAGCCAAAATGATTTGGAGAAATCAAGACAAGAATCTGATAAGCATCCAAACTCCTAGACACTCAACAGAAATTACATGCCTTTTAAGGTTCATCATCGCTAGCTTTTAGGGAGCAGGGGAATAAGGTTTCAGTGATTTGGAATATTGGTGTGCTACGGAGACTACAGGAGTGAATTGTAATTGTCCTTTTTTCAATTAAAATAATTTTATGGAAAGTCACACTAAAATTACAGAGCACTTTTCTAAAGGCCTGTTTTAACTGATAATTTATACAGCATAGGAATTGAGGGTTGTATTAAGGAAATTGATGGTGGTAAAAAGCTGTAAGTGTACATACACTGCCATCTCCTGGTACAGTTAGTGGCCTGCAACGATCATTTCTTCATCTGTATTGAGCATTTGGTGAACATACTCTCCTTTAAAATAATTTATCATTTGATGTTTTTTTCAACAGGAATGTGATCAAGTTCACATAGATGATGTTTCTTCTGATGATAATGGACAAGACCTAAGGTAAGATAGAGCATTTATTTATTTATTTTTTTCTTTAAAGATTAAATACATTGAGAATTTACAGGAATACATTGTATTTATTTTTACTGTATTTTGGGTGTTTGCAGTACCTACAGTTTTGCAACTGATGGCTTCCATGCAGCTGCAAGTAGTGCAAACCTTTGTCTGCCAACAGGTGTAAGAGGAGGGGTTGACTGGATGAGGAAGCTGGCTTTCCGTTACAGAAGAGTAAAAGAGTTGTATAATACTTACAAGAACAACATAGGAGGTGAGTTTAATTGTCACAAACAATTTAGACTGCTGGTCAGGTTCAACTGCATGGCAATGAACTTCTGCCAAATGAAATTGCCTTGCAAGCAACAGAGTGAATAGAAAATTATTTGACTGGACCTTGAGCTATTAAAAGTCCCTGACTGTAAGGACAGATCCAACATTGTCCTGTTGTGCAGGAGAACCAGAGATGGAGAAGCAAGACAGGCTTCCATTTTATTTGCACAGAGGCCACTTTTCTCCTTCAGATCTAGATTAGCTGTACCTACATCCTCCTGACTTACTTTTAGGTTGAGACACTTATTCTACATCAAACAAGCTGTTACTCTAGGAAAGAGGTTGTGTAATTTTCCACAGTACAAATTGCTTCTGGCTGGCCTTCTTTTACATCCTACAATTTCTTGAACCAGTTGGTAACAACATACTTGCTGCTTAATTCTCTGCTCTGCACCTGCTAGCCTGTTTTCTCTAGTGAATGCAAAAAAACTCTAACATTGCCGTACCACTAGGCCCTTTTGTTAACTCTATAGCTTACACCGTTAATTTTGTTCGCAAGAAATCCAGTTTCCTTTGTGACAAGAACTCTTCTCTTACTACTTTCATTCATGTACTCACTCATGTCAGTGCCAGCAATCCTTTAGGAAATCATAGCAGTCTAGTGGCAAGAATCTGTCCTAGAGAGTCCTGTGTGACTTGCAGAGGCCTCTTCTGAGGAAGGAAATAGGTCAACTGACTACCTCAAGAAGAGACTGAGAGAACAGGGAATATTTCTAAAGCCACAGTTGAGGATGAAACAAGGCCAATCCAACCAGGAAGCAATCTAAGTGAACACTCTCCCATTCTACAACATGGACTTTTTCAACTCAGATGAAATTTATTTTAGAGGAACCTGAAACTCAAAGGAAGTCTCATCTTCAGCAAAACTAGCTTGGTGTACTTTTAGCCCTTCTTGCCTTCTCAGAAATGGGTAGCAGTCTACTAACATGGACAGTGAATTAGTCGTTAGCTTAATGATTTTCTAAATTACCTAAATCTGGCATATATATGTATTTTATGTTTAGTAGTTCAGAGTCTTTAAATGCCACAGGATAAAGCAACAGGAGCAAAGGCTAGTAATAGTTAGATGGCTTTTAATTGCTCTGCCTTGCCCTTCATTGATGTCATGAATGGAGTTGTTATATATTAAGAATACTTGAATCATTAATATCCATAGGTTTACTGAGTTTTTCTTATAGAATCTCATAACGCATCCACAATTGCAAAACTGTTGCACTTCATAAACCCTTTAACATGACTATCAGTTTATATCCAATAGCATGGCATAGACAAACATACTAGGAAGTACCATCATTACAAAGACAGAGTGCAGATACCTGGTGCATCGTATTAAAGTTTTTATTCTCTTCCACAAATCCTGCTTCAGAAATATAATCCATCCTTTCTGAGCAATTTCCTTCATCCATCCACTACATGGTTTGTTTGTTTGTTTGTTTGTTTTTAAATAATCTTTTTATCACATATGTATTTCAGAATAGCTGTTAGTACACAAGAGTAGGCTAGATCAAGCTAGGCATTTTAAGTTGATTTGTTTCACACTTTTTCTGACAGAGAAGATGGATAATAACGGTCATGAAGCCTGCTTCTCTGTTCTTCCAGTACCATATCTAAATTTAAAATAGCTTGGTTCTGAAGAAGTCAGGTTTCAACATGCAGTTAGCTGGGTATTTTTGAAATCTGACCATTCATACATAAAAGGGGATGTTAAGGTGCTTTTAAAGACTACCCTAGGTACAAGAACATAAGATGTACAGACATTTTGGGACTGTAAATGTTATAAAAGGAGCTATCATTACTAACTACAATAGGATGTGAAGAGCAAGCCATCAGTAAACAAATGTACTTCCATATGCATAACCTGAGGTTTACCTATATACAGAGTCATAAGCAGGGCAGTTTTTAACATACACAGATAGTGCAAAGGCAAGTTTATTCTGAAGTTGTTTTTTTCTGAGTGTCTCTGCCTATGATCCCCATGGCATGTATCCACTTCTCATTGACTCTGATAGAGTGTAAGACAAATGTAAGAACTTGGTTTGAAAAATGTGTACTTTTGAGAAGTACACTTTGAACATAGTCAAGTATACTGAATATATGAAAAATAATAAGATGATGTTTTTTCATATTTTGGTGAAATGTAAAATTGAAACAAATAGCAAAAATCTATACATTCCAACTAATACAGAATTTAATTTTATTTATTTTCTTGCTTTTTTACATAAAAGGACTCCTGGGACCTGCTAAAAGAGATGCATGGTTGCAATTAAGAGCAGAGATCGAAGCTCTGACAGACTCCTGGCTAACAAATGCACTTAAATCATTATCAATTATCAGCACAAGGTATGTATTGAGTCTACTATTAAAAAATATATATTTTTTTAGCTGTAGATATGCAATGGCTATTTCTGACATTTTAGGTTGCAATACACTAGTACTTTCAAAGAACATTATAGGTCTAACATGACTTTTGAACAGGACATAGGAAAGATTCTACAGAAATTGATTTCATTTTCTGTGATTCCAGCATTTACTAGTATGAAAGGTCTTTCAAAATGTGGTATATGGTCCTGTGTACATTGAAAGGGTATTTTAGAATTGTGAGCCAGCCTTTAAGTTATTGTCTTGCAGGCAGCATCCTCTGAACTCCAGGTTTCTGTTCTGGGCTTCAATGTTTGTGCCTATTCACAGTGGTACCTAAGTACTGTATAAATCCCAGAACATTTTCCTTCAGTTGTTCCAAATGAATCAGTATGATTAAGTATATATATATAAGTTTTCAGAAGAATGAATATCTGTGTTTGATATTACAACTGAGATAAAAGTCTGGGTTCCTAGTCATAAGACATAAAATTAATTGTTCTTCTGAAATAATAAACCTGTGAGCAATGCTGCTGATTACTCATTTAATATGTATTTCATTAGAAATCTCCCCCTCCCCTCCCCCCCCCCCAAAAAAAAAAAGTTTAAAACTATAAGGAAAGAACAATGTTAAACCATCTTGCCTTCTGAACAAGTCTGGGAAAAAGCAATCAGCATTAAATTAAAAGAACAAACATGGAAAAATGTGGAAAATTACTCTAAATGTAATTACTTTTGCAATACGCTTCTCACTTAGCTATTGTTGTTTTTTATTTTAATAGTCTTAAGCACCTCAAGAGAAAAAAAAAATGTAAAACAATTGTGTATGCCACTATGTGTAGCTCTGCATTTCTTTCCGAACTGCTAGTCTTCAGAAAAGCATTGTGTAGTGAAGATTAGTTGAGCACTGGAAGATTAATTTGATACAGTTATCACTTGCTCAGGACTGTTAAATAATAGTCTTTCATCTTGTCTCAAAGAATTGTACAATTATAAATCTTCAGAAGATATACCCATGAGGCAGCAAAACATTACCTACATGTTACTGACAGGAAACTGAGATACATTAACACAGAAATAGAACCCTAAGGTCTTGCTTGGAGCTTTTGGAAGGACCAGGATCAAAAGTCACAACTAGTGGCTCTCAGCTGCATGTTCACACCACAGTCATACTGCTGTTGTGTCTGCAATGGCCTGGCCTTCAGTTTTCTGTTGTGTAACAGCTAGCTCAGCTTCTCCATTCAACTTTTCAACCTCTCCATTCAGTGCTATCTTCTTAACATAATTATGATTCTCTTTCCCTTTTCTCAGAAAAACTCTTACTCTTGAAACATGAAGAAAATGATGTCAGGGTGCAGAAATGTATACTGGTCATTTATTTTCCCTCACACTTGAGTTTGGCTGGTAGCTAGTGCCAAGTAATCACCAGCAGGAAAATGATGCTTTGAAGTCACTGGGATGTCTATTCTCAGAGGCAGTTAGTGATCTTATATGTCTATTTCAATGGACTCATCTTCAAGGACCTGGTTTTCATAAATTAGCATGGAATACTTCCTGCAAATCATGCCAACCTAAGTCTTAAAGGATTTTGCCAAAAGGTTTACGTATATTTTTCTGGAACTGACGACGCTAAGTAGCAAAACCCTGTGAGTGAAAGTAAATGTAGAGGAATCTTGAAAATATGCTCTACAGCTGGTTCACCTCATCAGCATTTGCGTAATGATTTTAAACTATTCAAATTTGAATTATTTCTCTCTTTTTAGGAGTAACTGTGTAAACGTGTTGGTAACAACAACCCAGCTTATCCCAGCACTTGCAAAAGTCTTGCTATACAGCTTAGGAGGAGCTTTTCCTATTGAAAATATATACAGTGCAACCAAAATAGGTAAGAAAATTATTCTTTTATCTATTCTGACTACACTGCATTATCAATAATTTTTTGCCTGTACTGGATGGATTCAAAACGATTTTCTGGACGCTTACATTGTTATTTAAAACATGCATGTTTAGAGTTGTTTATGTCAGTAATAATCCAAATTCAGCTTCCTTTCAGTTATCCCTAAAGGCATATAGTTTCCAATACTGATTAAAAGCCTCAGAAAGTCCTAATTCAGATACAGAGAATATAAAATGTGCAGAAAAGAATTAAGAAAATTGTTTTGTTATTTCAAATCTAAACACAAGGGGGTTTTGTTTGTTTGTTTGTTTGTTTTAAATAGTCTATGCTCTGACCCTTAACTCTACTTAAGCTAGACCACAGCTTCACAAGCTTACCTGCAAACATAGTATATCACCGAGGGTAATGAAAACTGGTACCAACAGAAGCTGGGTTGATGGATGCCACAAGGGCATGTCCTTAATCTGTTGCTAACATGCAACAGAACAGGCTTGTGTACAGTTTGGAAATTCATGGCATTTGGAAATCACATCCCAAACTGTCTTGCAGTATAAGAAAAGTTACCATTCTTGTGTGATATGACACAGCCTACAATGACGGATAATTTTGGCAGACTTTGTGATTTACCATTTATTCATTTAAGAATGCTTAATTTCAATACCTGTGATATCTTGTATAACAAGGAGATTGACACTTCTTTTACAAAAGTATTACATTTCATCTCCTTAATGATTTTCACAAGCGAAAAAACTTGTGAAGAGAAGTGAAAAACTAAAAATATAAAGTGTATTCTAGCAGTGTCAGGAAAATCAATTATCTCCATTATCTGTTAATTAGCTGTAGCTCATTCCTTGACACAGAAATGCCTCGAATCCTTTAAAAAAAGTCAAGGCACAAAGTATCCCCAAAACAACATGACATTGAACAGCCTCTGGAATTAATGTCATCTGTCATACAGCCTGTATATGTTGGCTTCAGTTATTGAGATTGCACTCAGGCCAAAGGAAGGTGCATTAAGAAATCGTGCCAACATCACCAAAGGAGGTAAAGAGTGAAATACAGTCTTTGGAGGCTCTTTGGAAGGAGACCTGCACCAGGATTTCCTTCCTAACAGCAGTGTGGCTAGAGTTACATCCATGTCAGGAACACAGCAAACTCTTTTGAGTACAAGATCTACTTTTCATCTCAGTGAACTCTCCACTGTGCTGAGCACAGGACAAAAATTGTAGTTTTTGCTTGCACATACTGAAATCTCATCCTTGTTCGACAGTTAATACATGCAACAGTTTTTGTAATCATAAGCCTCTTCCTATGGACCATCTGAAAAAAAAAAAAAAGAAGAAAGAAAGAGAAGAGCACTATGTATCATAGATCTAGAACTCAGGAGCTTGTGAGAAGAAACTGAAAAGCCTGGGATGGGGTGTAGTGTATATGGGGAGGACATACTAACAAACCAGGTATGAAGCTATTGCAAAGAGGAAAGAAAGAATCTTTCTCCACATTGATGGGAGGTATGACAATAAGTGATGATTTAATTGCAATGATGCTTGTGTAGGTTGCAAATAAAAGAGAAATTTCCTAATGGAAAAGTTAATTAAATATGGATATTGCCTGTGGAAAGAGTGAAATCATCATATCTGAACAGTTTAATTATCAATAGCATAAGCATTTGGTGATAAAACCGAAGCTGTAGTACATTGGGAAGACGGGTAGATGACTTTGCAGTTTATTGTTTGTTGATACTGGTATAGCCTGCTTGTTTCCACTTTCCTCTAAAGAGCCAAATACTTCATGGAAATTCTCCCAGGAACCTGTTGTCTAATTTTATTTTCTGTGTCTGTTGTTCTCCAAACACATTTTCCATTGCTCCATGAAGCATTTTTGCAGATATGTTAGAATTAAAATTGTAGCTGTCCTTGAAATACTAACACTACAATAATAGGGAAATATTTAAATTCAATTATTCTTTCACTAACCTATTCATTTTCGCAATGCTTCTAATTTCTTCATCTTACTTAGTGGCTTTCCTGTGACTCTTAATAGATTTAGGTTTATCCGAATCAGCTTAGTGTCATTAAGGGAACTAATTCCTTCTCAGCAGTTTCAGCTCTAAGTCACCAGGCTGGGAAGTATAAAAAAGTAGTAGTAGTAGCAATGTCTTACCACTGCAATTATCCTTTGTAGAGCGTCATGATAACTTGCTTGATAGCTTGAACAAGTAGTGCATTGTTTTTCAGGCAAAGAGAGCTGTTTTGAGCGTATAGTGTCCAGATTTGGCACTAACATAACTTATGTTGTGATTGGAGATGGCCGAGATGAGGAGCATGCAGCTAATCAGGTAACTTCACTCTGAACTCTTATCTCATTTATCTTCCAGGAAAAGAAAGTTGCTTTGAACGAATAATGCAAAGGTTTGGCAGAAAAGTAGTATATGTTGTAATTGGGGATGGTGTAGAAGAAGAACAGGCAGCAAAAAAGGTAACCTGTCTCCTGAAATGTTGGTGTGATACATAGCTACTAATGCAAGCCTTTCTGTTTGCATTTCTGTCAATGTTTTACAATGGCAGAATGACAAATATAATTTCAGTCTACAGGTGCAAGGCAACAAGAGCATGATGAGATCAGCACTTATAGTAAACTGAACCATTTGGATTCTAGCATTTGCTTCATTTCAGTTTGGAAAGAAAAAAATGCAAAATTATTTAAAAATAGACAAAAAATGATTGGGTCAAAAATGGCTGACTATTTCAAGCAAATTACATATAAAAAGAAGACAGCAGGGGTTTGACATGAAGGTTGGGTGTTCATTTTCACTGTTTTAAAACAGTGAAAGCAGAGTGGTTTAAGAGAAGTGTTACAGAGAATGTGGAAAGCCATTAAAAGGATTGTAAAGATTTTTTGTTAACATTAACAAAGATCTGTAGGTAGCTGGAGCAAATATGATGAATATGAACATTAATAGTTTGCTTCAAGAAAGACACATCTGCAAATTAAAAAAGAAAACAGCATACAGATTGTGCACCAAATCTGTGTATCTAAAATAACAATAATAATAATAATAAATCTGGAAGGTTGTTTCCTCATCTTATGAGTAAAAGTCTAAACTTCATCAGATAAGTTTTCGTGTTCAAAAAGAGATCAAAATGGTAATAACTTGAATTGTATTTCATAGTACTGGCCCTGGAAATGTGCAGAAAATTGAAAAATTTTGCCTCAGGACATCTGCACAAGGCAATTTACATAAACATCTTTGCTAGCAGCAGTAAAATTAAGTGTCTTTTTAGTGTTAAGTTTTTACGGTGTAATTAGAATTAAAAGAAAATGAAAATATCTAAAATGCTCATTCCAAATGGTTCCTTGATATAGGTACAGTACTGGTGATGGGTCTTTCATAGTTTGTGCTAAACAAAGGTGGTTGGATTGTGTACTTTCCAGTTTGGCATGCTTTTTTCTTAATGTTGGCTATATTGCATGAATAGATACAGAATTCAGAGGGACGGATGCCTGTTACAAATAGATCTGAACAGAACATGAAAGTATGATTTTTATTCTATTCTGATCAATTGCTGAAAAGATAGTGCATATACCTGCACTACATCTCTTATACTGATGCTTTCTGTAACACATTATCTTCTTTTAGAAACAGAAATGTGTTATTTTCTCCATTTTTTTTTCTCCTAGAAGGATAAAACTGTAATTTAACTCTGTTTTAAAGTGTTGTGTGTGAACCCTCATTTAATGAAAGTCTTATAACTTCGTCAGATGAGCTTGCAAAGTATAACAAGTGGAGCAGAAACTGTTAAAGCTCCTTTGTATGGATTTCCCTGCTAAAACTATAGCAAATAGCTTACCAAATAATGGGCTCTTTCCAAAGAAACTATTAAGAAAGACTGTCTAATTATTTTACCTCCAGTTGGACTATTAAGATCAGATCTATTTTGGCCTGATTTTTGTTAGTACCTTACTGGCAAAAATCAATCCTGAAACACAGTGGTGTAAAATCCATGGTGGTAATCTGACTAGACTTGTGTATCAGACACCACCCTCTGTCATAGCATTCATTGTTCCTGACCTTTTTCCCCCCTCTGACAAACACAGCACAACATGCCTTTCTGGAGGATATCCAGTCATTCGGACCTCTTGGCTCTCCATCAAGCACTGGAACTAGAGTATTTGTAACTGTGTTCTAAAGTTGGCGATCCTTTTTATATATATATATTTCAAGTACACTGAAATTTTATGTGTGATTCAATGCCTCTGGCTTTACACATATGAATTGTCTTAAGAAGGGAAGAAATATTTGGAATTAAAAATTCCAAATTGAAGAATTCAGATTGCTGAATGGAGTTAAAACATTAGTGCTACGTAAGGAAGCTCTATGGTCTTATATATGCAACGTTTTTAAATGAATTAAAACTGTGGAGGTTGCTGGTACACACCAAATGAGCCCTGACAGGAGGACTCAAACTGGCAAAGCACCAACACGCGTTTTCCAACCGACAAGGTGGTGTTCAACAACATTCCTCAAAATGGGATATATTCTCAGCACTGAGGTTTGAACCAGACTTTAACCTACCTAACCCAGAAAATCTGAATTGGAATGCACTCAGACTGTATAATGACAATCCTGTCTAGACCTGTAATTTGTGTAAATTATTGATGAAAATAATTTACTGTGACTTTATTAGCAGCTGATTTTGGAAGTGGATGCAATTTTTCTTTCTTTTTTGGGGGGGAAGGGGAGGGAGAGGGTTATATAATATTGTCTCTTTTATAAGTTTGGCAAACAGAATGTGCATAATGATGTGTTGTGCCTTAAAGAAAAGACTGTGTTTGTGTGTTATAATGTAATTTTGGTTAAAAACTATGTAGATAAACAAAAAAAAAGCTTTTGTGATAATTTTTGACATGACCAAATTTGAAATTCAAAGAAATCAAAGAGCAGGGCTGCACCAAAGCATTTAAGTATTTGTTGCAGTAAGAAAAAAAAAATAATAAAGGAAAGTTTGTGTTTTTATTTGGATTCTCAATAATTCCACTGATTGTTTGAGGAAAGTTAAGAATATGTTGGGAGTTTGATATTGGGGACCGCTACCTTGAAAGCTAAAAAAAAAAAAAAAAAAAAAAAGGATTTAACTCCTTCAATATCAGTTCTTGATTCTCCGATGACAGAGCTAAGAGCCATATTCGTGAATTACTTAGTCCATTGAAAGCCATACAGTGAGTACATCTGCTGTGTATGAAAGAGAAAATTCCCACCCAGCAGAAAAAGGTACCTGGAGATCACTGGTGGCATTACTGGAGGGTGAAAATGTGGTATTAAGCACAGGTGAGGGATAAAACACGAGTTCTTTAGAAAGAAAAAAAAAAATCCCAAAGAATCTCTTACCAGTCAGATGCATAAATTATTCTACATTTAGCATATTCAGGATCAACACAGGCTGCTGGAATTGCTGGCATTATGACATTGACCCTTTCAGGAGCACAGTCTACTTTGGTAAATATAACAGCATTTTGGTGGCTTTTCCATTGTGTTCCACATAAATTTGTCTTCTGTCTTGGGTCAACATGATTTTCTTCACCTATTTTTGATTACACAAGAGTATTACACAGAAGCAACCCTAAGAGTCTTTGAATCCAGAAATTTCAATAGCATGTCAGATATATGAAGAGAGGATAAGGAAGGGATTTTTAATGAAGAAATATTGAGAAATATATTACCTTAATTTTATTCATTTCTATTAATAATTATGGTCCACATAGTGATAATTACCTTGCAAGTTTTGAACATGCTGCCTTTCAGCTTTGGAAAATGAGCAAGGTCTGTATTTGACACAAGGTCCCTAGCATCCTACATGCAGCTTGAGCACTCTGAAGAAACTACAAGTGGTTCATCTCTCATTGCAGAAGAAGGAAACCGCTTTTTGGTGTATATCACTGTACATGTAGATGCCTAAGGTTTCCTGTGCTACGAGTGTGCAAGAGATGTTAAATGCACACTCCAGAATGCTTACACAAACACAGTAGTCAGCACTGAGATGTTCTTCCATCTATGTGCTGTGAAGCCAGCATATGTCTAGTCATCACGTATTAAACAAATTTCATCTTTGTTGATTGCATGAAAGTTATTTGGTAGGTGAAAGCCTAAAGCCACTAAAAGACCAATACAAAACTCCTTTATAACTTCATAAAAATGGAATTTCTTTGCTGCTTTGGAATTCAATATACAAGTCACCAGACAATGAACTAATGATTTGTTATCGCTGGAAAGTATGAAACCATCAGATGAGACTAGCGACATATGAAATCATTATACACCAGCTACTTGGGTGATGAATTTGTGTGTCCAACAAGTAAAAATGACAAATACCTTCTTTATATATACAGTATTTGCTTAGTCAAATTTGGCCTAGAAGTACATTCTCATAAAACCTGTGGTACCAGCTTTTCATAGTCTTTCAGGTGAGAAAAAATGGGTTTCTACTGGAATAGGAAAAAGGTTGAACAAAAAGCCCCTCTCAAGTTCCAGCATCAGAACATCACATGAGAATCTCAGCATAAAAGTTTTTGTTTAAAAAAATAAAATAAAATAAAAAGTAATAATTGGTATGGTGAAGTAGCCTATATTTGTTTTCTTTTTTCTTTTTTTTGTTTCTTACAAGTGATAGTGTTATTTAAATGCATGAAGAAATTTTATTTCTCAGTTATTTTTTTTTCAGCTTTTCAGTGTTCTTTTCCAAATCAGAAGTAAGAACAAACAATAACCAGCAACAACCATTAGTTCTTATAAAAGGTTTGCAGTGGAGTTGTGTTTAACTCTCCATGGCAGGTATGGCTCAATTAATATACCGGACTTTCAGAGAGGAGATGGAGGTAAAAGGATGGAAGTTTTTCAGAACAAGACAAAGTTCTGATTTTAACTAGGATTCTGTGTCTTAACGTAGCAGAAGTTAATTATAAAAATGAAAAATCCACAAAAAATGCACAAGAAAATCAAAGATTTATCTCAAAAACCTTCATAATCTTAAAATTCTAAAGCAAAATTTCAGAGTACAAATACTCTCTTCCTATGCAAAATTTGTTATATATATCTTTGAATGAAACTATGTTTTGCAAGACTGCCTTGTAGAAAGAACTTACTCTGATAATCATAATATACTGTGTGAACTATACAGAGGAGAAAATAAGCAAGGCAGAGTTGTAGTCATGTCAGACTGTCTCAGATGGGCCTGAGTAGATTAAACTGAAGGTTGGTCATTTTGACATTGAGTGCATTTTAATTCAACAGCGTATTCATCAGAAACTGCCTTCCATTCTGCCTCTCCTGAATAACCAAGACTGAGCACAATGTCATGTTTGCAAGTATTTTGTGAAAATGAAGTATAGGATATAATGCCTTTTGCTGATTAGCAGTTTTCAGTCAGTACAGAACTTGAATGTTCATTAGGCATTTGAATAGTCAGCTTGCAGAATACAAACACAGTGGGATCGCAGTCACAAAGTATTAACGTAATAGATATATAACTCCATGTAGCTCAGTATATCAGTAAAAGAGGAAGCAAAAGCTAAAAATGATTTTTCTTTTTAGATGCCTATGGAGATAGTGAACAAAGGTATAGGTGGCAGCTAGCTCCCAGAACTGATTTCAATAGAAGCAGCAGTGTTTACATCCACAGTAGATGCAGAGTATATTCCAGTGTAAGCACTAACAAGAGAGATGCCAACCCAAAATCCTGTATACAAGCACACATAATATCAGAGCAGATGAAGTCCCACGGCCAATCAGAACTGCAGATTTTATGGGAAACATGGACTTGGCACACAACAGCAAGTCTAGAGTTTAGCTGTGAGGGTGTATCCAGATCCAGGGTTTTGGTTCAAAAGTCATCTCTACTTTACAAGAGTGATACCATGCATATGCTTTAAATGAAAGTGGTATTTAGTATCTCTGAAGAGGAGCTGAAGTGACATGAGCCAAATCCCAGCAAAAGCAGCATTTTTGAGATATAATTGAAGCCAAGGGTCTCTGTCATGTATTAGATTATAGTTTATTAGGGCCTACATAATTTAAGAAAATGTAAATTAAAATTAAAAGCTTGTAAAATTATGTACATCTTTACTATTTCTCAATAAATACACTTGGAAATGTCATTTTCTGCACTATATTATGTTGCAAGATGTTTGGTTTGTGGTTGAAATCGTCAGTACAGGATGCCTCTTATGGGAACTGAGTGTTACTTTGAACTCTTCTTAAGTATGTCCATGATATCTCAGTGATCCATGTCAGGAACAACCCCGTGACCTTGTGGTCTGGTAAAGACTGGCTTCTCTGTGTACTGTTTGCAAGGTGCAGCCTTTGTGGGGAACTGAAGTTTCCTTACCAAAGCCAGTAGATGTTTTGTTCCAGATTGCAGCCTGAGAGACAATGCATTTTTTTGTGATGGCCAAAATACAGAACCAATTTGAAAGCCTAGACACATAACACATTAATTTAAATTCACTTACCAATTCACTTACTAGTGCTATGCTAATATCCTTCTTATGGACAATTACTTCCAAAGCACGGACTGTTTGGGAGACAGATTGAGCTACTGAGGAGCAAGTGGCCGTTCCAGTCAAAGCTGAGCCTCGTGAAACTTTGTATGTGTCTTTGAGAGTGGTGCTTCATGTCAGGAGCTGGCCTTGGTTTGCAGGATGCAGTGCCTCTGCAGTCTGCTTGCACAGGCTTTAAGGCAGTCACTTCAAAAGCAGGGCTGCAAGATTATCAGCACACATAGATGTGACATTACAGTCTTGGAAACAACATCGGAAGTGGCAGATCCTCAGTAACCACAGTGCTTCAACCACAAGAGGCAGATCATAAACAGATTTTTCCCAGGAGTTAGATTAAAGCATTTCTGTTACACAGACAACTGTTTTCTGTGTAAAGATTCCCAAGTGATAACAAAGACACTGTTTTCTCTGATAAACTGTTCCTTTGTTTAATTTTAATGTCTATGCTCTCCCAGTGTCCATCAGTAGACAGGGTAAAATTTATGTGTTATTTGCAACATAGTATAGATGACTGTGGCTATCTGGATATTGCACAATACTGAAAATGCTTATTGACAAATAAAAACCTTATAAAATTGTGCATATTTTCAAGTGAATTAAAAATATGTAATAAATTTCTTCATGTTTACTGGGTACAGTGGAATGTAATATGCAACATATGTGTGGTACATTTGCCTTCAACTCCAATTTGAGGAACCAGAAGGAAGATACATCAAAAATAGAGTGGACAAAACACAAATAAGACTCACCTACTGAGCAGACTGATACACTGTTAACAGTAGATTTAACATTTCATCTCTCAGATGGGTTTAGATGTGACTCTAGAGAAGAGAAATAAATATTCAGTACCACTTCAGGAGACTGAGCTAAAAGGTAGGCTGAAAATGTTTTTTTTCTCTACCACTAAAAATTGTGGGAGATATCAGAACTTTTCCCTTTTAAACATCGGGATAAAAAAATGAGATATCTGGGGCTTCAACATTAACAGCTTTTGTCTGGATTATAGCACAGCATTAGCCTCATTTCTCGTTGTTCTGAAACTCGGTGTTCTCCATGACTGTCAATAGGTCCGGCACATGATAGTTTGCAGCACTGAACTTAAGTAAAAATATTATACTGAAAATAAGCATGGATGGAGAAATAACTTTTGTTCATTTGGGTGCAGAAATATTCCTTGCAGTGAATAATGCAATAGGTATCCATTACCTATAGTGAATCTCCAAGGAAAACCAAGCAGAAATTCAGATTGGAATTATTTGCTACGTGTCCTTTCCATTGTATGCTGATGCATATTATCACTAGGGCATGCACATTTATGGATGACTTGTTTGATCGTTTTTCTCTTTTCCAAACAAATAATGGATTCTGAAACATTTTGCAAATGTTTATAAATTTGAGGGAATTGTTTCAGTTGCCAAAAGCCCAGTCAGTAGGAGAAATGCTGACAAAGTCAAAACATCTCAATAGTTTATTTTTGCCTGTTATTTTCTCTACAAGGTTCAACGCTTGATATTCCAAAGATTGAGGCTTTGACTTGAAACCACCAATGAAAATGAAGGGGGATTTTTTATTTGGTTGGGAAGAACAGGGAGAAAGCATGAGCAAGTTTCACAATTTTATTATTATTATTAATTATGTTGGATAAGCAAAGAAAATCCTTTGTCACACAAAGCACCATTTCTCAAACTTCACAGATGAATTAGTCATCAAACATCCATCTAAATTAGAAATTCACATATGCACTTCAATAAACATAAAGCAAGAGAGCAGAGGAGCATGAAGGATATGGATTTTAAATGAACTAGATCATACCAAGGAGTCAGGTTGAGAATAGATGTTAATTAGTCTTGCTTTTTCTGCTGTGTTCTCAGTGTCTGGGAAAATGAAGTACAGCAGAGGAGCAGCAAAAGGAAAGTGATTCATGTTTTCTAGGCTACTATACAACCTCCCGTGCACCAGGAAGCACATACTTTTTCTATTATATATATTAAAAATAAAAAATAAAAAGGAAATATTTGGAAAATATTAGAAATTTTTGACTCATTGAAACCAAAATGTGTGTACATACCAACACTGATGAATGGAACATTCACCTGTGTAGAGAAAGAATGAATCAGGAGCACATCGGATCAGACATAAAAAAAGTATAAGCCATTGCAAGAGCCTGGTGACTGTGGATTTCAGATGGGATATCAAGCCTCTGTTGTTTTTCCATATCCTAATATACTTAAATCTTATCTGGGTTCGTATCTTCTTGATTTCCAATCTTCTGACTCATAAAGGTTTGGTCCCAATAGTGAACAGGAATGTTTCTGAAAACAGAAAATAATAATAATAAATTAAAAAAAAAAAAAAAGTGAAGAAAAAGGAAGAGAAGAAGAATTGGAATAAATAAATAAATAAATAAACACATAAACAAATAAACAAATAATTCTCTTTTCCCAGCTCTAAAGCCAGAATGCCCATTGTGAAGGCTTATGGAAATAGAAAACTTCCTGGACAGTATTTAACAACTGAGAAGCTATGGCGAGCTGGTTGGTTGCCTGCAGGGTGGGAACAGGCTGATAAGGCATGGGAAAATAACCAGCAAGAGCATTCTGTCTGTGCAGTGTGGGGATCTCTCCTGTTTCACAGGACAAATTTACTTGTGTTCTTTGTGCTCTGTATCCCCACCCCACACAGCAGCACTGCTCCTCCAACTGTCCACCAACTCTAGTCCGTGGGTTTGATTGATCCCTTTGCTGCCTTGTTTCTCTGTTTTCACACTTCTCTGTTACCACATTGCTCACACCATAGCTGCTCTTTGCTGTGGGTGAGTGTATTAGGATCCCAAATAGTCTTGAAAGTGTAGCAGCTCCTTACAGCTTTTGCAGGGAAAAGAAAGAGGCTCCCAGTGGTCTTACGCCACATGGGCTACCAAGTTGAGCCCCTGCAGCTATGATTCCAGGCCTGTTTGGGATACTGGCGTTATAGGAGAGAGGAGCGTGCACAGGACCAGCAGTAGGCAGCATCTTAGCCAGATGTGCCACTCTCCCTTTGGTGGGCACGGCTGCCAACATTTCTCTCTGCCACTCTGCTTACATCCAGCACAATTGTGAGCACGTCTGTCTTTTGCAAGAGCAGACAGGCAGGAGATGCCATATACTTTTGCCGAGCCCCAGGAAGCAAGGTGAGCAGAGTTGCCTTTCCAGGGTGGGAACAGAAGTACAGAAGTGACCTTATGGGGTTTGTGGAAGAAGCACATGGAATAGATGTGTCTCCTTGTCAGTGGAGCTGAGGGCTGGTGTGTGTAGAACAGCTAGTTGGGTTAATATGAAGACAGCACGTTTAGTATTGTGGGCCTCCCAGGCCGCCAAGCAACATAGAGCAACTCTTCCTTCTTCCTCCTCCTTGTCTAACCTTGGTGTTCCCTCTGCTGTTTCTCTCTCTTATCTGATCCCTCCTGTTCTGTCTGTGCCATATTTCCTGCCCCATGCTGTCCCGAGGTGTCCACCCGTGTCTGCGGGGCCCAGCCCTTGCCTCACAGAGGCCCTGCAGCCCCCTGCCAGCACCTGGGCACCCGCACCCAAAACAGGAGGGCAGGGGAGGGATATCTGCCCTGGTAGCTGAGCTGTTTGCTTTCTGCAACCCAAGGAGGGTCACCACAATTCACAACCACATGACATCTGCTGCACACAGACATTTAAATAAATTAATTCTCCAGGAAATAGTTAGCTGTTATGGTGAAACCTTAGTAACAATCAGGTGCAGTTGATTTAATCCCTTGCTATTGCAACACACTAATGGGCTATAAAGATTATTTTCATTCATATATATATATATATATATTTCTCCTGGAATAAACAGTTTATCCAGTGGGAATAGGCAGTAGTGAATGGGGGCTGAAACTGATATCTTCTGAGAATTTTTTTAGCAACAAACGAATATTCTCTTTCACTCATGCTGATTGCTGTCCTGTTGGTGACAGACGTGTGTGTATTGCCCCGTGAAACTTGCTTCAGCATGAAAGCTGTTGCTTCTGGTGGCAAAATCACTCCTCTTCCTGTGTGGCCTTCTCTGTGCCTTCTCCTGCCATCTCCATGCAGTCCTGGTCTGTCCCCCTCGGGCTGTGCTTTGTGTACAGAACTGGACATACTGGTCCAGCTGCAAGCTTAGTCCTTCCACACACAGCTCATTCCTCCTGGCAAGAGCTGAGATAGCAACAATTAAATGCCTTTTCCTTCCTCATCTATCTACAGGGTTTAGTAGGTGTATCCTGCTAGTACGTGATCCCATCCCCATTATTCAGCAGCCCCATTGAGGGAAGGCAAGGTTCTTGCAGGTTGTCCCTGCTGCCTTCACCAGCATGTTGATGAGCAAGGTCACGTATCTCCTTGCTAGGGCAATTTGGTGTCTCCCTGCCCCATCAGCCCTCTTTGATGTTTTTTTCTCTGCCAGGTAGATTGTCAGCAAATACCGCTGCCACATGGTTGTGAAGCATCAGCGGGAGATCTCTGCCTTTATCTCATCAGCATGCCCCCATTAGCTGTCTATAATGCTGTCTTTACAAGAGTGCATCAGCTCCAAATGCTATCTTTCTCACACATAAAACTTTTAATGTTGTTTGGTGTTATGGGACAAGCCATGACTGGCACATGTGTTACACTTCTTCAGTCTACGCAAAGGAGTATTTACCAGAAAATCTTAATGACATCTGTGCCTTGCAGTCACTCATGCTTAAAGAAATACAAGCTAAAAAAAGGGGGGGAGACAGGGTGGAGGGGGAGGGGAGGGAAGGAATAGAGCCAAATGCAGGGGAGGGCTGCTCAGCTCAAACAGCACATGTACACTGATTTATGAAATGCAATCCTATTCTCAACAATTACCACAGGCCACTGACACTTGAGAGATGATGGAGGTAAGGTAATTACCAAAGCTTAACTTCTCCTGTTACTCACTGGGAACTAAAACAAGTTTTTTTTTATCACAAGCAAGTTTGTGCTCAAAATCAAGCTGCCTGGTTGCCAAACCGGAGTCCACGTAGCTGCCTGTCCCCCATGGCAGGCTGGGAGTGGGGAGAGACAACCTTGCCCGGGTCTCTTCTCGAGGTGGGCACCCATCCTGCTCACCCAACCTCTCAGCTTGCCACCACCCCAGTTCCTTTTTTCTTTACTGAGCTGCTTTTACATCTTCTTTAGACAAAGCTGGTTCTAGTGGGGTCCTAGCAGGGAAGAACCTATTCACAAGTCTTCAAGAAGTCAAGAACCTCTCAGCCCAAGTGGTATTCATAAAAATCCAAGCAGTTGCCAGTGTTTTTAATTTTTTTCCCTTTGCCTGAATGCTCAAAGTGAGTTTTCTTCTCTGGTCATACTGCAGTTCCTTAAAAGCAGTTTATTTGTAATGGAAAGGCTGACTCAACCTTCGCTCTAATCACCAGGAAAACAACCGTAAAATGAAACAACAAATCATTTCTCTGACAGTAATGAGGCACTTGCTTAGACATTTATCTATCCTTTTACAGGGCAGTAATTTTATGGTTGAAAAGTCTTGTTTTTAAACTTCATGTCCGGGAAGAAATTTCCAAACGCTGGCCAAAATCGCCTCATTTAGCAGATGGTAACATTGTACATAATTAATGCATTCATTTTCATTCTTAAAAACTAGTAAACGCAGCTTATTTGAATTTCCTCCTGAAAGATGAATTTATTAGCTACAAAACAGAGAACCTGAGCCAACTCTTTCAAGTAGATTGTATCCCATATTTCCCCCATATTCTGTTTTCCACCAGTATCACCTGGATGAGTCTTCCCTCTCTACAGGAGAATTCAAAGTGGGTTACAAGTTTTTCCTGTCCTTTTCAGTCTTCCATATGTTGCCATGACAAAGGTTTCTTTCCTTCACCTCAAAATAAAGCACAGAGAGGCTGCCACTTGCTTGCTGAAAATGCCTTTAAATTCATCAGCTTTCCCAGACCTAATAAAGTGACATGTTTACAATGTTAAAGGAAATCAGGTGTTTTAATGTTAAATGAAAAAAAAAAAAACATATTTATGTAGTGTTATAATAATACCGTTTGCCTGGCCTTTCTCAGTCTATTCATCACACAGCAATCTCCCCACGAGATGCTGTGGAGTCTGTGTGCTGGAATGCCATGCAATAATAAGCCTGAATTCAACATAAATAATATATCGCGGTGGCTGCCCCCCTTGCTGCTGGCAGCCAAAGCAGTGGGGCACAGGTAGGGAAAGAGATCACCCCCAGGCATGTGGCAGCATGGAGCTAAGGAAACGCTTGGGATCCTTCCTTTGAAGGACAGTAATCTGTCCCATCCTGGGCAGCCAGTCCCTCAAGATGCTGTCAAGGATCCACCTCAAGTTATAGCTGTGTGGGAGCCCCAGTCTTTCCCTTCCTCTTCACCACGAGTCTTCCTCATCCTCTCTGCCTTCCCTCCTCAAACCCTCACCCCCATTTTGCACACTAAAACTTGGTCTCTGCCCCCTCATTAATTTCTGTGTAGAACGCCCCTGGCATCTCCTGTGTACGTCAGGTGTAAGCAGGGAAGATGCTGCATTGTGGATCCTGGAGCAGCACAGAGAAACACGTCTGTGCTGCTGGCACCAGGCTGCATGGGGAGGAAAGAGAAAGCTGCTGCCATGGTGTTTTCTTGGATGTAACGCAGGCATCTACAAGCAGAGGCATTCACAACACAGGCAGAGGCAGCGATGCCCCGGCATCTATGGGGTTTTGTTATAATCTAATCTAGCCTGTAAATCCAGTGCACATCCCTTTGTGAAAAGTGAGGAGGATTCAGTCATTTCCATTGAAGTGGATAAAAGCAGAGACCCTTTTGTAAGCTACAGCTGAGAATAGTGGAAGCCACGTGGGAAGTTGTCCTGTGTAATTTGTTGGAGGTTTGTACACTGATTTCTGCAGAGTTTGGGTTTTATTGAGGGTCTCTAAACACTCTGAATGGTGATGCATATCCCAGGCTATGGTTTACATGTGGTTTCCCAAGACGGCTCCTACCTCACTGCAGCTGTGCTGAACACCCCCCATTCTGAATGGCAAGAGAAGTATTTTATTTACCTCTTACACGTCACTTGTTCCCACACTCTGAAATACACCATCACCCATCACTCACATCATGTTCATAGAGGCCTGCTTAGAGGTGTTAACAACATGGACCTTCTCCTGGCTCATTTACTTACTGCTGGGTCCCAGCACGGTTATTCTCAAAAATCCTGTAGAAAAGAGCAGTCAGAGTAGGCAGCTAGCGTCTTCATGATTGGTATTTAACGATCAGAAGTTTTCCTTTCTTTTCTTTCCCTTTGTATTAAATTACCAGAAAATGGAAATCATCCAGTCTCCCAACAAACTGAAGCCCTTCATGGGATTCCCACTCTGAGTGATGTGGTGCTGAGCAAGCCCAGAAAGAGTGCTTTTAAGAGAGCCACAGCTTGCTTCTTTTCCTACTGCGTGGAAAGGTGCTGTTATTTTGTTCTAACACATAGGTCGCTGAAGCATTAAGTGATTTATGCACAACATGGCAGGACATGAATCACACATCCCAGGCTAACCTCATCTCCCTGCCTGTACCTGCTGTTAAATCAAATGCCTGTTCTTCTCTGGCCAAGCCCCCACACAGCTTCTTACTTCCTCATTGAACTTTTCTATTCTGCTCCGTGGGAAGAAGGTGGTGTGCATGTATAATGAAAGCAGGCTGTTTTTAAGGAGTTGCTGAAAAAGGCTTTGCTGGTTTTCCATCTGGCAATTCAGCCATTTTCATAGATGTCGGTAGAATATGTATCTTTAATTGGCAGCCATCTCTTTTCCCTTCTGCTGAACAGCCATCAGACTCTACTCTGTGGTTTTATGTTAGAGCAGAAAACATCCAGAGAACATGTGGTTCCTTACTTCCCTCAGCTCGCTGTCATTGCTGCAGGCAATGACAACCTCCCATGAAGGCAATTCAACCTCCCATGTACCTCCACTGGTAGTCCACAGCTGAGCTCTTGCACCTATAGATGCCAGTTCCTGCATGCAGGCATGCAAAGCCACAGACACTTGGCACTCACACTGACAGCCAGGGTTAATGAAGCTTATCTCTGCTGCAAAGACTCTGCAATAGTGACAGCTGCAGTGACACAACAGCAGTGATTTCTGTGGTGATGCAATAACACTACAGAATAAAACATCTGGCTATAGAAAGCATCCATTGGACCTTGTAACAACAGCTTCTTTTAAATGTTTTTAAGAGGATGAGGGGTGTAAAGAAGTGGTTAACATTGCTAAAGTATATTTCTGAACTAAAAGAGGGTGAACCTCTTTATCTCTAGTAACCCTTGATTTCAACAGAGAGATGTATCACAAGGAAAATTTTGTCATGATAAATCATCCCATTATACTCCTAGCCTTGTAACTAGAATCCTTTTTTTTTTTCCTTTAAATTTTCTTTCTTAACTGTCACAGTAGTAAATTCACAATCAGTCTCCACGACACATTTTTATCTAGAGAGGAAACAATTTCATAGCCTTTATCTTCATGGATTTCAGGAAAGTGTAATGAGGAGAAGAAGCCAGAACATTTTTCTCACTTTTGGGATTTGTTAGAACAGTCAGAAACAAAACAATCGTGTTGATATTTGCTTCGTTAAAAACAACAGACCGAATAATAGAGCATGTAGACTCTGGAATCTGATGCTAGCTGACAGCTTCTTTCCTATTTCTCCATCGTTGTACTTAGTCCAGAGTTCCTCAAAAGTTTTCAGTGTGTACATTACTTCCCAAATGCAGAGCCTTTCTCCTGGTCCAGCTTGCCTTTCCATGGCTGATCACATGTCCCCATTCACAGCAGATCTGTGCTATGTAGCATTAATGCCTGGTTTGGAAAAGTCATGTTCAGTTATGTATTTTTGGCTTCTTCAGGGTACTAAGGCTGACCAAATAAAAGAAGACTGCCTTTTTTTTTTTTTTTTTCCTACAGATTTGAGCAGGCGGTCAGAGAACCATCAGCAGTCCCAAACCTGTGGCAATGGCCACTCTCCTCTGTTGACCATTCAGCAGGAGCTCACTTACCTACTTGCAGTCATTTCTTCAGATAAACAGATCTCCCCTGAAAAACTTTCTGTTTTTGTTTCTTAAAAACCCTGAGCTCATTATATCATTTGTCCATTGAGAAAGCCATCTCCAACGTGGGACAAAGCCTAGTAAGAAGAAAATTGAAAGGTTCAGTGAATAAAACCCAGGTCCATATGTTCTGAGACCTGTACTCCCTCACTAGCTCTCTGTGGTCAGCTCCAGCTGTTGTTCAAAGGAGGAAGCCTCCTGCTTTGAGGCTTTGTGGATGCTTTCACAAGTGTGAGTCGTTTCAGTCTTTCTTCCAAAGTTTTTCAGGAGAACTTAGGTAGATGCCATGTGTTTTATGAAAAGACATACTAGGCCAACTGCCCATCAAGTACAGTCTTCTGTCTCTGACAGGGACCATCACCAGATAGTTCCAGAAAAAAAAAAAGAAAAAAAAAAAAAGAAAAAAAGCTCTCAGGAAAGATGTAGAGACTGTACCCCATCTTGAAAAGGTTTCTTCCAGCAGTCTTTCAGCAGCTACTGGTTTAATAAAGCAGGCTGGCCACCAGTATAATTAACTACCTGCACTTACAGAATTGATGATATTTTTATTTGCCTTGTAAAAATCTAGTCTTTTCTGAAATCAGTCATGCTCTTTCCCTCAAAACTTTACTTGGCAGTCAAAATTACAGGTCAGCTATAACTGTTTTGAAAATGTATCTCTCTGTTATGAATGTGTTTTCTCAATCTTATTGGTATTGCCTGTACAAAATTATAGGGAAAAGAGAAATACGGAATATAGGGAAAGTAAAATAACAATTATTGTCTAGTTCTGTCAAATGGACATGGCATGTCATAAAAGTTTAGTAGTACTTGACACTAATACTGCAATTTTATCTGGTATCTTCTTACTCATACCTTTCAAGAAGTTAATTAGTGCATAGCTTTGCATTCAGCAAAGATGCCTGGAATAGATGAAACAACATTTAGATATTTCTCTTTTTCACCCGTTACTGATGGAATATCTCTGTTCATGCAGTATTGTTATAATTTACTTTGATTCTAGTCTCTGACACAGTCTCCAGTTTGTTTTCTACATTTGTGCATTCAAAAATTATCTTTTTCCTACTTAAATTCTAATCAAGCACTTGAGCTATTTCAGGATTATTGTTTTCCTTTTAAAACAGTTCTAACCATTTCTCTCATTTCGTGTTTGTGTTAGGTGCTTCCAGTCAATAGAGGACGCTGGATCCAGTGATTTTGACAGAATTTCAGCTGACTATGGCCCTTACAGCTGATGTATGAGGCACACCAAGGGATAACCTTTTCACAATGGTTGAGCAAGTTTGGAGGTGGAGGGATTAAAAATCCATTGTGCCTTGGTATTATCCCTCCTTTGGGACTAGTCGAACATCTCCCTAGGATGTGGCAAAAATGTCTTGGAGGTCATTTGAAGAGAAGATTACACTGCATGGCCCCATGGGCCACTTACTGAGAGGTAGTGAGGGTCTGAGAGTGTTACTCAAGAAAACCTCCTGGAATTGCTGTCTCCAAAGCTGATGATCCTCCAATAAACTCAGATCGCACGTGTAACATTACAGAAGTGTCAGCTCCGTAGCATACTATCTGCAGTTAAGTTTTCTGGGAGTTGTATAAGCAGTCTTGTGATTTGCTTGAGAGATGAGGGGAGACATGTGCACTGTAACATTTGGCCTCAGCCGGAAGACGATGACTTCAGTGGTGGCAGACAATCCAATAAGTACATTTGTTGTTACAGTACGCCTCTCAGCCAGGCAAACGCTTCTGCTGTAAGCCAAATTTATGTCTCAGACAAATCACATAATTTATCAGCAAAGCAGACTAGACCTATTGTTGCCTATAGAAGTAAAAGAAAGAGCCTTCAGAGATGACAGGAGTGTGGTCCACAGAGTTTGTGCTGCAGTGTGTGGGGCTTTTCCAGCTCTCAACGTGTTAGAACAGGCGGAGATAAATGGTTAGATTGGGATCTCTGTAACTTTATCACCCGATGCTTAACAAGACAACACGCTGGCCATAGAGATGTTCCCAGGAGACATTCCATAAGACCTCTGGAGCCACGACTGGATTTTCAAAGAAGCCAGAAAAAAATACAGTATTTTCACTGAATGAGTTTCCTTTCTATTGACGTTATAGCATACTGAGACACAGTGATTTGGATATCTGCACTTTCCTTCACTTAAAAAAAGAAACAGCATTCCCATACCCTTCTTTGTAGAGAGGCTTAATAGTAAAACAAGTTGCCAGCAACCTTAAGCAAGCTGTGGTCCTTCTCTTATATGCCTGTTTCAGTGTCACAAATATTCTGTATTGGTTTATTCTAGAAGAAGCAAGTGAAACAGAGCTGGTGGGCCAATCTCATAGGTATCTGATACCCTTAAATTCCTTGGACGTCAGCCATTTAAATAGTAGGCTTAGTCATAGCATTATTCACAGTAGTTGTCGGTCTCTAAAAGACTTTGCCAGTGCTATTACATCTTTCAACATACTTCAGTTCAATTGATGGAGAGCATCTGCTGTGCTGAGGAGAGATGTGAGGCTAGATATATTAATTTCTTTCCTGAAAAATAGGGTACTACTGAATGCCTCTCATCTCTAAAGAGAGGAGACTAGCTATAGTCTATCTGTGTTATTTATTCTAACTACAGTGACTTCTGTAAGTCTTTCCTGCTACACAGCATCTCAGTAAAACTGGTGGAAAGAACATCAAACTGATATGGACTGCAGTGTTGCAATATCAAATTGTCCAGTTTATTCTAGGAGCTGACTTAAACTTACTGCTAATAGCAGAAATCTAAATGTTCAGAAACATGGGATACAATTTGTGTACTTAGTACCTAACAAATTTTTCTACAATTCAGTCCATGGAAGACATCCATGGAAGTTTGGGATGATATCCCTTGATCCTTTTGGCTACACTCCCATTCACCTCCTCACACAAAGAGCAGGCAGGTTACAGCTTTTCATTTTGGAAGTAGAACTGATTTTAATAATATGATGTTTTGGCAAAAGACTTTGTGAAATACTTGGTATCTCAATAACACCTCTGAGATAAAATAAAATAATAATAAAATAAAAAAGCCTGGAAGCAGTTACTAATGCACCCATTGACTTTCTGGGCTGACTAGAGTAATCTCAGATGGAGACATATTACTAATGTTGGTCAGAAAATCCTCTTTCTCAAATTTACGGAAGAATCCTGAAACATTTTGGAAGAGAAAAGGGATGGACATAAAAAGATAAGTGCAGAGATAAACTCTCTGCTTTTGAAAAATAATTCCAGGTAGAAGGCAAAACTTTGTAGAGACTTTTTTTTTTTTTCTATTTATTTAGAGGGGGAGAGAGAGAGAAACTAAACATTTTCGTTTAAGAATTGTTTTCTAGTTCTTTTACTGAAAAAAAATAATTATAATAATAATAATGAGAGACTGCCGTAAATGACTTGTATCTCCCAGTCCTGCAGCCAGTGTGACTTGGAGGGGAGACAAGGCTGGGGCAGATCATTTCACCGTGGAAGCCTCTGGGCAAGACCAGAACAGGGCTTCCTCCTCCTCCCCCTCCTCCATTGCGTTCTGGGCTGAGGACCCTCCTGCCATCACCCTGGGAGTCCCCAGGACCACGGGTGGGCAAAGGAGGAGATGTGTTGTGGAGCTGGCTGAGGGACAAGAAAAGCTAAGGGGAAAGAAGCTGGGAAGCATAGCCTCTCCTCAGTGACAAACTGGACTAGGTGCACAAAGAGCTCTGGGGGATGAAATTGGTCTGGGAGAAGCACAGAGCAGAGCTGGGACAGGTCAGGGCATGAGATCAGTGTAGCTGTTACTGCAGCAGCACTGGGGGAACAAACCGCTCCTGAGCCATCTGTGCTGCTGGGAGGCTGCTGGAAGGCAGTTGCCTTCTCCAGCCATGGTCTTGTGTTGAGATGAATGCCAGCCTCCCTTTCTGCCTCACATTGAAACTCCCTGGGAAAGCAGGTATTATTTCTCCTATTGGCCAGCCTCTGAAAGCAGAGATAAACCATTATAGGTCACAGGCTGTTGTGGTTTAGCCCCGTCAGGCAGCTCAGCACCACCCAGCTGCTCACTCGCTCTCCCCAGGTGGGAAAGGTAAAAGTGCAAGAACTCATGGGTTGAAATAAGGACAGTTCACCAGGTGAAGCAAAAGCTGGGTGTGCAAGCACAGCGAAGCAAGGAATGCACTTACTACTTCCCATTGGTGGGCAGGTGTCAGCCACCTCCAGGACAGCAGGGCTCGTCACACGTAACGGCTTCTTGGGAAGACAAACACCATCACCCCAACACCCCCCTTCCTCCTCCTTTCCCCCAGCTGTTACTGCTGAGCACGGCGCCACGCGGTGTGGGACATCCCTTTGGGCAGCCTGGGCCAGCTGTCCTGGCCGTGTCCCCTCCCAGCTCCTGGGGCACCCCCAGCCCATTTCCTGGCCGGGCAGCACCAGGAGCAGGAGAGGCCTCGGCTCTGTGCGAGCACTGCTCTGCAGCGACTGAAACATCCCTCTGGTATCACTGCTATTTTCATCACAAATCCAAACCACAGCATTGCGTGAGCCTCAAAAAGAAAAATTAGCTCCATCCCTGCCAAAATCATGACACAGGTGAACATTGATGTGATCATTCTTGCCTACCCTGTTGAAACCCATGGATACTTGCAGTACACTATCTGTCCATATTTCCCCTTTTCTCATGCAGAGAGATCCCAGGAGATATTGCTGTGATTGCTGAAACTGTGATTCTAACTACCTGAACTCTGAAAAAGGTTTGGATGTGAATTTGAAATTTCTGCATCTTAAACTTACCTCTGTTTGTACTCAGTATTTGCAACCTGTTGAATTTGGTCTGCCAGAAAACCCAGGCAGCTCTGCTTGTGTGCCCACCTGCCTTGGACCGGCTTCTCTTTCCCTCCGCCCCGTGCAGCAGTGCCCCTGCCTTCAGCTCACCGGCTGAAGGGGATTTCAAGAGCTCTCAGCTTTGGTCTGACCATTATAGGATTGCAGCCACTGCTGGTACCTTGGGGATACTGGTGTCACCCACACGGAGCTAAGGAGGGCTCACCTGAGCGCATTTTAAAGAGGCTATAGCATCATCTTCTTCTCCAAAGCTCCCCCAATATGTGGTGGAAATCAGCAGAAAGTCGCACACCTTTCCGTGAAGCTGTGGAAATCACTGCCATCAACCGGAGCTGCTGCTCCCACGCCGAGCAGCTCCGGGGGCCGGCAATTCCCAGCCGAAGCAGCAGGGGTCATCCCACCCTTGAGCTCCACCTGAAAGCCGCTTCTCGGCACTACAGGGACAGCAGCACCTCTCCCCTTCTCCCCTGCCTTCCGACTGCCCGCGATAAACCTGGACTGCAAATAAGGTTGTGTTTAGACAGGGAAGTGGTGGGAATCTTGTCTGAGTAAAGACAGGAGGATCTGTCCCGGTGGAAAGGCTTTTGAGTGGTTTACAGTATTTGCCTGTAATTGTACACATTCCATGAACAAATCACGTCCACTCATTTATTATCCACACTAAACAACGCCGTAGGTCTGGTACACAGGTGTGTCACTCACCCTGCTTCAGACTAGAGACATCCGCAGTGGAATGTAATTTTTCCACCCAGAGATTAGTCATGTTAATGCAACGTCAGAGGTGACCAGTATGGGGAGACGGGGAGAAAAAGGAATATGGGAGAAAAATAAGCTGAACAAAATGTTCACAGAAACTTGGAATAAAATCACCCAGAACAGGTGCTTGCTTTCTCCCATGACATGTGCAAAACTGTGGTGGGTTTTTGTCCTTAATAATAAATCTTATTTAAAATTTAAGTAATTCTCTACCCTGTGATAGTTTGATCAAAAGGACATGGAAATCAATGGGAGCTTTCCCTGGGCTTTGTATCATGTCATATGTGTCAACTGAATTTATTTGTCAAAGGAGTAGTAATGAGGAATAGACTGTTTAAGGCTAGAACACCTAGGGATTTGCTTCTGGTTAAAGCAGGTTACACATCTAACACATCTGCACTTTCTGTCAACTACCATGCTAAATGCAAAGTGTTTGAGGCCCAGAATCCGAGAGGAGCAGAGGTGCAAATTTAGAGGAAGGTAAAGGCTGCACACACACACACACGTGTTGTGTGCCACTTTTCTATGGTTGAGGATTTCACCTCATACATGAGTAGGTTGGATTGATGTGGCTTGGACAAAGGGCTGAGCCCTAAAGCCCAAACATACCCACTAGAAAGTTAAACCCTTCCTTCCTGACTATGCTTTACAAGGATGCCTTTACCTCTTCAAGTGCATCATTTTATTTCATGGCAAATAGCTAGAAAGAGAGATCCTCAGTTCCCAATGTGCATTAACACATGAGCTTTGCTCAGCCTTAACATTTATTTGCTGTAACAGGCTCTGATGCCTCAGTCCATGCCTGTTCAGCACTTATACAGATAATGTAGCCTGAAACCTTTAATGGATGCCTAAGATTACACCATATCGACATTCACTCCCTGGCTTGTCTGAAAGTTTTTCATCATCTTGGCCAAGAGTTTCCATTCTCTTTAGCCCCCAGAAACATCAGGCAACCCCTGTACAATTTATTGCAGTTTATAGGTTCTCCACATAGATGTCATTTCCAAAATATTCATTAAAAAAATTAGTCATTTACAATAAATGTTACATTTTTACAAGAAAACGCAGTGATTATTTATTAAACATCTGGATTTTTTCAGCACCACTTCATAATGGGGATGAGCCTGAACTGGAACACCTGATCTAAGCCCTATTCTGACTTTTGGAGAAATTCAGATCCAAGTTTTTGAGGGCTGGGACTGTCTTCATTTCAAGTCTTCTACCGCACTGAGCACATTGTTGGCACTTAACAAATAAACAATAGTAATCCAAATCTGGACCAGAAATTAATGGCTGGGGTGTATCTGTACTTTATAAAAAAATGTATACATCTTCCACTTTACCCATACTCCATCAAATCCAATGCCTTCTTTCTTCTGTAACCATGAAAGATTGGGATTCAACAGCCTCCAGCCCATCACTTGTGGGGCAGTGAGGAAAACCCACCATCCCATGTGGTAGCCCCAGTCATAAACCAGAGGTGTGAACACAAGAGCCATAGAGCAGTGATAACTCAAACTAAGGCAGCATCTGCCACAAAGCCCGCCTGGGCTAGGGTCTGCCTGGGGTGGGTCACACGTGGGTACACCTAGGAGGGAAGAAATTAGCTGCATGTCTCTGCTGCTTTACATGAACCGTGGACCTGGAGTTTAGGACGCCGCTTGGAAGTGTTCAGATTAGTAAACTAAAAAAAAACCAAAAAACTGGAAAGCATCTCACATTGTGCTCCCTCAGGAAAGGAAAATGCCCGTCTTTAACAGAGACAGGCCCAAATGCAGCAGTGCAGTAGCATTTATTGTAATGTGTATTGCTTTAGCCCAAAAGTCATAGTATATTTTCCTTAGCATCTGTTTTGGGATATTTTTGCTTCACAGTGGAAATGAAGAACCAGTGAAGACTTCTGGCAGTTTGCAGAGAACAGAAGGAGAGAACATAGATGGAAAAGCGCTCCAGCAGAGGTGGAGTAATGGCAACCGATATGCAAGGGGAAGTCATAGGAAACAATGCAATCTAACTTGTTCCAGCTGCCTGAGCAATCACAGGGACAGTGCCAGATGTAATATAGCTCTGGTTAGCATGAACAGAAATGTGGGATAGTCTCCAAAAACAAGGACAGGGAGAAGAGAAGAAGCAGCTTGTTTGTGAACAAAAGACTAAATTATTTGGTTGCTAAAATACACGCAAAGGAGGTATCCCTTCCCTTTGCCCCATGTGGAAATCACATTTAATCTGAGCAAAAGACAAAAGGAAAAAAAACTAGTTTGTGGTTGTGCTGAATTCATATGATAAACACTGGAGGCTCTGCTGAATGGTGAGGAGATCTTGGGGAGTGTTATTTTGGTTGTGCAGCAATTCATTCCAACATTTTAACAAACTACTGCTGCTCCGTTTGAGAAATTGAATTTTTTAAATGTGAATCAGCTGGGACGATTCACAACAGGACAGCAGCTCTGAGAATCCCTATTAGGTATACGGTATGTTGTTGGTCAGTTCCTCCCATGATTACACTGTAGGATGGAGGGCCTGAGCTACAATGGGACTAACTACCTATGGTACTCTGAACCCAACCTATATGGCCACAAAAGAGAACAAATAACCTTATTCTGAACTGTCTTTTACTGATATTTAACCTAGCCCCATCTCAGATCACTTTATGATTGATTAAGCCATGCTCCTGACTGTTGAGTTAAGTGTTCCCCCAGGCCATATATATGATGAAGGAAATGCAGAAGGATCACACAGATCAGATTGTTTTGTTCATCCCATTGCCTGCCCACAACTGTTCCCTGTTCCATGAGAGCATGGGGCAATGCACAAAGCAGTCAGGACAGGCAATATTTTAAGTGCTTCTCCAAAGGTGCTTTGCAAAAGAGCCCTCCTGTAAGGAAGGATCATTCTTCCTTGGCTTCCAGCACACATTAAGAAATACCTAGAAGATGTCTTTCCTTTTTTAACTTGCTTCTGCTGTCCCCATGGGAGGAGGATCCAGCTGTCCAATTTGCTTGAAGAAGCAAGCCAATCTGTATAATGCAGTTTGAAGGAAAAGATGCTGTGTGGGCTCCACTAAATTCTAAAGCAACTTGGCAATGTTTGATTATTGGTCATTATTGAAGTGAACAAGTAGCAGGAGATGGTAAGCGTTATTCCCATTCTGAAGAAATAAGTGAAGACATGGGGAATTCAGACTATTTACATACTCAGGGGTTTTGGTCCAGCTCTGTTCTTCCTCTGACACAGAAGTCACAGTTCTGAGGAGGGCAGCAGGCACTGCACTGATGTGGGCCAGCCATTCATTACCGTTCTCAGTTAGGAAAATGAGGCTTTGCAAAATGGTAAAAAAAAAAAACAAAAAACAAAAAACAAAACCTGAAAAGCATAGTTAATCCTTCAACCTAACAACAGAATGGGCTGCAACAGCAAAATCTCTACTTCTACTCCATTTGCAGTTTCTGAGCACTGCTGTGGTTGTCTTTCCTGCAAATATGATCAATTATCATACAGTTGTTAACATTTATATATGTTGCCTCATAATGCAGATGGGACTGTTCCTTCCCCCACAGCCACAGTCTACTTGAGGGATAAAAGCTGCTGCTTTCCTACAATCAGAATTCCATCAGTCTTACGAGTATCAGATCTGCGTTGAGCTCTTGTCACAGAAATGCTTTACATTTATCACCTGGCATGTGCCACCTTTGTGCCCTTTTTCCCAGGGACACCACTTCTGTGGAAATATTAATAAATGACAAATTGCATTTGTGTAATCTTATGAAATGTTTTGACTACTAAAGTTGTTCCATAGCAGTTCATTAAAGGACACATAAAGTATTTAAGTTTACATTTTATAAAAAGATCAGGAATGCTATGGCTGATAGCTTTCTTTCTATTGAGCATCTGTTTCCTATTTTTTTAACGGCTTACAGCAGTGGTTGGCCAGTTCTGTACTAATAGTTGATCTTAACTGGATCAAAACATTGTAATTTCTTACCAAAGGTTAGCGAGTGTCCTTCTAACACAGCTTCCTATGGCTGCAACCAGCAATGTCTGTGCATCAACATCTGGTTTCAAAATATTAAAAATGATAAACACTTCCAGATACAATCCATCTGGCCTCCCAAAATTCTACATCTGCATAATTTTGCTTTCCTTTTAAAAACCAAACACAGCCTTAGTTTGGCCCTGCTGTATTGCTGAAGAATCCTCCCTCCTTCTAAGTGTGGGGCAAAGCCCATGGTCAAGCTTTGTTGGAAGTGACTATCTTCATCTGGCCGACTGTTGTGTCTAACGTTGGCATTATTAGTAACTGATAAGCAGAAATTCTTCGCCTTGTTAGTGTATGTTATCTGATTGAATCAAAAGGGAGGCTGCAATGAAGAAATCATGGTGCACTGCGCAAGCACTGAAGTTTGCAGTGCTGACTGCTAGCGGAGCTTTGAAAGCTGTTTGCTCACCACCCACCTGCATCGTGTCAGTCACCTCAAAGACAGCATCAAGCCTGCAGGATTCCTGCCCAGTGAAGATGTAGTCACTGCGCATGATTCACTACTTCGCTCCAACATCTCAGGCTTTCTTGAGAGGCATATGCCTTGGCTGTAACACCCTGCAGACAGGTCTGCAACACTGCAAGGGGCAGAGCACTGGAAGGGGGACCACCCCTCTCCCTTTTGGCTGGAGATACTTCCTGTGAGATGCTGCTGCAGCTGTGACTAAACAACACCGGACTACTTCCTCTGGCCTCTCTCCCCTTCCTTTTCATTTTCCATGCCAATTTAAGGAGCTCTGTACTGTGGAGTCCCTGACTGCTTTACCCAGATGGGAAGATGATTTGTATTTCATATGCACTGAGCAATAACAAGACGTTCTTACACAGATAACTACATGCAGAGTATGAAATGTCACTGATATCATTCACTTTTAATTAATGTTGCTATGTAGTGTTCAACATTATATATATATAAAGGAATAGTGAAATTAATAATAATTTATGGTGGAATTAATAACAACTTAAGGAAATTAACGGAGGTGTGGGGGATAAGTATTCAAAGTTCAGTCAAAGTCAGAAGTTCATCTTATCGTTTTTGTGTCCCTCAGTGGTCTAATTTGCCACAGAAGAGTATTTTTCCCTTAGCTTTTAAAAAAACTGAAAAGGTTCCAGCAAGCTCTGAAAGCAGGACACTGAACAGGCCTTTCAACCCCAGCTGGAGTGCTCCAGCTTAAAGCTGAAGAGGTAATCAAGATGGGAATTAATGCTTCTTTCACTCTTCCAAGATTTTACTGGCTCCAATGAGAGCATCTTTATGCTAAAAGCAGGAACAGATGGCATCCTTCAGACCCAGAGAATGTCTCAAAGAAGTTACTGCAAGATCAATACCTTGACTCAGCTCTCAGTTCAGAGATACCTGGTATCCCATGGTCTGTTGCAAAATACCCCATCAATCAAAAATATACCAAGGATCATGACCACATCCTGCATGGAATGGTTGATAATAGCAGCAATGAGTATGTGAACCACACGGATAATAAAAATTTACAGATATTCATTTCATTATGGAAAAAAAATCCAGTCAGTCTAAACTTTTAATTCCATAGGCAAGCTCATTAGGTGGATATACCTAAATTCAGCTTTAGACCAACTTCTCTGCTTAGACCAGAGACAGCAAACACCATCTGAACACTGTACCTAATCTCTCACAACTGATGCGGCTGTTGTTAATATTTCCTGTATTTATGATGGCTTGCCAGGTGCTGAGGAATGAAAGCACAATCAGACCTTACAGAAACATGAGTAAAGCAAAGATCTATGATGGCACTAGTTATATATGCTGCTGTTGTCATCTCTTACATGTGGCTCATCTGGTGGTATGTGTCAAGTGCATCAGCCAGAAGGTGCCCTAATAAGTTAGGGAATGACAAATCAATGCCAAAAAAACATAGCAAACTACTAGCAGTCAGCATCAAACAACCTCCCATTCACCCACAATAGCCACTAGAAATCGAAGGCAGAGAAGGCAACTCTTTCCTTTCTTGACTTAGATGTGAGGCAGCTCCTTTTTCACTGTTCACAACTGACATTTTCTTCATATTCCTTCCATATTTTGAAAGAAATCTGAGCAAAGCTTACCTTCATTCTGAGAGCTGTGATAGTTTAATCGTGATGATAATTCTTTTATTTGAAATTTAGGAAGTCAAAATAGAGTTTGTTCATCAGTAAAAGAACTGAGGAAAACACAGCTGTTGTTTTGCATTTCTTAATGACCATGAACAGACAAAGTCACACAAGACAACCAACTCAGAAGTATCCCTTTCACAAACTGATCTTAATTAATTTGATCATTTGATAACCACACAATTTGATAATTTGATAATCATATGTAATTCTGAGGTGGCAAGTAACATCATCATATGAATCATAATTAACGTGTTTTTAAATTTTAGGCTTCAAAGTCTCTCTTTCATTCTTTCCTCCTCTTTTCTATTTTCATCTCCTCCAACTTATTCCATCTTCCCTTTTCTTAGAAAGAACATTTTCCTCCATTACAAAGCCAACAGTTTTACTGTGATAAGGGCAAATGGCTAGACAGAGGTGGTCATCACCCTTGTGTTTCCCACCATCAGTGTTTCAACTGAAGAAAACGAGCTCTGAAGCTTAATTTGTTTAAAATTGTCTATAAAGAAAATCAGAACCCAATTATGCTTTCTGTTTTCTTAGAAGGAGGGATTAGATATACCGTATGCTCTTAGCCTGGGAGTGTTGCTTCTAAACACCTGCTATCCTGTGCCATTCCTGCTGCCTGGAGGTGCATAGGGCACCACTGCCTCTGGAGTGGCTGGGAACCCATTTCAATGTAATGGAAACTTTTTATTCTGTGGGCACAATGGTTTAGCATGGAGTGAGATGGCTGTTGTCAGCCCTGCCAGGAAAGGGATGCTAAGAGTCCCTAAAAGGTAGATAATAACAGCTGAAATGGGATAAGGCTGTGAGGCTAGTCAGGGTGCAGGACTGAAAAGAAACTAGAATGTTAATTTTATCTTTGACATGAGGGTGCAGGGTCTGTCTTCTCAGGCAGAGAGCAAAGTTTTCACCCTCTAATTCCTGAGAAATAACATTACAGCAGTGAAGCAACTCTTGACCTTACTTTAAGATACTGTTGTTCACTGGAAAGAAAGGATTTGGAGGAGGCATTTGGGGAATCCTAATACTTTTATCTGTTTTAAAAGATAAGCAAAAAATTGAAGAAAAAAAAAAAAGAAAAAAAAGATACAATTGAATAATGTAGCCTTACCCCTAAAATCTGCCTTACAGATAACCTGAAATGTTTGGCACAATCTCAGCTAGACATGATTGACCTGCATAGAGGTGTATGCCCTGTGTTGAGACAGAAAGAGTACTGCCTTGGGTTATAGAATTTCTATCAATTTTGCCAATGTAGACACTCAGATAAAACTGAATTCATTACAGATTAAATTTGGCCACCTTTGTGGTGATGATTTTTTCTGGTGAATACATTTGCTACCATATGTGTTCACTGAGAAAAGGGATATAAGAGCAATATTAGATATATTATTTGATAGCAGAGAATAAATAATGACATAGCATGTTTGATTATTGGAAACAGGAGTCTGACAATTATTCACTGAATCAGGACAGTGAAAGTTTTATGTGTAAGAATATTTTTTCCATATTTTTATTCCGTAAGTTTTTATTCCATAAGAATAAATGCTATCAGCACAGCTTAAATACTTTAAAGTGAGGTGTAAATAGTTGCAAAATTTGATGTAGCAAACAAACTAAGAAAGTAAAAGTCTCAGCAAATAGTTTGCTCTTTCTAGGCAACTCAATAAAAGGAAAAGAACCCAAGTAGTTGATATGTAGTTACTTATTCTCTAAAAGGTTTTTTTGTTTGTTTGTTTATTTTTTATCTTTGTTATACAGAAATAGTTGAAACAGAATTTAGTGTTGTTTCTGCTAAGACTAATAGTAATAGCATAATTTCCATAGTAAGGAAGAAAATCTATTTTGCCAGAGAAATGCTGTAAGAACTTAACCATTCTCTGACATGTAGATAACATTATCATTTACTTTCCTATCAGATAACATTGTTTTAGTATGAACTTCTTATTGCTTTGGAAGATTTTTTTAGTCTGACCTCAAGATCCCTGAAGAGTGATAGACTAAAACTATTTCAAATAAGCCTGTCTGAAAATACGAGCAAGACTGAGAAAGTTATGCCTGCTTCAAATTCATCTGCTCAAGTGTCCAGGTTACCACAAATCAAATTTAAATTGTGCAGAAGAATTTAAAAAATAAATAAATTGCCTCTTTAGCTGTAATTTCCAAAGTCTGCTTTCACTCACCTTATTCAATTACTAAAGGCTGAGAAGCAGGATAACATTAATAGTTGTCAGAAAAAATATATATATTTTTTTATATATATTTTCAAGCTAAAACTCAGAAGGACAGGCTATATATGCAAATATACAATCCAATTGCTGGGAGATTTCATGGCTGCTCCTGGATATGAATGCTCAAAGCAGTTATTAATAAGGACTAAATGCCTTAGTCATTCAACAATGCACTTAATTATGTTCTTCAGTTTCCATTTAGTAACAGATTTCTGTCCATTCCATTTGTATTACATGTTCCTTTAATTGTACAAGTTCAGTCTTGTAATAAAGGAATGTACTTCCTCCTCTGGGTACATATGTAACCTCTTAGGGATCATTTACACTTGAAACTAGTTTGGCACAAATGCAGGTAGAAAACTAAACACAAAAACTATTTCTGTTTAATTCTACATGTAGATATTAATATTGCACAGCAAAATTGTCCGCTTGTGGGATTGTCCAGGAATGTTGATCCAGAACTGCTGCTCCAGAAAAACTATTTAGGTGTAATACCACATTTGGGAAAGTCCTTCTGATCCATATTCTAGTCATATGAACCAGTAGAGGAACCAAGACAGTCAGAAGAACTTGTGATGCACATCAGCTAGGCTGGCAGAAAATCATTAACAGAGATGCCGGAAGTCCAGTCAAGACTTGCTGCTCTGATTCCAAGGGGTTTCATTTATTTTTGCAGATTTACTGCAGTGAGCCTGTGCCAGTGGTGAGATCAGAACTACGATTCCCTGAAATCAACTGTGCCCTTACCAACTCACTTGCTACCTCTTCTTGAGGCACACAAGGTAAAATGCTTGTAGCTTACACACACAAATGATATTGGCCATTATATTAAAGTAATCGAGGACTATATTTTAATCTCACTTTTAGAGGCAACTACTTAGAGAGATGAAGAAGAAACTCACTCACAAAACTCAACTGGTGTCAGCTGAATATCATCTTGTCCAGAGGAAAGGGCTTCTTCTTCCTTCATCTGAAAAACTGGGAATGGACCTTGTCCAAAGACATAAGAACTGATTTAGATTGACTCTCTGTGGTGTGAAAAGGATTGTTGAGATTTTATATTGGTGAATCTCAATCATATGCTCATAGTCAGCCCTTGAGACAAACAAATACTCCCTTCTAGCCTTAACCAATGCGAAAATATGTGGCTCTCAAATTGCTCCTTTCTTACACGGATTCCAGAGGACGTGTTGCACGATTCCACTCAGCCATTCCAAAGTGCTAACCACTGAGAAGTCCTGCAGAGTTGCAGGATTGTGACAATTGCAGAGAAACAAACATTGAATTGAATGTGTTACTAGACCAAGAAGTAAGCTCAAAGACAAAAAAAAACTCTTTGTAAAAACATAAAATCTGGAAACAAGCTGGCTGGTGAAGTTTTAAAATACTGGCTGCAAATCAAACACAAGAAAGGTATTGGTGAAGGCCATGTCACACACAAAGAAGAACAGTTTTGGAAACTTCTTTAGACTGTGGAAACAAATCAAGCTTCATTTAGTCAAAATATCTTCACAACTAGACAGAGTTCTGCTTTGTTTTTGCAATTTAAATGTAAGCAGAGGACATAAATGAAGCTGTATTTTTGCTTTTTATACAAAAAGACTATATTTTCCTAAAGCCTGCCCCAACTACATTGCTCAATAACAGCCTTTACAATTAGCATCCCTTCTTAAAAATAACAAAAGTATCCAATTATATTCACATGGTCACTCTTGCTTGAGCTGCTGCTTGATGCTGCTAAGAACAGAATGATAGACTTACAAAACTAAGAGTTATACAATAAATTAACCTTAACCTGTGAAGGGTTAATGCATCATTACCTTAAAGTCTCCTGATTACATGCTCACACCAGCCTTGACTAAGTTTGCGACACAACTTTAAATCTCAAAGAGGTGACTCCAGGATTATCACGTAGGTAAATATGTGCCTCAAAATGTCATCTTTACTCTCCATTAAGTAAGAGTTAAACAAAATGTTTGAATGGAAAGTTTAATAACAAAAGACATTTATGATGTTTACTTAAATTTTCTGGACCATTAAGTCTAAATGACATGAGTTATTGGATGCTATATCTGGCCAAAAAATCTTTTTGACCAGTCTAAGTTTTACTACATGCTGAGCTGCCAGCATCCCTTTTGGAAAAAAAAAAAAAAAATATATATATATATATAAAAATCTGTTGTCAAATCCTAGTTTTCTCAGTGAAATCTGGATTCAGAACAGCCATTCATGCCAGAAAGTACCTTTTGAAGTTTACATTAACATGGATATTTATTTATTTTCCCTCTGTAACAATGACAGTGGTTGAGATAAACTGTTTAATTCTAAATAGAAAACACATCTGCTGTTTCTGCATTGTTTGTGGTTGCTGGAGGGGTGACAATTTAAACCAAGTAGCACACATGACATTTTAAGTGAGATGTTGTATGAGGATTTGCAGCTGCTGTACTTTCCTATTTTCCCCTTGCTGGACAGCACTGCTTCATTGCAGGGCCTGTGAAACTTCTCATCCCCAGCACGTTTCTGAAATGAAAGCTCATACATATATGTAGACATATGCATGAATACGCGTATACATGCAATATTTTTGATGCAGTTGTTTTTATTTCTTTAGAGCTGAAGGACATTTCCTACACTGGCATGGATGTCCATGGCCAGGACTGTCAGAGACTTTGCAGATGGCTAGGGGATGAGCAGAGCTCCTGGATGCTTAGCAAGCATCTCAGAGCCCCTGCAGCAACCTGCAGTTGCGCTCTGACCTGCTTGTGTTGGACTTTATGACCCACCTGGGGATATAGTGTGCCTGCGGCAGCCTGGGGCTGCAGGTCCTTTGGCGCTGGGGAGCTTTAAGACCTGCCCCAATCTGTCTCTGCTCTCTCCTGCAACATCCACGTTATCTCAAGGCTGTCGGACAGTGTTAAACAAATAGAAAGCTCTGCGGGGCTGGGCTGAACAAGGTAGCAGGAGGTTGGAAATGCAGGCCCCACGCCAGCACTGAGAGATGGATCATGAAGGCAAGCATCCCGCTCTGCCCCTAGGGGCTGCAGTGTTGTCCATCCCCTGCCCCAAGTATGTGCTGGCAGAGGAACAGACTTCATTCCTGCCCAGGGGATTCGGGAGTATAACCCTTATTTGCAAATGAATGGAGTACTGCAGAGCTGAGACCTCTGTTAGGGTTAAACCATCTGTTTTTGGATCCTTAGTTTCCTTAACTCTGGTGTGTTTACAGGTCTTTAAGGTATATAAAACCATGGGTTTTCACAGTGCAGTAGTGCAATCCACTAACCATAAAAAACAGCGTGGGCTGATGTTTGACTCCCGTATTATGGCTGGAGAGACCAAAAAGCTCCAGAGAGGTGCTAAAATATCCTGAGCTGTCATCTCAACCAGGGCTAGGCCCATGAGCTCCTGGCACAGCCCCACAGCATTTCTGGTGATTTTTTCCTTTTCAGTTTGAAGAAAGGTATCAGTATTTTGTTTTGCTGTAGCCTGCTAGAGAAGAAGCTTCCTCTTTCCCTTCTTGAAAAATCACTAAAATCCCTCTTGGGTCTGAAGGGAAAGTGATGAATCTTTCTTCACCATTTTGGGATGTTATGGTTCCTCCTCTCATCCCAGCAAAGTGAGGGTTTCTCTTTGGAGTTTGTGCAACGACTTTGAGGAGAACAAATTATTTCCCTTGGGAGGGACCAGATTATAACCAATTGTAAATATTAAAAAAAAAAAAAAATCCCAGGGAGGAACCTCAGTATTGACCTCCAGGTCATCTTTCCCCACAGCCCTCTTTATGTCATACAAACTGAACTTTGTCCTGCACTACTAGCATGCCCAGTGCAGTTTTCAGAAACCCAGCGTAAACACACGCAGCCAAGTGCAAGTGTAATACAAATGTGCTGTCTCTCCCTCCAGTTACAGTGGTGAGAAATTGCTTGTGTTTTAAGGGGGGCCAGGGAAATCGGTTCCCAGGTTGGGCCTGGCTACGGCCATGCAGTCTCAGGGCTGATCCGTCTGCAAGGCCAGGCCCACGCGCGTACTCTGCATCAAGCACTGGTGCTGCATGGGCCGGCGGGCCTTCATGGGGTCACGGCGTGTTTGGGTTTGTTCGTAGCTCTGGCCCCTGCGCAGCAGCTGCGGAGACCGGGGACACAGTTTTCTCTCAGTTCAGGGAATCACTGAGCTGCCAAAGAAACCACGTAGCAACTATTCAGCAGATGAACTCCAATAATGCCACGGTACTTGGGTGGCCATATTTACACTGGGCTAGCCAGGAATGTCAGGATTTCAGCATTCCCAAAAAATGCACTTCTGGCACAAGCTGTCTCTGTCATTTCAGCTCCACTCCTCAGTCTCAAATGATCCATATTGTTAGGGGAGCCTCAGTGTTTGGACTAACGTGCGTTTCCCCACTCTGTAGGTTTTGGGAGCAAGGAAATGCACCCAGCCCAGACATTTTCCTCCACAGATCTGTGGCTGCTTTCCTCTAAGTAAGCAATGGCAAACATGCAATGGGGGAGAGATACATCTGATCTCATGCAATCTGTCACAGCACAGCATCTCCTGAGCACAGGCTTTTTATCCTTGGATCTATCCCATCTCTGTCTGCACAGACATATTTCAAGGATTTGTCACAGGTCACATCTGCCAGCAATCATGTGGAAGAAACATACTAAAAGAGCAATGCGCATTAGCTCCACTCTCTTCCTCTACAGCCCTCCTGTGCTCCTGACAAATGGACAAACTCCCATGCTGAAGGTCATCAGCCTAATTCCCCACTGCAAAGAAGCAAATGGGAAGCTACCGCGAGCTTCAGTGGACTTTGCCCACTGAAGATGGGCAAAGAGGAGGTGAGGAGTCAAGGCAAAGCAACATAGCTACCCCAAAACTTCATCCCTGTGAAAAGCCTCTGGGCCCTGTAGTGGGTAAGGCTACCTTGTGCCTGGAGTTCCCCTGAAAACTGTTTTACTATTCAAAAATGTCATCTAGGAAAAATATTAGGGGATTTTTACACTTGAGGATTCTTAGGTGTCTGGCAGAAGCAGATCTGTGCTCCGCCCTACCTAACTGCTATATGCACCACAGTATGGGACCTCTTTGTCAATGCACAAGCAGATCAGCTGCACCGGTCCTCCCCATGACTCCACATGGTATGCTGCTCACAGAAATATCAGTCTAATTGCACATGAGGTATACAGCTCATTTGCATTTAAGCTCAAAGTCCAACATACTTTGAAAGCCCTAGATTTAGTGCATATTTGCAATCTGCCTGCAGATCAGAGATCTCCTGGGAAAGACAAGTTCTTCTGTATATGGTTTCTCAGTCAGGAAATCCCAGGTGGGAATGTAGGAATATGGTTGAAATGGACAAATAAAGATACCTCTGTAAATTGAAAGGTAAGTGCCGTCAGCCTTTCAGAAACAAGTGTAGATGAATATTATTGTGTATCTTACAGTCTCAGTGACCTATCCAGTTTCATTATGGTCCTGGGACTGCTTTTCCAGAATTAGTCTGCTTCTCAGTGTTGTCCATAGACTAGCACCATGGGGCAAAATAATCAAGGAAGATTTCTATAAAAAATACATGCATATATAAAATTCTGCTTTAAAGGGTTGAGAAACCTAAATATCAGAGTAATATCAGAGTATCTAAATCAAGAAAATCCAGATTAGAATTAGTCCATGTAACAGTCTTTGTAAATGAACTTCTACTGTCAGGTAATACCAGTTCCGTAAAATGGTATTGTTATATATTATTGTTATATTATCCACATCTGAAGAAATCTCTCACTGCAAGGTTTTCTAAAGTATTAGAAGTCTTGGTAGAATCTTCTCCTATATATGATCAACAAACTACCAAAAACAGCTGGTGCTGACACAAACATATTTTGAAACCTGGATGCCTAACACACAAACATCTTTCTTCAGGCAAGGCAGTGGGCCAGGTGTTTAAGACTGAGGATGTGCCAAAGTATTTGGAGCTGAAATGGGAGCAAGACCAGTGAAAAATTCAATCTGTGTGCAGTATTTCAATGTCTCTTTTACAGGTTTTCCATAGTTTGTATTTTTTTATTTTTTTTTTTGGTCTGGCAAACTCAGTACAAGGGAGAGGCTTGCACAACTTCCATTGAATACTTTCCTCTAAAGAAGGAAGAGTATTGTGAAGGAAGCTCCAAAGCTTATTGAAAGATTCACACCAATACATTATTTTCTATCAGATGTTCTGTAAATATGTTATGAACAGGAAATATTTTATAAAAATAATACAAGAAATAGATACATATATAAAAATCCCTCAAAAAGAGACTGATCCCAGCCTTATTCAAGTTAGTGGAAGGTTTGCCAGACACTTCCAGGAAAATCTAGGTCTCATCCATCTCATGAGGAGTCAGTCCTGAACTACTACAGATAATTCACTAAACACTGTAGAAATGAGGAATGACAAATGCAAATCAAGGAGATTTATGCAGTGTTTGGTATCAGGATTACCAGTCTTTATTCTTGAAATAAGATATGGTGAATGAAGACTGACTGATTCAAGTCAAGTGTGTTCACTAATAGCCAGTGTAGGTGTACTCAGCAGTAAAAGTCACAAATCAGACACCCAGCTGATAATTGACAACACAACTTGTAATTTGTGTTGTTTGCCTGTTTGAGGTGGCTTCTTCCTAAACTGAGTTGGAATAGTATATTTAAAGAGCTGGTGCGCAGATGTTAAAAATAGGACAGAAGCACATCACACACGTCAGGAAATCCATTTAAAATAATTTCCCAGAGCATTCAGTGGCTGCACAAACTACCCATCCCCACATGCCTGTTCACCTGCACAGTTCAAGTTGCTTTAAGCAGAGCTGTACCACTAGTAACACGTGATATTTGAAGTTGGAAAACCTTGAAACATTTGAACTGCTATTAAATCTCTGGTAACATTTAGATTAAAACCCCTCTGAGGTATGGAAAGTCTTATGTATCTAAGCAGTGCCTAGAAAAACTTGGGAGGGAGTGAAGACTGAGGTTATGATGACTTCTCTAGGTCTATTTCAGTGAGAATTTCTATTTCTGTTGTTCCTACATCTAATGAGGGTGAGTCAGGCTATTACGAAAAAAGCCTAGGAACAAAACTGGTTATCCATAGTCTTTTTCCATATATAGGTAGGATACTAAAATAACCTAAATTTTACAAATTCCTCTGAGTAAAGAGGTATCAAATAGAGTGGCTGCACAGCACCAGGTTTAGCCACAGGACCTTCCTCCACATGCTATTCTTCTTTTTCTTTTTTTTTTCTTTCTTTTTTTTTTTTTTTTCCCCCAAGGCCCTGCAAGTCTGGGGATAAGCCATAAGCAACTATTACCTCTTTGCACTGGAGCCACAGTGCCAGCTAGTTCAGACACAGCCTTCATACTTCTTTATGCTTCTGCTCTGGGGTAAGCAGGTTTCATGTTAGACTGCAGCCGTTGTCCCAGGTAGCCCACAACAAGATCCAGGAAAGCTCTTCACCTTTCACACTTGTCCTCCCCAGTCTGGTAATGTCAAAGTGGGTCACTGCTCTTTGTTACAGACAGTGGAAAAAGTGGTTGCAACCCAGCTTCATGAAGTTCTCCATGCCAGCTGCTTGTGTCACATGAAGGGGTGCAGCAGTCATTTCCATACCCAAATAAATGCAAACTCCAGGAATGCAATGGAGTAGGCAGTGCTCCTGAGTATTTCAGCTTAATAGAGACATCTCCCAGAATTTCCCCAACCCATATCCAATAAATATAAACCTCTTCTTACCCCAGCACCTCTTCCTCTAGAGTGTGTCTTTTTCTGTGGCAGCAGTATGGAAATAGACTCCTCATAGTCACATCTGTTATTCTAGTGATTTCATAATTGTTGCAGAAGTGGTAATCCCCTCTCTCACGGAAGATGAAACGTCTGAGTGGTACTAAATGACTGAGGGGATTACAACACTCAAGAAGTTTGTGAGCCTTAGGTTCTCCAAAGCCTTTTAGCTTTGCCTATGCCTGCCTCTATTCATTTTGCATGGTGTCTTTTGGGCTTGGCTTCTGAAATAGCTAGATGAGTTACTAAGGTGGAATTCACGGATGGTTGCAGTGTCCTTTGATCAGATTATCACCAGACCTGTTACCTTGTCCCTTGTTCTGATTTTTTACAGGACAGAGTTATATTACACAGACTGTAGAGCCAGCAAGACTCGGAAGCTTTATGCAATTGTTCAGATGTTATTTGCATGGATATGTATGCAGTAGGTTAGGTACATGCTCCCAGATCCTGATGATTTAAGTGAAGATAACTCCAGAGTATGGAGTTAGCTGCCCACCCTTTTTTTTCCTGAACTGAATTATGTCACAGCAATAACATTAAAATTCCTTTGCACCAAGGAATTTTCTCTGGAAACTACAGCAATTTTATTCTACAATATAAATTTCCAGTCACTGGAAGACATTTACTTCTGTATGGATGCAGCTGCCAGAAAGAAACAATGATACATGAAGGCCCAGGAAAAGATTTTAAAAACCTAACAGAACATGCCCAGGAAATACCAATCAATTCATATAGTAACTGATCATCTTCACTTTTAAAAAGCCAAACTAACAGCTGTGCATTGTCTCTTCTTCCAGAAATGAGTCCAGATGACCTGGTGTTACGCTATTCATTTCTATTGTAGACTTTGGCAGTTTGTTTCATACTTTTAATTATACTCTTTGAGCAATGAAAGTCATCCCGAATAGTTTACAGCTCATGCCTCATCTGCAATATGTAACCTCGTTCTTTGCAATTAGCAACAAGTCACACAACATTTTATTTGAAATAACCCATTCCTTTTTTGGTATATATTTTACTATACTTTCTGCAAACGCCTATCCCTTTTAGCTTCAGTAGAACTTCAGTCTCCATTGACTTGAACCCAATACAATTATTTACTCCACAGCTCCTAGATTTTTAAGGCTTGAAAAAGCAATTGCATTGTCTAGCCTGAGTTCCTGTACAATAAATGTCATTAACATCATCTAGCTACTGCAGTGTGGAGAGTAATATATTGCCTGCTTAACATTCATATTCTTCTATTGTTACTATTCTATATAGTTAATATGAAATGTATCACTCACAATTGCATTCCTCAGTTTCTTATTCCCTATACATGCTAGTAAATAACTCTATAATGTATTAGGCAATGAAGAATCAGACTAAAATGGTCAAATAGATGCGATTTCTCCTGATCAGTTTTCATATATCCCTATGCATAGTGATTTAATTATCTCTTATTTCAGGTTTCAGTAGTGTTTTACTGCAATCTGTATGTACTTTCTGGAATAGAAAATGAAATAGCTACGTAATAAATATTATTATACTATCTGTGGAGTTTGGAAGGGATCTTGCTAAAACTCATTTTTGATTAAAAATAAAAAGGCTTTTAGATGGAGATTATTTTTCTGCTTCTTTGGTTAACCAAATTGCTATTTAAAGATTAAAATATTCACTGTCAGATGGCAAAAAACATATGAAAGATACATTTACTGAGGGTGAAAAAAAAGGGGGGGTTCAAAAATGGGGCAAAAGACATATAGACGTTGCTTCTGGGGAGGTGTTTCATGTCTCTCATCTGAAACCTTGTACTGTGAACAGCATTTACAACGGTGGCAGCTTCAGATTCTTGGTCTGACATTGCAGACTTCACACGAAATTTCAGAATAGCTTTTCTGAAAAGCTATTTTAGTGTGAGATATCTTTTTCTAAAAACACAGAGACAGTTCATGTCGAACACTGAATTAAAATACAAGAATGATCACTCCCTCTCCTGTATTTAGATCACAGTTCTCGTGTTTCCAGCTTGAGTTAAAGGAAGAAGCCAGAGGAAAACACTCAAAAACAGGTTGTTGTAAAACTGGATATTTTTGCAACATTCTCAATAGTATTAGAACACAAAGCAGTCTTTATCCTCCTCTATCTTCATTCCCAGGTTTTATGTCCCACATTGGCCTAAAAAAATGAGTGCTCAGATATCTATTGAAATTTGAGTTTGATTGTAAAAGCTGCTTCAATTTTAAATTGTTTTCAGCATTTGAGGAAAAGGTGTCCCAGCAAGCTGGAACTTGGAAGATTTTCTCCAGCACAATTTGACAAACAGAAAAACGGCACAAAAAGCTGCTTAAAACTGCAAGAGGAGTAAGTACACCATTGCAGCTGAGGGATCCAGAGGGCTCAATCGAGTATGATCAGGAGAGCATATTGCACAATCTATTTTCTGTATCTTAAAGACATGCTTGTCCTAATTTATTTAGGAATGTCGAGTAAATAGACAGCATTTTTGCTATTGATTAAGGAATAAAAATCCTTACAACTCTCCCTCCAAAGTCTTAGAAATCTGATGAGGAGAGTCTTAGTCATGCAGTATTAGAACATTTTCTTCCCAGGGAAAGCATCAAACACAACATAAGCCCATATAAAGATTATGTTGAATGACCATTTGCAATCCTGTTATTTTTCTTCTTTTCTTGTATTGATATGAACCTGTCCCCCAAAACTTATCATATGATTAAAAGACAAATGTAAAGAATTATACAGCATTAAATGATTACAGACTGACTCTTGCCCTCTATCTTACTTGTAAGCTCTGTTATGCAACTGAGTGTAGTGACATAAATAGGATATAGGCCGTCTTTATCTTTCTGGAAGAAGTTATAGTGTATTTAAAGGATTTTTGGTATGTGTGTTACTTTATCTTCATTATAGAAACAACTTGGATGTGGGCTCTGGGGGAAATTTATAGTCTCTCCATGACACAATTAAATTACAAATGTCTCATTAGAGACTGCCAGTTTACCTCAGATAATGACTCTAAAACATTCATCTCAAAGCTCATTTCCAGACTGTTTTTCTTTTGAACTTGTTGTACTTGAGTATTGTACTAACGTTTATGAATATGTTTTCAAGGGGTAGTGTCCTTTAGGGCACACCATAAAATACTAGCGTACTCGGAGTAAAAGTTGGTAAGAGTCCAGAGAACAGAATGGAGAGAAAGCCTGCAGAAGGGAAAGACAAAACTAAACAAAACAGCTAAAGCCCAGTTATAAATACTTTTATCAAACACATGATCAGAGAAAGAATTTTTGAATATACAGATACTTCACCCATTGCAAGCTACAATTAAAACAAAATTTCAGATGATGAAACAAGTGCACCAGCCTAATATATTTACTGTGATTCACTATGAGCTCAAAATAAGTTTGGCACCAGCTATTTCTGCTACTGATCAAGTTTTACAAAGTAGGCCTTTCGTGAATACTTTCTTATATTTTGGCTTTTTGCCTTTGTCACCAGTTACACACTTGAGTATTAAAAGAGTAATCAAGTACTAATTAATTCAAAATTAACTCTAGATGATTTTTAAACTTCCCTTCCAACCCAAACCATTCTATGATTCCATATTATTCTGCCTTTCATGAATTCCAGGAAATGGATGAATTAGATTACTTTATCCATTGTATATAAAAAAATAAGAAGAAGAAAAAAAAATCCCTTCTTCTTCATATTGAATATACTTTTTACAAAAAATTATGTCCTGTTTGCAAGGAATGGATTACTGTTTAATGCTACATAAAAGTACCCTACTTAAATTTAGTTCTCTTTAATCACTACTTTGGTGAGAGAAGACACTGGTAATCCTGAGCTCCTTTTCTTTCATGAGTATATCTGAAGGGAACACAGCATATAATTTGTGCAGAAAGGAAGAAAGTGGTTCTAACTTCTGCAGTTCACCTGACAAGTGGACAAGGCTCTTTATATTCTGTCTAAAGCCTCTGCCCTCTTCCTCCTGATATCAAAAACTTGAGCCCAGTAAAAATAAATTAAAGCTGCACACACAGACCTGAAAGCATTTTCTCTATTAACTCCCAGTAGGAAAACCTAACAGTCAACAAGGTTATAAAAGAGTCTTCTCCCTCAGTCTTTCAAACAAGTGATTCCCAATGGTCAAGAGACCATTTTTGTAATGGTCTCTTGAGGTGTACAAACAGAAGAGTGTTTGGCTCTTCTCTTGTTTCTGACTTTCTCTCTTGAACTGAATGATAATATGCCCAGTTCACAATTTGGAAGAATTAGTTGTAGCAAGATCTATGTCATCATGCATTTCTTGAAACAGTGATGAATGTGAGGAACAGTGCATGTTAAAAAACTTTCAGGTCACATAGAGCTGTTAAGGGGTAAAGTCTCAATTTTATTTGAAATTTTCCCTGAGTCCCTACACTCTTCAGAAGTAACAGGCAGAAAATTTTAGCAAAATACCCTACTCTCATCTCCAGATATCAGTTATTGTCTGAAGAAGGATTAACTGTGGCTGTGAAGGAACAGATATTGATTTTGCAGTGACCTGTGACCTCTATTTTTCATCCATCCTTTCTATTTCCAGGAACACTAAACACAACAGGACACAAACATTCAACCAATGTGCAATGAGAGAGTGTCAGCATTGCTTAAACTTAACCAGAGTGCATAGATATGAAAAAGGGAACTCAGAACAAAGATCCATGTGAGTGGGAAAATGGTTCATGACTAGCTAATATGCAGCACTCCACTCCGAGGCAATATCCACTAACTGTTCATTTCTGGTGCACTTGAGACAACATGGCTGTGGTGAAAAGCTGACACATGAAATCCTTACAAATCCCAGAAACAGGCAGACAAACAGAAAGAAATGGAAGGTATTGTAGTCTCTGAGTTTTCTGTGAGCCTGACTTATGAATGCTGGAAGTCAGCAGTACAGTATTACTATCTCTTAACAAAAATATAGCTTTTTCTCCCCTTCCTTATATTTCCCTGGGAGATTGCATGTGCTGTATCAGATTGTGGCTAGTAGTGACAAGAGTGATATAGCAGGAGACTTTATTGAGGAAGTTAGGAACATTTTAAAGTACAAACTAGGCCAAAAAGGCATTTAAAATATCCCAAAGGCAAGCCAAGAGAAATGGCCCTTTGGATGTTTCAGGACAGATACTCCAACAAGCTCAGTATCTAACATCTCCTTCTTAGGCACTTAACAGCAAGGCTGGGCTTTCAAGGGTACTAAGCTCCATGAGCTAACCACTCTGATTAGGAGACCAGCCCTGTAGGGCTTTGATTTTTCAGCCTTGTTTTTTTGTTTGTTTGTTTTTGTTTTTCCCTAGATCTTAATAACTCAGGGAAACTTTTTCCTCTTTTGTTTCATTTTAAAAATCTGTGTTTCCTGGAAGTCTGGCAAGTCTCACACTACAATAGTAGATAGCTAACATCCCTTGCAGTTCGGGTCTTTCACTGTAAAGTAAAATTAGCTGAGGTGAGGTTTACCTGTGCTACCCACTGCAGTCTGATTACCTGAATATCACCTTTAAGAATTCAGATACATGCAAAAAAAAAAAAATCATAATTTAAGTATAGGAAAGATTTATATGGCTATAAGTGAAACTATTCTTCTGGAATGAATATGATCTTAAAGTTTAGAAATCCTCGGGCTATTCTCTAAACAAAGATGTGGGAAACTATTGCTGTTTATATTAAATATTCCCATGTGGATCTTTTGGTCCTTGTGGAATATGAATGGCAATCTCTTGTAAAATCCCTACTGGAGCTGTCAACGCTTTTTATATGAGGCATCCCAGACACAGAGAGGAGTGAAGCATGCATGTCGGTGGGTCATACCTGTTTCCTTAGGAAGTGCTCACCCCTCTGGTGGCCAATAGGTTTTCTGAGGCTACCCAGATATCAGAGCAAAGTCAGTAAAGGGAGAACGATTAGTCATGGGGGAGGACGTAATACACTCTTCCCTATTACCAACTTTGTGAATCAGTCGTCAGCAGAACTATACCTGATTAAGAGTAGAGGAATTTGAGACTAAAAGAATGATCCTAAGCCACAGAGTTTGTCCCCATTCTCACAAAACCCAGCTCACACAGTCAGCTCACATACTCATTAGGTTCCACCTTGAACCTTTCAATTTTTGTCTGTTGCCTTCATGAGCACCTGACTCAGAAACCATCTTCTACCTTGAAACCTGAATTAATACCTGAACTGTTAATAACCATTTCTCATTGTGCCAGTATTCTCTGTTCATTTAAATTTCTTCTCTTCCTGGTATTTCTCCTTCTGTTCTTCCTTATTGTACTTGTGGAAAGTAACCATGTCTTTTCTCAGGATTCATTGTGTTGCTAAACAATACTAGCTCTTCTGGTCTTTTCTTCTAAGACAGAAGCCCCAGTGAGCACGTTGATGGGCTTGTTGAACGGGTTCTTAGTCATTCCATGAACTCTTCTCTGTTCTTATCCCCATGTATGTGTTTGGTCCCACATAATCCAAAAAAAAAAAAAAAAAAAAAAAAAAAATAGGTGGGTTCAAAGAATACCAGAGAATCTTCTGCCACTACCTTGGAGAAGGTCAGTCCCTACAAGAAATTTTTCAACCAAAATGTTTCAACTGATAAACAGCAAGCTTGCATTCTCATGGTCAAGACCCCATTACAATTTCAACAGTATTTTTTCCTTCTTCTATTATTTCCAGATGATGGGATCTGACTTTATTGCTTGTAGCACTTATACAATTAAGTGAGAGGTGAATCAGGGCCAGGTTGTTTGCCAAAAAACAAGTAAAACCCAAACACTTCATGTCACTGTTTATTTTTGCACTTTTCTTGAAGAAATCTCTAGATCAGCTGCACCAAACTTCGACTTCAGGATGCCTTGGATAAGGCTCTTGCTTAAGCTACCTTGTTTATACCTATCTGAATAATTTCTCCAAGAATGATTGTAGCCCAAAATATACTTACCAGCATATTTAAACAAAAATCAAGATTAAAAAGTCCTGTTTTTTCTGTATATGCAGAAATGAAACAGTAATTATACAATGCATATCTGCTCATTATAACTGAGATATTAATTTTATGTTACACCTACACAAAGAAAAATTATTATTTGATAGATCTAAAATGAAAATGTTGCTCCCTTAAAGTCAACAGCAAAATTCCTGCTGAGTTTAATGGGCTAAGATTTCTTCCACGGAGTCTGATTTACTACTTCTCTTGATGAGTTGTATGCAAGGGTAACTCTGCTGAAATCACTGGAATTCCCTTGGCATTGAAGCAGTGAAATTAAAAATCAGACAATCATTGTAGTTTTTACTGGAATAAAAATATTGCAATTGAGGGATAAATGTTTAGGTAAATATCAATTGTCTGAGATGTTCAAGACTGGCTTTTTAGACAGTTGTATACTGCTATAAAAGCCAAATATAAATACATATCATGTATTCATACCATTTTTATAAAATTGGAATCTTGCATAGACAAAACAGGGAAATTGCAGACTTACATCATTGCTAAATGAGTTTCTCTTCAAAAACTGCTCAATGTTTTTTAGAACAAGAGCCAAATTCTGCCCCTTGATATACACATGCAAATTCCATTAAAGTAGCTGGAACTGCGCATTCATACTTGTGGGAATGATTTGGCTGTTTAAAGGCAGTTCTGAGGGCATTGACTGCTAGGGCTGCTAAAGAATTTTCCAGTGGAAAAAAAATATACATTATTTTTTGGTCAAAACCTGTTGATTTGTCAAAACTAAACATTTCCGCACAAATATATACGGCATGTTTGGCAGTGATCACATTTCTGATCAAGGATAAAGAGAAAGCAAATGTCCACAGTACAGCCAACAAGCACTCATGCCAAATAGAGGGCTAACGTTCATATTCATGCTTTCCCAGAAGTGCTCCTTTCTCTCACAGTCCATGATGAATCCCTTGACCAGGATGAATTGTCATCAGTCTCCTTCACTTGGAGCTATTTCATGCAGTTCTAGAAATTCAGTATTAATTGTGAAAGAGACTGCCTCATCATCACTTCCCCATCTGGTAGCTTTGTGTTCTTGTCAGGAAAAGGAATAACTTGAACCTCTCCTCCCTTCCATGGGATTGTTCTCTTAACAGGCACTTTTGTTCCTGAATGAACAGGGCATTGGCTTAAACACCCCCTGCCGCAAAAGGATTATGTCCATCTTAGAGTACTGGGAAAACTCTTTACTGGTCAGAAATGATAATGAGATTGAACATTTGTACATTCCACCCACTTCTCTGAAAATACTTATATTTCTTAATATAAGATGTATTTCTTAATTTTGGTTTTACTTTGAAAATCTATATTTTTGTCTATACCAATAACTTTTGATATATTTGCTTCCCACTTGCAGTATTTCAGAAACGAAAATAATACTTCATTAAGCACTCATTTTTCAGGGTACTTGGGGATACAAACTAAGAGACAAACTTTTTACATACGTACATGCTAGACCAATAGCCAGAGAGACACCATGTTCCTACTGCACTGTTTACCACAGCAGCTGATAACAGGCAGAGGGATGAGGCAGAAAGAGGGGAATTTAACACTAATAGTACATATTATGGATGGCTTAACTGGCTGGCCTCTGGAATGACAGAGTAAAGCACAACCTGTCAGAAGTGTGGTCATTAAGTTGAGATCTAAGTCCATTGCCATGTCAGGGAGCAAGACTAAAACAATTCTGATGTGTCAGTCCTGCTCTGTTTTTTCAGTTGGAAAGGTAGGCATTTCTTGCCCCCTCCCCACAACACTCCAGTGGGAGCCCCCTCAAGGGAAATGCAGCAGAAGCTGTTACGAGATGTGAATATCGTTATATGTTCCAATACTTTTTTGGAGTGAGACATAGAGGTGCAATCAAGTTTGTCTCCCATTTCCCAGTTCTGTCAGCTCAAAAAGGAAGTCTCAGACTCTGTGGGCAGCTTGGCTGGCAAACAGAGGGGACAAGGCTTATGAGATGAACAAACATAATGTTAGCTTTTTCCACAGGCTGAATTTCACTCTGTCATTAAATGTAGCACTGTTGACTTCTGCCCACCCACCATTAACCCCTTTAGGACTCACTCCTTAGCTGTTTTTTGGCAAATCCTTACTGCTTGTGAATGAAATCCAAATGAAACATTTTCTCCTCTTTTTTGTTCAAAACTCTTTGATTGCCCTGGAATGATGGAGCTGCTTTTCTATAGTTTGAAGTTACTTAGTTCATTGCCTTTCTTCCTTCCTTTTTTCCTTTCTTTCCTTCTCTCTTTCTCTCTTTCTTCTTTCTTTCTTTCTTTCTTTCTTTCTTTCTTTCTTTCTTTCTTTTCTTTCTTTCTCTCTCTCTCTTTCTCTTTCTTTCTTTCTTTTCTTTCTTTTTCTCTCTCTCTCTTTCTCTCTCTCTCTTTCTCTCTCTCTCTCTCTTTCCCTTTCTCCCTCTTTCTCTCTTTCTCTCTTTTTCTCTCTCTCTCTTTCTCTCTCTCTCTTTCTCTCTCTCTCTCTCTCTTTCCCTTTCTCCCTCTTTCTCTCTTTCTCTCTTTCTCTTTCTCTTTCTCTTTCTCTTTCTCTTTCTCTTTCTCTTTCTCTTTCTCTTTCTCTTTCTCTTTCTCTTTCTCTTTCTCTTTCTCTTTCTCTCTTTCTCTCTTTCATTATCCCTTTCTTCTCTTTCTCCTTCCTTCCTTCCTTCCTTCCTTCCTTCCTTCCTTCCTTCCTTCCTTCCTTCCTTCCTTCCTTCCTTCCTTCCTTCCTTCCTTCCTTCCTTCCTTCCTTCCTTCCTTCTTTATTTCCCTATTTCTTTGTCATTCCTTTTTAGTTTTAACACTTTCACTTCTAACTGCAGTCCAGAGCCTGTAGGAAAATGCTTTCCCTTCAGCTGGGCCTCTTTCTATCTTATCAAATAATATTAGCTTGCACTCCATTTATACCACATATAGCCTTAGAAACTCTCATAGCTTTTAACCTGTCATGTAGATTAAGACCTCATTAAATTTCATACTACCTTCAGCATGATCGTGTTACCTAATGTTAAAGATTTTGAAGCAACATAATCGGCACTGATACGGAATGAAAGCAGAGGGATATTTCATCATATGGCTGCTAGTGGCTTCAATTGCTGGGAAGACAGTTCGCTGTTGGTTCAGTCTGGTCTGTGTTGCTGTATGTGCCCTTTCTGGACTAAGCTAATTGATTGCTATGTTTCTGAATTTGAATGAACACGTCCGTGCTAATAGATAAAACACTGGTATTTGAGAATCAGTAAAGTGTGTGCATGTGTACATATACAGATATGTATATACATGCATATTTATTTAATATTTTACAAGCATGAATAGGTACAGGAATAAAATTCCCTTATATTTTTCTGGCATTTCTTACATGTTTGCAGAAAAAGCTGTTTAGAGTGGAATAACTGAAACCAAATAGAGGAATATACTCTGCTGAGGTTTCAGTGTTTGCAGTGTGATAACAGCTATACGCAATTATTTCTAAAGGCTGTTTTTGTGTGTGTGTGTATGTGTGTGTGTGAGCACAGTATAGAGAGCTTGAAAGTTCAGCCCTGCCACAGCAGCTTTACAGATGAAGCATGTTAAACAAGAGAAAGTGCCAGTGATCCAGTTTTATTAATAAGGAACAAAAATACAAAATGACTTGTTCTCAGTCATCTAGGAGATGATCTTCTTATCATTTCTAGGAGGTGATTCACTCCTATCACAGCAAATACCTTTGCTACCAGTCCAGTCTTTAAACTTTACTGTGTTGATAATGTTTCTGGTCCCGTCACAGATATAGAAAATCCTGAGAAAGATACAAAAAGAGAGCTCTCAGTCTCATACAGCTCAAGTCCCTTGAGGATATGAGCACCTCATACCAGTTCTGTGTTTGCCCTAACAAGACACTTAACTGCGAGGCTGCAGTCCACTGCTGATGGGGAACAGAGGCAGAGAGTGGGCAGGAGCTGCCCACGGCAGCTGGGGGAGTGAGGGAGTTGAATTCAAGTTTTCCTGAGGTTTGACCTGGAGGTCTAACATTTGGTTCACTATTTCTTCTCTGGGTGCTTAGCTAATCATACAGAAGTCCTTATCAGGGCATTACAGACCTCCCTACAGGAGAGCACTGATTAACAATCCCTTCAATGCATTTCTCCACTTATTTTCTTTCTCTTTTTAAATGACTCTTACTCTTCCAAAGGATTAGGCAACATAACAACATCATTATCATTTTTCTCTTGAAAGCACCTTGTTAGGTTGGCTTTTTTCTTTTTTTTTTTTCTCTCTTTTTTTTTCTTTTTGAGAGAGAGAGAAATAAGGGTGGAAGAAGAATAGGAGCAAGACCAGCTCTCCCCAAGTAGTTGATGTAATTTCCTCCTGGGACAGACTGCTCCTCTTGACCTGCCTCCTCCCAGCCACAGCTCCTTCTCTGTGGCCAGGGAAGGCCTCCAAACCTGGCAGGATGAGGCCCTCCCCTGGCTGAGCCCAGATAGCCACTCGGAGGGCTTCCCTGTGTCACATCCATTGTAAACTCCACCATGCTTTTCCTGTGTCTGCACAACATCTCAGCTCATTAGGAAGACATGAGATAGCAGAAGGCCCGATATGGCGCTCTGCGGATCCCCCAAGCCCAGGAGATCCTCCTTCCCCTACCATGCATGCATGGGACCCTTCACTTTAACCCAGCTTTGCCTTTTGTCTGAAGGGGAGAGACTATTTATGAGGAGTCATACAAAATAAACATGAAGAGTTCACCATAAAATATGACAACCACTTTAAATAATGTTGACTTAATTAAACTTTAAACTTTATTTATATATTTTATGGCTGTAGTGTGAGCTCTTCTCGGATGTTTACTTCAGTGAAAAATCCATCATGTGAGGGCCTTGAAAGGAATTAATCCCCTTACCCCTGGCACAGAACTCAGCTCCAACAATTCAGATCTAAATATTTAGTGATGGATGATACATGTTTATAGAACAGAGGGCAGCATGACATTTAAATGGGATCCGGGGTTGCTATAGTGAGCGTACATTGTTGAAAAGAAACGGGAAGCTGAAGCCATGCCAATTATCGGAAGCCGATAAGTCAGCCCCTTTTTGCCTGATTTTTTTCCCTTCCATCTATCCCTTCTGGGTTTTTGAAGGCTTATTCACAGAGTATTATGAGCAATTTTCAGAAGGAAAAGTTCTGCTGACTCTTGTACATTTGGTAGTGCATCCCATGGTTAAACTAATAGCCTCGTTGGGTGTCAGCCAAAGGTTACAGGCCTCTCAAAATATTCTTGGAAAAAAAAAAAAGAGTTTATCACTGAACTGAAGTTTCTCATTAGTAACCCTGTGTTGTCTAATCTGTGAAATTACATGATTAACTCTTTTGCAGAGACAGCTTCAGCCAGAGTTTGCAATCCCACAGGAAGTTATTAAAAGTATCACCAAGATAATTTCCCCGCTTTGTACTTGGCCCTTAGGGTAAAGGAAATACATCATTAGATGAGTACTTTATAATAAAGCTATAGATCACTAACAATTATTAAATGGCTGTCAAGAATGATTATTATTTTAAAAGTTGAGGACTGTGCAATTTGAAAAACAAATAAAAAACCTCGAAAGAAATTACTTCCTTTGTTTTTGTATAGAAATTAGAAACATGCCTTCTCCCCCATTCTCTTTGAAGTGATTATTGGAATATAATCTTCCTCTGTACACAGCCATCTTACCTTCAACAATTCTTTTTGCATCTCTAAAAATACTCTTAAGAAAAGCAACCACTTGCTATTAGGAGGAAATTCCTCAGTGGCCCAGAGGACAACAGGACCTTTTGCATGTGCTGACAATGACACTCAGTGCATGAGCTGTGAACCCGATGCTTCAAGTCACTGAAGCAGAGGTGGTGGTCCTTGCTTTTGGTGAAAGTTGAACTCAGGAATATCTGGGACACAGAATATCCTCGAGTCACGTATTTTAGCTGAAGTCACTCGCAGATGTTTTCCATGATTTGTTGCAGTGGTTTTTGGCTTCCTTATGAGCTCCTCCCAGATCATTGGGTGGTTTAGCTTGCATCTTTTGGGAGAAAGGGTGACAGGATCTTTAGCAACTTCCCCTTCTAGGTCTTTTTTCCCTTTTTTAAATTTTGTTTTGTCTTGTTTTCAACTGTTAGTGAAAAAGTGTTTAGATGATGGAGATGCCTGCCCAGTCATCCAGGCTGTGAGTGTGATCCGGTGACACAAATGTCCAGCAGGGATTGTGGTGGGACATCCAGTTGAATCATGTGAAAGTCACAAGAGGTTTAGACAGAGGGGAAGCTCATGGAAGCTTGAACCAGCAAGGACTCTTCTGGTCTTCAGATTATATCTAGCCAAACAATTCTGTATTATGGGTGTCAGCTATGAAGCCAACAGAAAACAGCTGGAATTTTTAAAATATAGTAAGATTTTTCCTCCTCACACCCAGAAAAGTAAGACTGCTACCAGACCCCTGTAAGAAAATTTATTCACATTGCTGCAAGAATATCAGATCTTTCAACCAAGCTGATTTTAGGAATTAACCACACATCCTCACAGATCAGCTTTCGTGATTTCATCTCATTATGGTGCCTCAATATAGCTAATGCACCCATGCAGTATAACCTAGGAGTTAAGAAACAGTGCCTTGAATTAGAAGAGCTGAAGTCCAGTCTCAGCTGCATAGATGTGCTACCAGGTCAAGTGATTTGATCTTTCTAGGCGACATTACTTCTTCCTCTAATAAATTCTTCCTAACCTTATATAAGCCATGATCTTCTAAGACAAAAGTCAGTGGACTGTATAAACGCAATATGTGTTTATACATTTTCAATATAATTGCAGTTTCAGTTGCTCACTTACCTTTTTCATTCTGTATCACTTTCACTGGCAAAAACTGGTATACTCTTAAGTGTTTAGAATAAAATTCCCTCCAATCTGCTCATTCTTATTTTTGAAAAGTGATCTGAGAATGGCCTGGATTAATCTTTAATCCTTTTACTGCTTAACCTAAGATCTACATGTCTAGCACTTTTCGAAAAGTTTAAATAGGGGAGGAGAGTTTGTCTAAATTGGTGTATACATAGGATAATATTCCTCTTATTCCAGTTCTAGTTTCTAAAAATAAAATGACTGGAATTCATTCTAAAGTGCAAGATAGGGTAACTCAGCCTCTGTAACCTTCCATGATCTGCAAGTGATGAATTAATTTTTACTGCGTTTTGTAGTAAAGAAAAAGAAGACAGACAAAATTTTCTCTAGTGTTTGTTAACCAATTAAAAAAGAGATGACATTTTTTCTTCAGAAATTCTTCAGACACAAAAGATTCTGGAATGTATTCAGACTTGTGGTGCTTAAATAAATGCAACCTAAATCTTTTGAGGCTTGTTTATTATCGGCGTGAGACCTGAATTTCAATATGAGGTTGGAAAATACTTGAAGATTTATAGGGAAGAAGAACACTGAAGGATCTGCAAAAGGTATCTAAGGAAAACAAAACTATTCCCAAATAAGAACAACTTTAGCTGTCCTTGCAGGCATCCATACTTCCATGGGAAAACTTTCAGGGGTCTGTAAACTGTAAACCATTGAAAAAAAATATATGTATATGACACATGCATATTTGCAGAATAGAAAAGAATAACTTAAAAAAAAAACTATGAATGTCAATACAAAATCTCTGGCTCACATCTCTCACTTTGAACTGGGATTTTATAACATAGATCTCTGAACTTGTAGAAGATAATCAAATATGCACCAGAGCTGATCAGAAAAACAATATCAATGCAATTCTAATTTGACGGATGAATGCAGCATGCAATTTTCTTCTTGTAGTTTTTCATTCTCAGGAGTTTTATTCTCTCTAACTGAGGTTGATGGTAAAATACTAATTTATACAATTAGAGAGATCTGCAACTCTATATGAGAGAATCAACGTAATCAGGGACCAGTTCTTTCAGAACTATTAGACATCATAGCACAGAATGGGTCATACCTCATTTTAGCATTCATTTCTGATGTTCAAGTGATACCTCCAAGAGATATAGGAGTGTGCCTTTGCTTTTACTGTGGATTATACCTTTACATCTGTGGGAGTAGCTGTTGTTTTGTTTTCATTTCAAAACCAGTTTGTTGCAGATGAGAACTGTGCTCTTTTCTGCAGTATTGACTCATTTTTCTTCTTGTACTACTGATTTTCTTTATTTATATCATCCAAGAAAGAGATCACTCTTTACAGATAGAAAATATAACTTCAGCATCCAATCAAAGCTATATGTTAAATTACTACATTCTTTTTTTCAGGAGAAGTCGTGTGTAACCATCCTTCCATTAATATATATGTATGTTCCTATTAGTTTTAAATTTCTTTCGCTGGTCCGCATTCTGTCTAATTTTAGAGATGTTGGCCCTGGCTGTTCTTGTCCTAAATGAATTTTTATCATCCAGCAAAGGATCATGCTCTGTATGTATGCTTGGCATTCGCAAAACCTGATAATATCTCTGTTTCATCTGCTGGGAAGAAGGAGGAAAGCTCTCCTGTGGCAGGGATGGATGTTTCCAAGAGCATCTCCTTTTCCCTGCCGCTGAGTGGCTGTTTCGCATCACTGGAGGCAGCGGGAATGCAGTAGATCTCATCTTAGGGCAAACCTCCCATCTTCTAATCACTCGGCTTCAGGTAAAGGCAATAGTGTCATAATCACACCAAAGGCTCATTCCATAAATGAACGAAGTAGGAGTGGTAGGAGTAGAAGAGGTAGGAGTAGGTAGGAGAAGTAGGAATGGAAGAGTGGAGGGCCTTTCATGTTTGTTAGCAGGCACTCTGCATTTTCAAATGCCATGATTTGAAAGAGATGCATCTCCATCAGAGATGAAGAGCAGTGAAGGAGGAAGATTAAAAGAAATAATAGCTAGAACGAATGTGGAAAAAAAAAATCAAACCCTTCACTGAGTATTTGTTTTACACTTTTTGTCTTTACAGATTATGTGCTTTTTAAACCAAAAGTGTTAGGTTGTTTCTGCACTTCATTGCCAAATCAGAAAAAAAGATTCATGCAAAGCATTATCCCTGCTTGTATTCATATTTGTAATTATTCTTACACTTCAAATGTGTGGAAAATCCATTATTCATAATACTGTGTTTTAGTTGGTAGAGCACCAGACTCACAGATGATTAGTGATAGTTGATGAAATGAACTTTTGCTAAAGTTCAGGGGTCTTGCGTTATATAAAATTGAATTTCTAAAATCAGTGCCTTTGATGTCTTCCCAGTACAAATATTTTACTCACAATTAAGCACTTGGGACAAAAGTCTGGGAGAAGGGGGAGAGAGAAAGGGGAGGGGAGATGTGGTTAATGGCAATCCTCAGTAGGACAACTTAAAAATATGACTATGATTTCTCAATAGCTGCTACTGACTTTCCGGTTTACATGAATTTGCCAAATGTATTTTCTTTGGGTCAGATCTTACTTGTCTTGCTCACACAAGTATTCTTATTGACTACTCCTGAGAATAAAGCAACCCAAATTTTGCTTACTCTTTCTGTTTAGCTAACTCCCTGAGGACCAATTCAAATAAACTAGAGTCCTGTGTTTCTGTATCAGTTAACGGGGCTGTGATTTTATACTAATATTCACGTTAGCAATTTTTTTTCAGGGGAAATACTTATTTTCCTTGGTTCTCTCAGAATGAAAACAAGGAAAGAAGAAACGTTTTCCTGACTTCAGAGTGGAAACCCTATTATCCATAGGCCTGGCCAATCCACATGCTGTGATTAGCCTAGCTCTAAACAGATGTTGTTTCTGCAGTTCCTGCCATTTTTGCTGCGGTGATTTTTTTTTGGGGGGGGGGGGGGAGTTTAATAGGCATACTTTTATGCTTTTTTATTTCCTTTTGCTTGGAAAGTTTTTGTCCAAATGTCTCATTTTCAGTGAAAAAGCCAACAGTACTCTAGCTGAAGCCTAACTTTTTATGCTGACAGCCACAAAGCTGCCACGAATTGAGCTTTTGCAAATCCCAGCAATGCTACAGCCTCACAGTGTATAAATTAGCTATCACTCTGCATTTATACCTGAATCTGAATACATACCTGTATGTGCATCTGTACCTGTACTGACAAAGCTCTTTTCATACCTCTGTATGCTCTATTTTGCAATTAATTTCAGTTTCAGATATTTCAGACTATACAGTTGAATCTATTTGGGGTAAGAGAAGAATTTGTAAGGACATAATGTATAGTCTTCGTTGTAAATAGAAGCAAGCATAATGGATGAGTTAGAGTGAATGCCTGAAGAAAGCTATGAGTCCAAAAGGGAGCTGGGCTGAGATTCCTGGCATGTAGGTGCTATTTCTACTGCTTCTGGCAGCCTCCTTGTGGACGCTGGGTGAGTGGCTTCCCACATTGATTTAAATCTTACTTTGCATGGAGATTGGATTATCTCTTACTATATAAGCCTAAGTAGTGTCATGAACACCCAACTTCCAGGACAGTTCTTAAGTGATGTTATGATGTATGATTATCTTTTTTTTTTTCCAATGCAATGTTCAGTGCTTTCAGCCCTTTGCTAGAAACTGTTTTGTTCGTTTCTTTTCTATTCCTTTTTTTTTTCCTAAAATTTGGTTGTTTTCCATGGAAATATAAAACTCATTAATGGGAACTTTTCTTCTTTAGGTAGGTATGATGCTGTACTGGTTAAGACATTAGTTTATATTCCACGATATTCATCACTACCTGAAATTAGATTTGACCGAGGACTTTGACCTTTACTTGAAAAGTGTTGCCTTGCCCTTCCCTTCCTTGGCTAGCCAGTATGTCTGCTGCAGACAAGTGTGCATCTGGAAGAAGGCATCTTTTCCTTGGGTGGTAGGAAGTTTCTCCCTGACGTCACATGAGCAGCCACATGGACATTGTCAGAATCCCACAAAATTTGTCCTGCAAAAGAAATCAGTTCAGCCCCCAACCTTTTGCCTGGGGAGCTTGGGGAAAAATAGTTTTCGGTCTATAAACAGAAAGTTTGACCTGCTCATCTTAGCCAGCTTGTATAAACAGATCAGTTCATCAGGGAGGTGATGCAGGTTTCAGTAGGAAAGGGGGCACCCTTTGCACGTGTGAGACGGATCCTGGCTTGTTGCCCTGCTCCCCTCTCAGCACACAACAAAGCCTTTGGGATGCCTCCTCTGTCAGGTCACCCAGCGCATGGTGTGAGGGGAGAAAAGGGGAATCATTGCACTGTGTCTCTGGATCAGTAGGCACCAACAAACTAATGGCAGGGTGAGGAATAACCTCAGGGTACTTGGCTTTCAGCACACTCAGAGGGAAATAGTCACAGAAGATGGAAGAGGGGGAGTACCTGTTGCCAAATAGCTGTGATTACAGTGGTGGCAAACATCCAGGGAAACAGAGCCTCAGTTCTGTTTTATCAGGATCCTTTGTAAATTGCTATTAAGAAGTATTTTTCAACAATCTCATTTTTATTAGCCGTTTGTGCCCATTATAGTTTTCTAGTTGCTAGTTTGTTATGGCTGTAACATAAATAAAGTTCTAAAAATGTCTCATTTGAGAAATTGCAGAGCTGGGCATACCATTTAGACACAGATAAAAGCAGATGTAAAGGGCTTTCTTTGTAATGGGTCTATTTTATATTTAATAGAACTGTCATATAAACCTATACTAGCATTTAAAATGCAGTTTCTAGTCTATAAAATAAACACCATTTCTAATATTGCTGTTGGCTTTCACCTATGGGACACAGTTCATTAAAAGCTCTCTAAGGTATTTACGTGGGATTGCCATATGATTTACAATCTAAGAGCCACCCCAGGCAACAAATGTGTTTCTCCCCCACCTTAGGAAACAGTTCTTCAAAAATATTAATCATTCCTGCAGGATCACTCAGCCAGGAGGGACTGGTATGATCGGTGGTGCCTGTGCTGGAGGGGACTGGCACACCTTTTAGAGCAGGAGCTCTGCTAGGTACAAATGCCTCCCACAGGAAGACTATGCCTGGGAACCACTTTTGCATTATTTAACAATGTTTGTGAGACAAGTGTCATCACAAAAATACCTGTATCAGATCTCTGTGGGAGGTAAGGCAGGGCTGCGTGTGCTGGATTTAGGGATTAGCTTGTTTGCTTGTCTGAGTTGGGCTGAAACACCCACTGGAGATGCCCACATCTCTCCATTGGCTGCAGAAATAGGCATCCAGGTGAGGTGGTGAAAATAAGGTGGAAGCACCTCAACACAAGTTCTGCATTACTATGTGAAGATGTGAGACAGCTCGAGGACGTTGCCTCTGACATGGTGCTAAATTTCATCCCAGGTTGAGATACACTTTTCATACTGTACTCATCACTCAGCAACATTTTGGCTTCCTCCCTAAAGCAGTAGGATGCTTAGATCCTCTCGTACCTTACTCTCCTTGTGAGCCAGACCAAGAACATGTAGTTCCTTCTCTCTGAACTGCCAGTAATAACATCTCCTCAATCTTTTGGGTGAGGAAACATGAGGAAGAAGAGAAGCAATCTGTGCACCACTCTGTAGAATGCCCTGACCAATCCCCCCATGGCACGCACTGACACTGTGCTGTTCGTCACTGCCCAGCAGCAGGCAAGCACCTACACTGAGACAGTCCTGGAAGCTGCTGTCCCCTGTGGAAACAGCCTGCCTGCTTGCTGGCCTTAAGGCAGCATTGCTGTTATCAGGGGTGATGCTCTGTGCCTCCCCTGAAAGTTCCTGAGATCTGTGGCTCTGGCTTGTCAGACTTTAACTGGCTGTACTGTTATTTTCCATGCCTCAAGCTGATTATTATTTGTTTAATGGAGCAAAATACTTCAGCCATTTCTGAGCCAAGAGCTTGGGGGGGAATATATTTTTATTTTAATATTTATTATTTTTTTTTAATGTTGGCAACCTCTTCTCCAAATGCCCCTGTGCTTTCCAGAAGGCACTTCAGACTTGGCAGGGATGGGGTCCTTTGTGCTGGTCAAGTGCATACCACTTTCTGTTTTGATTCAAATTTAATGGGATTATATTGCTCTGAAAAATCAGACTGAGTGTAATGAACTGATGTTTTGATTTTAGCAGCTAAAATTTTGTATGAATCCATTCTCACTAAGCATTCTGGACCTTTTCATAACCCATGGATGCACCAAAACAGTTCTACACAGACCAGCTGACACATGCAGCTTGCCCAGTAATACCAGGACTTTGCCCTGCAATGCTGCTCCATGTCTGTTGTGACTTTAGTTGCATGTGGGATCCAGCTGGCATGCTGTGTCTTGGGCCCTCAATGCCTTAGGAAGACTGGGCAAGCTCTTGGAAAAGTAGCCTGTGGCTCAGTGGACAGAAATCTGGTTGAGGATGTGGGGGAACTGTCTGAGGCAGTGCACAAGGACTATTTAAGCAACAAAAGTGGGAAGAGAAAGGAAAGTCTGAGAGATCTGGACAGGGCAAGCATGCAGAATAAAACTGAGAGGAGGTATCAGATGTGTACTGGAGAAATGAGAGGGTCTAGCAGAAGGGAAGCAGCAGAGGAGAGGAATTCAGAGGCTGGGGTGGAACCCAAACATCCCAAGTCTTACTGTCCTACTGCCTTAAATAAATATTTCTGAAACCCACTGGCAGGGCACTTGTCTCATCCTCATCTGATAGTGGTTCACAATGAAAATAAAGGGCAACAAGTTCTGTTTTTTCCTCTGTTAACACAAACAGCTAAAGTACGCACAGTGAAAGTAGTCTCCAAAAACCAAACACAAACACGTCAAACTTTATTGGTCTCAAAGTGGTATTTCAGGGGTTTTGCAATTTTAATTAGGAATGCTTACCTACCTTAACTTTATAAAAAGGTATAAAAAGCTTGTAAATTTGTTACGGTATCAAAGAGTTGAAAAGTAGGAAATATGTTACAAGTAAGGCTGACTGTGAAAATTGAGGTAGGTTCCCTTATGCCCATACCTTGTAACAGGTTGTGAGATAAGTGTTAGCATTTTAGCAGGGCTTTCTGAATAAATGAGGATGGTGGGAAGTGCTATGTATATGTGCATAATGGGTGTGCAAGTGTGTCTGCTTATCTTCTTGCAAGTCAATTACCCCATTACCCTGTAACTTGTCTTTTTTCAGTGAGTTTAACCGGGGGACACCACTCCAAGCTACTAGCCTCACACATGTTTCGTGACAGCATGGGCCCCACCAAGCGAAGAGGTATCTCCAAGTGTCCTCACTCAGCTCACCTCTCACCAGATAGCAGGGGAGTCTCACAGACCACAGCCACCCCAAATTCCCTGGCCCCAGCAAAATCATTAGTCCATCTGTCAAGGTCAGCCCTCTGGTGTAAATAATAAGTCACAAAGAACCAGCTCCAGTGCTGCATGATGAATGAGACATTACCCACCACGTGCCTGCTTCATGTGCTGTAATAATCAGTGGAAGCTCGCTGTTGCAAATCTTGCTGGATTTACACTAACAGAAAAGACAAGTTTTGGTTCAGACAGCTGAAAATGAGGCTCCAGGTGTGGCTTCTGCACTAGCTTTTTGCACAGGGGTGCTTGAGGAGGCACTGCAGTTCTGCCTACAGTTGGACTGAGCAATTCCAGCCAGAGGAATTGTGCTGTGGCCAAATAACAACAACAACAAAAATCTCAAAAATTAGGACTCACCCTGGGCCCTGAGGATGAGTGGGAACTCCTGATTTTCATTTTCTGGGGCCGCAGTTCCCTGTCTGTCAATTAGGTCCTGTCACTGAACAGGAACATTGCAAAAATAATAGAATATTCATGGAATAATAAACAATCAAATCAATAAACATTTCAGTTAAACGGCTTGGAAAGGAAGCCCTTAGTGGAGATACATCATTATCTTTCCATAACAGTCTTCAGTGTATTCAGACGTGTAGATAAATAGTTAAAAAGCCCACTCACTTAACCTTAGACACTTCGCAGCAGCCCATATGTTAGGATCCAGGCTGTTCTCAGCTCCCTTTAAAGTAGGTGATGATCTTAAGTGGCCAGAATCACCATTTGGAGATATGTTTCCCCGCTGGCTACAGGAGGAGCTCATGCTGACCAGCCTCACGAGGCAACTCTCTGAGTGCCTGAAGTGGGTGGATGAGCTCAGGATGGAGGGGGTGATCTCCAGGCTCTTCTCGTGTGGCACAGCTGTATGGGAAAGGCCTGGGCAGTGGTGCTGTTAAAAGCTACCGAGCACCAGGGAGGCCAAAAGGGTTTCCAACAGTGGTCTCCATCCTGCTATCTAAGCTTTTATCCTGGGAAACATCTTCCAATGACATGTCTTTACAAGTAGTATTTATATTTCAGAACTTCTTGAAAGCCTTCAGCTCTGTTGCGCCAAGCATTGAACAGAGTTGTGAACTATTTTCCATCACAGATGATTGTATATAATTCTGAAGCTGTATTTGGATTATTTTTTTCATCATAAATGGCCTAATTTTTACGATATCATGTTCCATGCAGACCCAAGAAAGTTAACTGTCAGTATCTTTCCGAAATCAGGCTACTTTCCTTAAGGATTGTATATGCCAGGAAGAGAAGCATGTGCCAAGGTTTTGGTGTATCCTGAAGTCACGTTGAAGTTAGTGTACCGTTAAGAGCCTTGCACAAGAGGTCTATCACAGGGCTGCCTGGCAACCAGGAGAAATCGTGCGGAGGCCAGGGAGCTGTAATGACTTCCTTATGACCCATCTCCAAACTGAGTGGAGGTCTGGCACAGCAGAGATTCTGGCCTATAGCATGTAAATAAATAACAAATGGGAAAGTCAGAGCAAAGGCTGAGATGAATGAAGTGGTTCACACAGCACAGCTATAGTTTTACACTGTCTCCAGGCTATGGAAGGCAAGCCATCATACTTTGGTTCAGGTTCTCAAAATAATTTTTACTGCCATAGAGGGTGACCTTTTTTATTTATTTATTTATTTAAATGAAAGCCCACGTTCTGGAGCTGCCTCTTTAAGATATAAATAGAGCCAACAAAGATAGTACTTTTCAACAAAAACATTCGTAAGCTCTCCTTACTACATTGATAAATGTAGTTTGGGACAGAAATATGAGTATAATTCATTTTAAATTGATAGGTTAATCTTTAAATTGATTAATAGACTTCAGAAGAGCCTGCACTTTGTATTTTTCTAAAACCTACATGAAAGACCATTTTTTATCTAAAGGGATGAGGAAAACAATTACCAGTGGGACTAAATCAACATTTATAAATGGGGTTGTTTCAAAGCAATTAGAAAACAAAGTTGGTAGCTTGTTCTATGGGTTGCATGAATTGCACACTGTATTGAAAAATTAAGTTCTCAGACTAAGGTCTAGAGTTACAGTATCTAATTTTAACCAGTAATGGACAAAGTCCAGAAAACTTCATGGCAATATCACTGCCATGTCCTAGGAGGGGTGATGGCCAGGGAATATGGTTCAAAATATTATGAGCAGGCTGAAAAAGATGGCTATGGAAAGACGGCAGACAGCTCAGCTGGCAGATGTCTGGTATCCTTCAGTGCGGAAAGAAGGGGTATGTGTAATAATCTAGGAAAGTGGGTGTGTGCTCCTCCACATTAGAAGAAAAAATGAATTTAAGTCTGTATTATCTTAGTAAAAAATTACTAAGAGAAGATGTTATGTTATGTAATTCTGGCTGAGAGAGCATCAAGGGGATATGATGCTCCATTGAGCATCTAAATATTTCTGACAGCCTGTGAAAAGAAGGATTAATTAAGTCTGTCTGGGAGTTTGCAAGAAACTATCATGATGAGAAGGCAAAATGGAAGAAGTTGTGTTTCATTGTGTTTCTATAGCAGAAGCTCAGCAGCAGCAGCTGATCTATGACAGCAAGAGCAAGCCTAGATACTTCATGCATAGCTTTCAGGCTTTGGCAAAACCTGTATGTTGGAATGTGCCACTGCAGGAGTAGGGCTCCTCATCCCTGGACCCTCAATCTCCAGCTCATCATCTGGGGAGTTCATTTTGGTGTCCCTCTGGCTTGTCTCCTTACTGTGAAAACTGTCACAGAGAGGGAACACTACAAGAACGGGACTGATTTTGCCCAGGCTTTGCCATCCCAACCAGGAAACAAGCTGCCAGGGCATGGACCCAGTCCTTGAACTTGAAACAGACCCAGTATCACACAAATAGCAGCACAGAAACACAGAAAGAAAAATGTGTGTCATCTCATAGTCAGCAGACCCCCAAATGTCAGCAAGTTACTTAATATTGCTGACTGGTGGCTGAACAAGGCAAAAACTCAACATGAGAAAACAAAGATGGACCAGATCAGCTTGGGACCACATTTTCAGGTCTTGACCCTAGAGAGACAAATCTGAACACTGTGTTTCCAGCCTATATCAGCAGCTGGGGTAAGTGCCTTTAACTACTGATATAGGCCGGAGACATAGTGTTTCCAATTGATTCAGTGGTGAGAAATGAAGCCTACCTGAGGGGAATGACTGAACCATTGAGTGAGGAAGGTAACATCCCAACAGAGAGAAGAGCAAAAAAGCCTGTGCCCTCTCAAGCCATCACCAGTAGGCCTGCTGAGGAAGATGGCTCTGAGGATCCCCTGATCATGATGCCCAAAAGAGCCCTCCCACCAGTCCCCTCAGCTCTGCCAGCGTAATGGAAGGGGCCGAGGTAGCTAGGGGGACAACATGGGATAATTCGGAAAGGAAAGGACATCAAGGAGGGCTCTGGTCCCGCCCTGCCACTGGCTTGGACATGACACAGACCACGATGCTCAGGTCTGCTCAGGACACAGAAAAGACTTTCTCCTTATAGAGGGAGAAGTGCAAACATCTCTCACAAGGTAAGCCTGTGAATGGTCTGGGCAAGAACAGGAAAATACAGACACTGGCTGGCAAGAGGTTGCCAACACCTGGACTGGTAAATTCCACCTCCTGGTTTAGCAAAATGACAGATTCACCAGCACATCTTTTGTATGTTCACTGAAATATTAAAGCCTTTCCCAGGCTGGATGGAAGGTAGGAAGTTTACATTTTCACGGTTTTTTTTGTGTGTGTGTGTATGGTTGCTTGTTTGGTTTTGTTGTGTGAGTTTTGTTTGGTTGGTTTTGTTTATTTATCTTTGTTTGTTTGCTTGTTGGATTATTTACTTGTTTTTGAGGAAGGCTAAGAGAAATTAAGAAGAAATCTAAGAAGACCCTTCTCTGTGAGCCAAGGAGTGTGGATGACTGAAAGTCTGGGCTGGCAGAGGAAGTCTGCTTAGAAATAATGAGAATAATGTAATGCTAATATGACTTGTCTGTACAGATGGATCTCCAGCATAACAGAGCAATGAAATAGCACGTTCCCCAAAGGGGAGCTCCTGAGCAGTGAAGCATAACTCTTGCCTGAGAGTTAAATGACAGTACATCTCTTTGCCGTGAAATTACTGCAGTGCCAAAAATCCACACACAGACACACATGCACACTGACACTGGAAGAAAAGCTGTGTTGGCATTTATAAAATTGTAAGGTCAAAGTTAATTTTGTCAGATTTACTAATTGTTTTCAAACTGTGTCTTTTGTTTAAGCTGATTTAAAAGTAAACTCTGACTTACTGTGATTTGGTTTTAAATACCTCTTGGTAACAGTCATTCTGAATTATAAATAGCTTCATACTTCTTCCTTCTTATCAAACTTTGACGTATGCAAGATAATAAGAGGGATTTCAGAAATATTGATGCAAACCAGCAACCCCCGAATCATGTTAAGTCAATAGACCTTAAGAGTTAATGTTCAGATCACAGAGGGAGTGTTCAGTAAGGGGCTGGGGAACGGAGAAAGACTTCCATGGCTTTTGAGCCAGAACCAATTCATTATTCACTCCATTTAAAATTGTCAAAGGCAATTTTTGTAAGCATGCATCCGTTTCCCTTCTGTTTAGAGAGGTATATGGCAGTATGACTACAAGTGAGCACAGTTAAAAGAAGATAGTCATGGCTTAGTGCATGCTGTAAGTGGATTGCTGTCATCACTAAAGCTAAACGAGGGGGACCGGGGGAAGATGAGATGTCATACTAGCATTTGTCCACACTCATGTTCCTGTGGGTATTTCTGTGCATTGCTTTGTTCCTTGAGATAATAATGTTTTCTTTCTCTAAATAAAGATTTGTTAAATTTGCTTTCCTGGAAGATATGTTCCAGGGATTGGGTCTGGGCCTCCCTGTTCACTGCTGTCCCTGTCCTTAGAAATACTACACTGTGTTAACAGGAAACGGGTGGCACAAAAAGCAGGAGTATTCCAAAATCCCACTTGGATTTTTTTCTTTGTGTTTTCTCTGAAATAGCCTGGCCCTAATCCTTCAATTATTAGCTATGTGAACAAATTTTGCATATGTGAGCATGATTGTTGACTTCAGTGGGAATGCTCCCATGGGTAAAAAAGACCATATAACTTAAGTATTGGATGGGCTGAATCCTGTGTAAAATGGTTGAGACTTTTTACAGCTTCTCTGTCCTCTTTGTTTTTTAAGTCACAGTCTGTCATCTTATTGGCATGTCAAGCCTTGAACCAGTGGAGCTAGAAGACAGCAAGCTGGTTCTTTTCTGTTACAAAAAAAAAAAAAAAAAACACTTATTTGCCTATGAAGGAAAGATGGAGATGGTGGAATCTCCTTCTATGAAGGCCTTCGGGTATCTATGAATATCTGATCCTGTGTACTGGCAAGAGGTTTGTTAGAAGACCTCATGAGGTCCTCTCCAGCCCTATCTTCTGCTAATGTAATTGACAAAATTCACAACTATGTCGAAGAGGGCAGGAGTCTTATTACTGAGTAGGGAAGAGGCAGAAAGGATCAAAACACTTTGCTTTCAAACTTCAGATGGAGCTTGCAAAGTATCGACAATGTTCTTTTGATTAGTATGTAAAAAAAAAAAAAAAAAGCAACAACTTTAAAAGAATAAGTACAAAACTGTAATATGACTCTTTTGGGGATGGGTTTTCTTCCTGCTTCCAGTGTCCCCTTGTTGTTTTTCAAACTGTTTTTTTTTATTTTATTTTATCTTGAGATGAAAAGATGGAAATAACATCACCAAGCAGCTTTTTACTTCAAACCCTTGTTGCCAAAATCATTTTAGAACTATTATTTGTAACAATGATGTTTATAATGATGAACTTTTTGTTATTTGCTACATCCAAAACTCAAGTAGAAGATCGGAAAACCAGCAATACCCTCTTTCATACTACACTAATTTGACAGGAATAAAATCTTGCAAATTATTATGGAGCTTTTTTTCTAAAGTGAATGAAAATAGGATCTGATTATATTCAAATAATACACTAACATTTCTAAGGCTGAGTGGAAGACACTTTTGTTGGAACACTGCGACTAAGCAGGTATATAAAAATACAGAAATAAAGACATAATTTTCCTTTGTTATCATACAAAATGAGAGTCCTATATTGCTTATGGAGAGAGGAAACTGCAAAAAAATAAGGAGAGAAATTAATACAAAAGACCCTAAAGAAATGGAGCTGTCTTGCTCCTTATAAAAATAAATAAATAAATAAAATGGGAAAAAGAGTTCAGCATGGATCCATATGGTGTGAGATTTCTCTTCTGTGACATTTTTATTAAGGTTATGTATATGACCGTTCATCTTCATTCTGCTGGTGCTAATTGCTGTCTATTGGACCCTTCGCTACTGTGTACAGAGAACACATGCTTCCCCTCGACACTGCCATCGCTGCGGGTGCACTGGATTGTTCTGCTGTCCTCAGATAGGAACCTGCTGCTGCTGCCTGACCGCAACAGCTGGGAATATTCTGCTTTTAAAAGCTTATCTTGTTGATACTTGAGTTGAGCTATTACACAGTGGAACAAGCAAACAGAATGAATGGACCCTCTGCGGGCAACTTATGGTAACAAAAAAAGCTTCCATGTGCTTTTGAATGTGTCTCTTGTCTTGGAATTGACAGTGATGTTTAGCATAGATGTTTCCTGCGAAGAAAGTGTAATGGTATAGAGCCAGGAACAGGCTAAAGAGAAATATGTACAGAAGACATGTTCAGCACTTAAGCTTCTTTGCAACTCTAAGCAACATTTAGCGTCCAATTTTGCAAAGGTCTGCTGATTTGAACAGCCCCACTGAAATGCAAGTGGCAGCTTTTTTGTCTAGAATGGCTACTGCGATTCAGTGTTACTTTTATGCACAAAAAGAATATGTACAGCAGGTCTCTATCTTCTATGGAGCTTTTAAGAAATCAGCCTGAGAAAGGGTTACATTTATTTATCAGAATTAGGTCCATACATACACACATGTACATGCAGATCAGAGTACAGAAGCAGCATTCCCATGTTATGGATGGACCACCCAGAGAAATATAGAAATCTATTAATTTTGCTTATCATTTAGTTTCCAATTTAACAAAACATCTAATAGTGTCATGAATTTTTCTGTCATGAAAGAAGTGTTACAATCATCTAATCTGACTTCCTGCATAACGCAGACTCTAGAATTTCATCGAGCAATTCTGACTTACACATCCATACATTTTATGGAACATCTGGAAAAGTAATTCCTATTGTAAAACTTAATATCAGCTATAAGGATAATTATCAGACTCAGTTCATGCAATTAGTGAATTTTAAGCAGTTACCTTCTTAACACAGTGCCTTTTGTGAATGGTCCTATGCTTAGCCATGCCTCAAACTACAGACCAGTCACACTACAGACTCCACATGACCTCTAGGCAGGAAAATCTCTCTTCTGAAGCCTTAATGGAGGCGTTGTCTGAGCAAGCACAGACCCTGAATGACACGTACATTATTCTGTGCATGGACGAACATCTGAAAATTTGGCTCAGACAACACTGGGCAATCTGTGAGAGTTGAACTTGACACCTAACAGCCAGACTCACTTGTAATTGTGGTCTCACAGTGATGGTGATTCTTGCCATACAACCTCAGTTTTAACTCATTAACCTTACTTAAGCGGCCAGTTCTGTTTGGCATAGGAGATCCATGGACCTGTGTTTCCTTTTCCAGCATTCTTGGTGACACATTTGGCTTAAGGAAGCCAAAACTCCTCCTTGTGCCACTTTCTCATTTGTGCTTAGGCAACTGTTTACAAGGTTACGAAATAAAGTGAATGAGGATTAAAATTAACTCCACCTTTTTCCCTATTCTATTAAAAAAAAAAATCTTATTCCATTAAAAAAGAATTATTATTATTTTTCCAAATGTAACAATGTCCCTTCTTGGAGGTGTTGATATATTTGGAAAAAGAATGATAATTTGGAGTCAATATGAAAAGAATTCCTATTTTCTCTTTTTATCACTGTAGTGAAAAAATGAAAAAAAAATACATCCGAAAAAAAATTATTTCAATGGATGTATAGGCTATTTTCACTCCCTGGCACTATTTAATCACTTTACAATTATTATATTTAGTTCATATTTGAAATGAAACTGCTTCCCAAGAAAGGACTGAAAAAAAAAAAATCTTGGAAACTGAACATAAAATCATACAATAATAGAATCATAGAATTATTAAGGTTGGAAAAGACCTCCAAGATCATCTTGAACCATCCCCCACCTACCAATATCATCCACTAAACCATGTCCCTAAGTACCAATTATCCTGCAACTTCTTTTCTTAGCAAAAGCAAATACTTTAATACAACAAAGAACTATTACTTATTTTGGAAACCTTTTCTGAAAATAACTGATTCCCATGATTTTTATTGATTACTTTATTTTGCCTGCACCTCATTAAGGACAAGTAGCACCTCAGGACAATAGCCAGCACCAAGAACGAGCTCTCACGTCAGAGAAAGAATTCTGCATAGGATCCCAAGGTTATTAACAACTACAGAAATCATTACCAAAACGAACACACACACAAACAGAAAGAACACAATACCCAAGTATCCATTTCAACTAAGATATAAACCTGTCTCTGGTCAAAAGGCTTCCTCACTGCTTTCTGAGAGCTGCTGTAGGGTTCTGGCCAAATTCCATATAATACATATTAGTCTGGGGGCTGTGATGCTGCCTGGATGGGGCTAAATGCAGCCCCATTCCACACTTTTTCTGCTACAACCAGTTGTTTATTGTGCCGTTTAACTTTGGATTTACATAAGAATTGGTTGTATTATATATAGCAAGAGAAAGTGGTTCTTGTACTCACATTTTTATTTAACTGGATAAAGCCGTTTCTTTGGACAACACTATGTAATCTTCACATTTTTAGCGACTAAAAATGCTCCTGAATGTTAATCTTAAGCAATATTTTGCTGTCATTTCCTTCATCTCTTCCTTTTCTTTCTTGACCCTATCATAATTATGCCTTGTTCTTACTGAGCACTTCTTGCCCCACAGGGTTGTGGCATGACAAGTCAAATTATTATGGCTCTTTGTTCTCATGTACAAGAAAACAAGGATGCTGTCCTTACATGGGGATGGGGGGACCAGACAACACATTTGGATAAACGCCTTGTCAGCTTGGAAACGTCTTGTAAAATCCTGTTAATGTTTCTCTGCCATGCATGAGGCTTGCATCAAGTGCCTTTTTCAACAGCATCACTGTAGACAACCATTTATCAGGTGTATATTGTATGGCAGCGCGGTGTTTGGAAATTCCATTTGCCATATGTTATTCATGATCCTTGCTCACAGCCTTCATTTGTCAGGGGATTTAGATCTCAGCTGTGTTTAGTTTTTGGGGCTTGAGAACAAGTTGACCCACAGGCAGACACCTAATGATATAATTTGTTCAGTGCAAAAGGTTTGACTGCCCTCTATCAACCTTTATGCAGACAACTCCTTTGAATACAGTAATGGATGACAATATCAAAAGCATAAATCTCGGCAAACTTCAAGGTTTCCTGGAAAACACGACTCTTAAACTTTAGGCACATAGACATTTGGCACGATGTCAGAAACTTTCTGGACTATTCATTTATCCAACTCTGGCCAAAAATAACCAAAGACTCTATGTGTCTGTTGATTTGTTTTGAAATCCATTCAAAACGGCAAAGAAGTTAAAAAGTAAGAGACCGGCAATTGAGAAACAAGACTTCTGAAGTATGAAAGATCCTTTTCTGTATCTTACAACATGTGGTGCTAACAAGCCAGGTCATGTCCCTCATACAAAATGGTTTCTGTGAACTTAGTGTTGTTAAATTATAAGTAGAAAATGGCATAGTTCAGGTTCCTTATGGTTTTAGAAAGTAGTAAACAAAGCCCTTGCTAAAGGAGCTGCATCAGAGGAGAAGAACACACCGATGACTGTGGGCTCACCCCTGGGGGCAGGACAGCTCAGCCAGGGTAATGGTCTCCTCCTTAAACCTGTCAATTTCAAGGGTCCCTGTTTCCCTTTTTTCTAGCTGCATCCCATTCTTTTCTTAGTGCTTCTTGTGTGACACCCCCTGGCCTTTTTCTCTTCCTCTTCCACATACACTCCTTCTGCTTTCCCCTGCACTACCTCTTCTAGTGGGAGGAGGAGAAACCCATCCTCCTGCTCTCTGGAAGAAGACTACTCAGCCTTCCTTTGTCTGTCCCCTTGGCATGCAGACTGCTCATCCTTCTCTCTAAGCAGAGAGGGTGGCCAGGAAAAACTGCAGTACTGCACTCTCCCCTCCCATTTTGTTCTTCAGGCCTTTCGTTGCCCTGCCTGGAAGGACTTGTTGCAATGTCAATGAAGGTCCCCAGCCACACCCTTGATAGCACAGGAGAGCAGTGTTGTCACTGGTTGGTTTGACCTCAAGCCTCCCATTACTATTGTGTTTTATTTTAAATTATGAGGAAAAGGGAGGCAAATGAAGCTTTTTTGGTTTTGTTGTTTTGCTTTGTTTTGTTTTGTTTAGTACAGTCAATTTAGGCAACTTTATTAATACCACAGTCACTCAGCATCTCTTTTAACAGCTTGAGGTTTTCTTCTTTAAATACTTCTTCATTCTCTTTCATTCCAGAATGCTTACATATCCCAACAGGAGTGATCAAGAAAAAATGACAATTATTATAACTTGTGAAAAATTCATTTGCTTTGTCACAGCTTCATGATATTCCTCTTGTTATTGAATAGATGAAGGAGTAACACTATTTTACATCTGCGACAGTGTTTTTGATCTTTATCTACATTGAAAAAAAAAATAAAAAAAAAAGAAAAAAAAAGAAAAATAAAGCCCTTATTTCTGTCTAGAGCCCTTGGATGCACTGCATAGCCCCTGTAATAGTGTCAATAACAGTAATAATACTACAAAACATAGAGCATTTAAAAAAAAAAAAAAAACAATGGCACAAGTGCTTCCAAAGAATTTGTGACTGGTGGTCAAAAGGAATGGCATCTTCTGAGTTCCAGCTGCTTCTACAGATGCAAAACTAAAGATGTAAAAAAGTCACTCTCTGAAAGTCAAGATGCCTATGAAAGAAACAGGAAGAGAAACATGCTCTGCTCTTGGAGAGAAAGAGAGAAAGTACTCTGTATCCTGCAAATATTGGAGTATGGCTTTAAGGTACCTCTCTTATTCCTTAAGGGAAATCATACATTTTTCAGTGTGACTGCTGTACATGCATGAAACAGAGGCAGACAAGGGAGGCCAGCTGGCTATGAAGAATATGCGGTGAAGAAATAATAAAGACGAGTTGAATGGATTAGAAGGAGATATGGAATGGAGAGGAAAAGTAGGCAGCAGGTTTTAACTTTCAGAAGACAGGGCAGTAACTCCCAGTCTGTACATAGCTTGGAGACTGCTGTGTCTGTCTCAGAAATAAGTGTTCAGTATTGATGAAGAAGAGATTCTGCCTTTGAGGTCCTGTCTGTTTGCTCCAGCTGAAGGAGCTCTTTTTCTAACAATGCAATGAAAAATGCTTGTCACTTCTCCCAGTAAAAGGTGCCTAATTTTTTAAGCACACAACAAAAAAATATTTCAATAGACATGCAATGCCAATAAGCATGTATGAGATACATTGCTACTCTTACTTTTCCACATCAGGTGCCTACTGAAGCTGCTACAGCTATGTTAACCATTCATTAAAAAAGCTGGACTTGCACGTGAGTGGGACATCTTCACTAAAGAAACGGTCTGGTGCATTGGACCTAGAAGAAGCAGCATCCTGTTGCCAAACAAGAATATCCGTTTTGTTGTCTGGTCCTAGGTAATTAATTTAATGAAACCCAGGTTTTGAGGTGGGACGATAATGAGCCCATCAGCCATTGTGAAGATAAGTCAGTTGTCAAATGCTATCAATATGTAAGTTGCTAATTAAGAAAAATATATATATATATATAATAGTTGCATTTTGACATTTGAGAATGGGAGACACAGGGCTTCAGAATCTGGCACATCTGAAACTACAGAACATATGTGTAGTTTGGCTCTGCTAAGAGCACAAGCTATCTCCTTCCATGAATTATTTGGCAGACCTTCTTCTCCTGCCCCCACAAAACTGCCAATTTTCAATGGTAAATCTCAGCTCTGAATACTCCATCCTAATTCTAAATCCAGGCCTGATATAAATATTAGTTTCCTTCAGTGGACCTATACTGGTTTCTACCAGCTCAGCACCCAGTTCCAAGTATTTCCACATACGCATTGTTCATTCTGGTTCGGCCAGCCCTTGCACCCCTTACTAATTAAGCAGAGTGATGAGTTGCAGTAGGCATGCCCTGACTTTCTTATCACAAGGGAAAAACTCCTTCTTTTCCCTTCAGATCCCCTGTACAGTTTGGCAGGACCACTCAACCATTTTTCTTTTCTCATCTTGAAAACCCCTCAAAGTTAGAGTATTGTCAGGCAGTTTCAAGTGTTATGGACAACCTTTGCCAAGAAAGTATATGATTTTATGGTAATTGGTTTTGCATTGAAATGTTTCTCCCTCGGCTAATCTGTGTCAGGGAAAAAATGATGTATACTGAGGGGATCTGTAGGAGAGCAGTGGCCATTAGCCTGTTCTCCTGTGGAAGGTTCTGGTGCCTTCCAGGCACCAGATAAAAGAGAAAAACTCACTGAGAAAATAAATTATTTGTTCTTGCAAATGCGAATGTTAAAGTTTTACAGTGAAGCAAGTTGAGAGCTTAAAAGATCTTGCAGTGTCTGGTTCATGAAAGCTATTAGAAGGTCATATTCATTCAAGATTTCAGACACTGAAAACTGGTGGAATGATGCCCGGAGGCAAAAGGAATTGTGCTTTGTGCTGCTTGTAGGAGAGGTCAGGACAGTTTCTGGCCCTGTCAGTGCTTTTTTGAGGGGGTCAAGTACCTCTACCTCCAAAGGGAAATGACAGAACTTTACACCTGAAAACCAGAACAAGTCAAAAGACCAGAGAACCCCCTTCTGCAATAACATTTGGGGAACCTCAAAGTGAAGGGAGTGAGCACTGTGAAATTAGAGGCAATAACTGAGAGGGATGAGAGATAAGTATGGGTCTACTCAGCACTGCTCTGGACTCAGTCTGGTTTAATAGACTTTAAGAAGGGTAATGGGCCTAAAATCCCCTTGGGTTGTGGTGTATTTGCAGTTCTAAACAAATATTTACTCAGTCTTGTCAAGTTCTTTAACTCTTCACGTATGTATCCTCACACAGTGTACAGCCAAGTCAGTGGGAACTGCCAGCAGAAGATTGATAAAACAAAGAGCTCATTTTGAACATATATTTATATATGCCAGGAAAAGCGTAAACTTTCCATTTCTTCCAGCTTTTATTTAACAGATTTGGCATCTTTGGGCTAGGGTCTGTAAATTGGCACACCAGCATTGTGATCAACGGACCTGAGCCAAGAAGTTCCTCTCAGTAACATAGGCTTTGGTCTTTCACCTTTCAGTGTGTGGTTACCATTTTTAGCTTCTGACACCTACTGTAAGAACAGCACAGTAAAGCCCATCAAATCTTCCTTAATTCTCGAACTAGCCATGATTCTTACTTTAGCTAAGAACTATATGTCATGACAAACAAAAATACTGTAAACATTCCATTATGAAGTAATCTATAGAAAAACACTTGAAATATTTTAGAAGAGCCAGAAGCATCCAATTTTAACACCTATACATTAAATGAGAATGCCTAGAATGCTCCACTTTAAACTCCATTAAATGAGAATGCCTAGAATGCTCCACTATTACAGTGGAGCCAAAAAAAAAATCCTCTAAAAAAAGATTTGGTAAATAGTGCCCTACCTTAAAAATCCAAATCTGGGAAGAAAATGAGCATCAGGAAGGCTTGTTTCAACTGTCAGGCATAAAAGAAAGTCAGCACTTCAGCTGGTAGGAGGATTCCATAGCAGAAGGATATTTATTTTTCTATGTTCATATCTACCCATTAATTCAGTTCGATGCTAATTGCATGTGCTATGAAGAGATGAATGTATTATGCACTTAGAAAGTATCTGTTGACCACTAGTATATTTTGCCTAAACAAAAAACCTTAACTTTCCTCAGCTTTTTTTCTGATTCATGCAAAACCAAACAATTCTGTTGTTCAGAAGTCTACTGTGGGAAGGAAACACAGTGAGGTAAATCCTCAGGGCAGTGACACACAGTAGTTTACAACCACTGCTACTACAGCAATGAACTATGGGCATTCTGTATCCTTCCAAGGAAAGCTTACAGTGTATTCCATGGGATTGATCGATGGTTTTGCTGTCTTCTTTGACACAGAAAGTTAAGCTATTTTTTTTTCTAATTCCTCTTCTTCTTATTTGAGTTGGTTAATTCTGTTGGAAATAGCAAGGATCAAGCATACAAGGATCATGCTACAGAAGATGTTTTGCCTCCTGTTGTCTCTGAAGGCAAACAAGAAACAGGATACACACTGGCTTTGCATGTGCTTTAAGCGATGACTATAGCCACTCTAGGAAATTCAGATGGGACTCCCTCATGAAGAAGACTTTGAGTAGGCCATATAATAAATGAATAATTGGCGCTGGTGACTATCATTTATTTAACCTCCCATTAAATCTATGCATAGGTATTACGTGATCAAAAACCCACTGAAAGAATCTCAAAGCATTTGTAGCATCTAGGGAAGGCCTGGAGCATCTAGGGATCTCTTAGAGGAGATCTGTGGGAAAACAGGGAGGATGTGTGGGTGACAGGGCAAATGGCTACCATTCTTAGAACAGACCACTCCTCCTCTCGGGGGGAAGGCATATAGCCAGCACACAGGCAAGTAACCATAACCGCATCCCTTTAATATCTTGGGCAATGTGGGTTTTTTCCTCATGGCCTTCCATGATCCTCTGTATCCCCTGTATGCTCAAAATTATCCCTCTGCTGCACTGCCAGGCAATGCGAGCATGGAGGGCTATGCCTCCTCCAGCCAGACTGAAAGGAGGGGAGCAGGGAAGGCGAGGACAACATGCTGATACAGGGGAAGCAAAGGGAAACAGAGGGAGAGAGGTGTGAAACCTGATCCATCTAATAACATCAAGACTGATAGTGATTTTCCACTCTATCTAGTAGGTCAGATGATCTTATAGTGCAGTGTTAGAGAGAAAGAAGATGGAAATATTTTCATTTTCTCTCAGAGTCAATATTTCCCTAGCTGGAAATTAATCACTGGAAAAGAAGTTTAAGGGGAGTCTGTCAAGGTTTATTTAGGCTTCAAAATAACTTTTTAAAACACTGTCTTTTGTTGTTGTTGCAGGTTTAGAGGTCAGAGTTTCCCTCCACAGCATTCTTCTCTTGACAAATGATCTTTGCAGCAGCTAGCCAAGTTGTTTTTTTTTTTTAATTTTTATTTTAAATTGACTTCTTGTGTGTTCTGCCATAAGCAAAATGTTGCAGATACAGTGGAAAAGGTAGAACATCCACAGTCATCTCTATTTATGTATCATGAATCAGACAAGATGTCTTTCTTTTATCTAATTATTTTTCTCTTAAAGGATTGCAGCAGTGAATCTTCATTTAGCAACCTGCCACCTGGTTATAAAGCAACTAGATTTTGAATTTAGGTAATGCCTTCTGAAGTTACTGTTATTAACGCCTGGAAGCCTACAGCAGAATGCCTGGCTTAATGGCAGACGGCTAGTACCTGTGGATGTACAGAACATAGTCTGGCATCTGGCAACCAGTTATAAATTGCAAGCCAAGCCTGAAAGAATATATCTGAAGAAAGTGTGAGAAGAACTTATCTATCTGTGAAATAGCGTTAATGTCTTTTCAGTAGACCCTTTGCCCCTTCCAGACACAGAAATCCAAAAGGAAAAACACATACCAAACCAATCATCTATCCCCATCAGCAGCATCTAACCTGGGTTACTCAAATTTTGACGTCTATTATACAGCTGTTTTTAGAAGCACATGGATCTGAAAGGAGTACCCAAAGAAAGCATCAAAAAGAGCATTTTCCTTCTATCACTTCATTCTTGAAGATGAATCAGATTCCGATTCTGCCCCACACACCAGAACCAGTGAAAAAAGAAGGGAAGGTAAGGGAAGGTGAAGGGGAAGGGGAAGGGGAAGGGGAAGGGGAAGGGGAAGGGGAAGGGGAAGGGGAAGGGGAAGGGGAAGGGGAAGGGGAAGGGGAAGGGGAAGGGGAAGGGGAAGGGGAAGGGGAAGGGGAAGGGGAAGGGAAGGGAAGGGAAGGGAAGAGTTCACCAGAAGGGCTATTGAGATCAACTAAGAGAGGAAAAGTTGTCTGTGTCTCCAAGTGACTTAACAAGAGCAGAAGGCAGGAACTTCACTGAGGGCCTGTGACTACAAAATGTTATTTCTTCTTATCATACATCAGAACACATCTGTAGAAGTTTCCTGGCTGAGATGCCAGATGTGTTGGTTCCCTTTATCATCATGCACTGATTATTTCTTGTTTGTGTAAGGCTTGTTTATGGTTTTACATTTTGCTTCTTCTGTGACAACTTTAATTATTCTGTGATGGGCACTTGTTATTTTGCTAGACATTTTTAATGCCCTGCTATTATACTCAAAGAGAGCTTTGCGAGTTTGTAATAGTAAAAATATTAATGAGTAAGCAATGTTTTAACCCCAGCTATCGTTGCTGCAATTTTTTGACACTCCATACGTAAGGACAGCTTTCCTTGAGAATTCACCTATGAACTACAGATTTTCATTCATGTGTATTATAAATTTGGTTCACTATAAATGTACTGATCCTATAGACAACGGAAGATAGGAGGTCTTGCCCTAAGAGGCAACTGTAGCAAATCACTGTGAGATTTCTTATCTGGAGCCTCAGAATCAAACTGGTACACAATGTGCCTCCCAGACTGCCAGAGACTCTCTCCCTTGATCGTAGCACTGTGCAACTTCATACAGGTTGATATAAAACTTGTTTTCTACAACTGACAGCCACTGTGTTACACCAAGGACTTAAAGTTTAATCTACCAAAATCCAGATACACACAAGATAATTGCATGTGCTTCCATGTGTCTTGTTTGTTTTGTAAACATTCGCCTCTCCGTGCCTTACTGGCACCAGCCAAGGAAAGCTGTCCGATAGACTTCAGCAGAGCATTGCCCATGTTCCCTGAGTGTGCTCAGAGGGGCTGGATGATGTATGGAAGGGCTGTTTGTCACAAAGCACTGTTATTCTACCAGGAAAATAGTTCGGCCTTTCTGAAACTGGGTGTGGGCAGGGAAGGGTGAACTGGGGAGCAGGGGAAGGGTTGAAATGGAGGACCAGACTGAGTTCTCTGGAAACCAGTGATCACAAACCATGAATCATGCAGGAACTACAGAGCCAAACGTTTGGATGAACAGAGCCCTTAACAATTAATTAATTGTTGACTTTTACTGCCTGTGCTGCAGATGTGCTATCATTTCTACAGAGCAATCCCTCACCAATCTCTTTCAGTTGTTTACAAAGTAATTGGTAAATGAAAAAAAAAAAAAGTATGAAAGTTGCTTCCACACATGCACAGATGTGTAGGCGTGCACACAATGAAAATAGGAGAAAGGTTGAAGACTGCATGATGTTTGATTTTATGAGAGTTTATGAATGTCCCTTGGAAAAGATTTCATGTCTTTTTCTCCCGTGCTTCCTGGATTTTGATGTTTCCCATAAAAAAAAAAAAAAAGGCAGAATATCCCTTCATTTACAAAATGAGTTGGATTTAACTCTATAATTTGTAAATATTTATACATATTTCCAAAGAATACATGGGCTGAACTGCATTTTTTCCTGATTACTTATATGCCTCAATATATCATCTTAGCTCCCACATCTTGTACTTGCAAAACTGAACTTTCAGATGAAAAGTCTTTACAAGAAGTTGACAACAAATTGGCAGTGTTGCAAGAGAAACGATCTAAGTGGCATGCAGTTCAGAAACCTGAACAAATGTGACATGAAGCTATTTTCAGGTATGGTCTTTCAGGTTTGTGACAGCAAAAGACCTTTCTGACATTAGACCCAAGTTCTCCAAGCCGTTAATATGCTTAACATTATACATTATATTCAGAGATAAAGTTGTCCCACTGCATTCAGCAGGATTACTCTTGTGCAAAGTGCCTTTAGCAATAAAACTCGAGTGATTTGAAGCTTATATGTAACACGGAGTTCAGAACAGTCATTTCATTTTTTTAGTATATTTTTCTTTCATTTATATTTCCTATGTCACCACAGCATTGAGGCATAATTGCCTTTTTAAGCTTGTAACACGCTAATGCAAATTAAAAACATCATAGGCAATGAAATGAGGAAGGCAGAGATGCCCAAAACTCTTTGAAAGGGATCTGAGGCAGGTGTCCAGAATCAAATACATCGCGTGTGCTCAATGCTGGATTTGCACCCAAACTCTGTTATTCGAGATGATATCTGCTTGCCATGCTGGGTAACCTCACTGTAAGATCTTAAGGCACTTAATACATTTTTCACTGAGTCACTCTGCAAATATTTCTGAACAGGTTCAGTTGTGTTAATCAAATGATTTACTGAAATGCAAAATTGTTTCACTTTTATTTTTGCTTCATCAGCCTATAACTTTTCTTTCACTATGGGTTTTCTATTTCACTCTTGTGTTTTTCCTCACTCCTAGTAATTACAGGGTATTGGTGTACATGTGCATAAGTGCAGGTTTCTATTAGATTACTAAGAAATGGGTAGAAATTTGAGGAGTTTTGGCTATTCAGCTTAAGAGATATTCTTGGGGCTGACTGAAAGGAGGTGTGACTTAAGAAACGATCACAACATTTGGAAGTCAGATCACATTTGCTAATTTGGAGATCTTAAAAATAGAAGCAACCTACATTTCTAACCACTTCAGAGGATACCTATAATTATCTCCCTTTTCTCCCTCCTAGCACATGTGCACAGAGGGGGAGACATCTCATGACTCACCACACTCATTCCTGCAGTTCTGGACTGCAGAAAAAGTTCACCAGTGTTTGTAAGATGTTTGTGGTGACCCCTGGGATATGCTCTCATAATGAATTTCAGACCGTCTACCCAAGCCTTTAGACTATCTGTCCAATCTTATTGAATTCTTAACCTCGCACTTCCTCCTACTGCAAGTCCTTTTGGGAGACACTGGATACTCAGGATGAAACATTTTAAAGCCAGTGCCTGCATCCTTGTCAGTACATCCAACACAAGACCCCACTTTGTTGTTTGTTTTAGTGTAAATCTTTACCCTGTTCACGTGTGCACAGGAAGGTTTTTTTTCTTATGGATTGTAGCCCTGCACTTGAGAGAAATCTTCCTTCCTTTCTCCTTTTCTGGATGCTCTTTTTGGTGCAGAAAAAGAGAGAGAGTACTGCATAAGAGCAGTTTCAGATTCTTTTTCACTGGGATACAAGGAAAAAAAATATTTTTTTCTACTACTATATTCACCCCTAAAGTCATTTATAATTAAAATAATAATAATAATAACCTCTGCATCCTTACTTACAGAAAACCAGCCTTAGTAAGCTGACCTACTGAAACTGGAAGCCCTAACTAACCCCTTGGCTGATTCATGATTTATCTATGCCAGGGTGAAGTGTTCCACATATTAGCTGGAAGAAATGAGGAAATACACTTCTAGTTTGTAATCTTGATGAATAGTTTCTAGATTTATTTTTTTTTTATGCTCATTTTAGGAATTCATCATTATTTTGAAAACCTTTTACAAATATTGCTTTGAAACTTCCAGTGAGTGATACATTTGTGTAAGAAAACCTGCACTAGTAAGAAAAGTAAGAAAGAAAACTCCTTAAAAAAAAAAAAAAGGAAAGAAAAAGAAAAAAAAAAAAAAGAAAAAAATTGTTGATGCCATTTGACCAGACAAATGAACACCAGTGCTGGACAAAACAGATTGCACATAAAATGCATTAATGTTGCAGGTGGTTTGCTCTTGTCCTACTTTATAGTACATTCTTATTATACAAGTGTCTTATGAAGGGTTAATGGGCTCCTGCAAAACCATGCCAGTGTAACTCCCTCCTGAGCCCAAAGCCAGCGAACAGGAGGGGAGTGTATGAGAAGGAAAGGTAGGTGACCTTGTGGCCTTCTGGAGAAGCACTCATGGAAATGATTAAATGATTTCTATGCTTCTTTTTCCCTCATGGCTATTAATAAATGGTCTTGGAGCACAGACCGTGATCCCCTGATTTCAGCAGTGCTATAAACAACAGTAATCAGCATGATAGACTACCAGATTTTTGAACCTTTAGGAATGTTGTGTCTCACAAAACATTGTTATTTTCCTACAGAAAGCACAGATTTGAATTGTCTCTACTACCACTTTTAAAGCAAATGATGCAACGAGGAAGATGATGCTGAATGAACCAGTGTGACATTTAAGTCACTATCACAAATCAAGTTGCCCCTATTTCTGGGTGTAAAAGCTAGAGTTTCTCAGTATAGAAGGGGGTGGGGGGGTGGTTCTCAAGCCATTATTTTCAGGGAATGCTTTGCTACCTGATACTTAAAAGGTGGTGGTTAATAACGCTAAATCATTCTCGTTTAATCAACTCTGAAATAATAGGAAGAGAAGTTTAGACATTAGGAGGGGCTTTTTTTCTCCTTCTCTGAGAATAATGAATTGGTGAAATGACCTCAGGGGCAAAGTTGTTAGGACAAGGCAGAAGGTCAGTCAAGGAGCAATTAAATGCTGTCCTGTGGGAAAATGGTAAATGCAGTCCCAAAGAGTGAGCTGAAGAATGGCTAAGAGTTACAGAGGGAGAGGAGGATGACTTCCCCCCCCTGCCAGCACTATTATGTAGTCTCATGGTCTTCTTTCAGGAAGAAGCTACAGAACAGGAGGTCTATTAGGACTGTAATAAATACTGAGTTATCAGAGTAAGAGGGAATTTGGATATAAACTCCAGATGGATTTAAAGCACATGCTCATTACTCTCACCTCTCACAAACTGTAATAAGCCAAGGCACATGGTCCCGGACATTAGTCAGCTGTAACTGTTCACGTTAGCATGCCACAAGCAAGCCCCTGCCTGTGGACACTTGGTCTGTCTCAGTCCCCTCTGTCTCAGCGGCCATGCCCGTGACAGAATCCAGAAACCCAGAATTAAAGAGGTTAGTGTAGTGGCAGGCACTGCTTCTGCTGCAAGGGAAAGACTACAGCAAGTCATTTTGACACTGAATTTGTGTGCCCTGAGTTATAGATCTATGCTGCAGTAAGGACCTGGTACCCGAGCCGTACAGACAAAGTGCAGGAGGACTCTGCAGTCTGTGCCCTCAGTGATGTAGCCATACCTATACTAGTGAATCAGTGCCAGCAGCTGCTCCTGCATACAAGTCTATTCAGACAAGATGCTGTTAGGGCTGTTCCTGACCATGTGGGGGGCCTGGCTCAGCTAAATTATCCCCTTCCTCTCTTCTTGGAGATTACTTTGAAACCAGCATGTCAGATAACACTCCCAGCTACCCTGTTTGGAGCTTAAGGGGGGTCAGCTCTCTCAGTGCATGCTGTTGGCCACAATGCCAGGCAATGAGGCTGTGCAATTTTAATCTACCTGTACAAGCACAGAGACTCTAGGAGATAAGGCTCTAAAGAAGAGATTGATCTCAGCAGCAATGGAGAGGGTGCTCTGTCTCTTTGTGGTGAGAGACAGGATGGGGAAAAGCTTCATCTCATCTGGAATTTTATTATTTAAGGATTCTGAAACACATGCAAATCTTTTGGTCTGGGAACTCTGGTACCATCTTTGAAATAAGTCATACCTGGACCAACAGCCACACCGCAATACTTTAAAACAGAAGGCTAGCAGGATACTCTAGGGCAAGGATAGTCTAGACATGTACCACCACTGAACCATCTCTAGGTGGACAGCAAGTCTAGTTCCCTCCAGCCACCAACTCAGGTTAAACGCAGAAACCAAGAATTAGGTTAAGAGAAACCTGCTGTTCATGTAAGGCAATGCACTTTCATTAACCCTCAGCCCAGCATAGAACCCCAGAATAAATGGCTGTGACAGCATAACGCTTGTTGTGAGCTCCAAAGCCCACCTGAGAGAAAACACAAACACCTGCATAGTGTTAAAACCCTTTCCAGGTTCTCAGTAGCACAAGAAGAACACAGAAGAGAAAGCAAGAGCTAGAGCCACCTCCAAGCACAGCTTGGGAGACCTTCTCTTGTTATCTTCTATTTTCTTTCTCTACTGTATTTCTGGTGAAGTACACATCAGTCCCACACTAATACAACCTTTCTACATCAGACTGCCCTGCTATCACTTCCATCTATGACCCAGAAAATCCTACTTAGAAAGATTTATCTTCATACTTAACACACCTAAATATTCACTTTGCAATGTGCCTTCAGAATGGTAGCCCTTACAGATTTTGGAATTTAAAACCAATAAAAAAATCTAACACTATGAGTAGCCAACAAACACATTCAAATTCTCTGTACAATCTAAGTCCCTAAAAAGTCCTAAACAAGGACCCCCTAAACAAAACAAAACAAAACAAAACATACAAACAAAAAAAACAGACTTGCTCTGCCAGTACTCAATCCAGTTTTGTCTATTTCCTTTTCCTTTTTCTAATCCTCCTTCTTGCCCATCAGCTGGTCCTGTTAGCGTAACATGGCCCAGCTGCATCTCCAGCACTACAGTTTAACCTCTCTTTGTCTGGCTGTGCACTTTAGCATGTACAGCAAAGAGGGCAGAGGCCTATGGATTGCTATATAGACAGCCATATTTGAATTTGCAATTATTGAATGTTCTGAAAGTATGAGATAGTTTCCCTTGTACTTTAGTATACATAGGAAAAAAAAAAAAAAAAAAAAAACTAGTCAATCTCAACTGTTTTGAACCACAACCATGAGAGCTGGGTGCTGAGCTAGCCAGCATTTGCAAACAGGCTGGTGACATTGTCAAAACCAGAGGAACTTAATTTCAGGTTTAGCTGCTTAAGGTTATCATGAATTCAGTTTTTTAGTCTCAATGTGCTATTCTTCTGTTTACAAATTTTTGCCCTTGTTTCTCTGTTTCAGATTTAACAAGTAGAAAAGAATAATAAATGGTTATTAGAGTATACTTGGACAGTATATATATATATTGTCCTTCTGAGACTTCACTTAGGTCCAGCTAGGCTCTTTCCTGGAGGAACCTTTTGAATGATTGCTTGAAATAACCCTGGGTTTAAGAAGTTATAATTGTATTGTAGCCTGTCCTACTTAAAGGACAGGGAACTGAACATTTCACAGATTAGTTTAAAGTATTGACCTCTTCTGTTACCATTCTTGCTTTATTTCAAGAATTTTTATAGTAATACAGCAACAGATATTATATCAAATATATTAGATACCTGCATTTTATGAGCATAATAATTGAGTAATTAGATGAGGTGAGATGTAAGCTTTCCTGTGGTACAAGTATTAAAACCAATCTCAGATTCTTAAGGGAAGCCACAGGTAGTTACAGAATTTGGAAATCTTTACCACTGAGTCACTGCATGCCTTAAAGTGATTCATTTTTGGGTGCAGGGATCATGCAACCCCAATTCAGGCAACAAATTTTCTGGGTACTACTATTATTTCAAATTGTATTTTTTATATTTTTGACAGTGCTAGGATTCTATAGCACAGTTTAAGAAGCAAATTGAACAAATCCAGAAGTATATTCTTGGCCTTGGGGGTGTTAGTCCAAGCTCCTCATTGTGCAGTTTCATTCATCTGTTTAATTTATAGATTCTGAAAGTTCATTTTTGCCCACCATGACACTTCTCCTACCATGCAAAGCAAATCCAGGTTTTAACCAAGACACTAATAAGGTAGCCAGAGCTATGTCTTGGACTGAGCTCTGACCAATGATTGCTGTTTTGGGGACTGGCGTGTTTGTAACCATCAGGATAACTGAAGACAGGTGTTATTTCCAGCACTCTTCTGCAACCATCTAGGCTGAACGTTCTCAAATTATTCTGAAACTTAGTCAATGCAAAAATATATTTCTCTAGTATAGGTCCTGGCTTGCTGATTTTTAGGCATGTGGATTTTATTTTTTATATTTTTCCCTTTTCTGCACTGTACAAAACAAACAAACAACAACAACAACAAATATATAAACAACAAGGGTTAGCTGATCATCTTAACATGTACAACAGAGATTTTTCTATATGCAAAATGCTCTCAAATGTATAATACAAATAATTTAAGAAACAGAGAAGAATATTTCTTAACTATCTAAATTATACTTATCAGCATTTTAGTTGTAAGATAAATGTTATGTTAGTTATGTTTATCTTGTGTCCTAGATAACTAAGGAGTTATACTAAAACCTTCAAATAAACTAAATTTAATCCCAATCAAAAAGTCACGCTTTGAGTCAGATGTGATGTCAACTTTGAAATAACAGTGTTTCGTTATGAGGTATTGTTTATGTTTTATAGAGTTCATAGGATCTTTGTGAAAGCAAAAATCATGAAAGTTCCTTTCTGAAAGCATTTATTTATATTATATTAATTTAAAGCTAAGCTTTTTGTTGCTTTCTGCTGCTCATTTCATCAAAAAGAACAGCATGCTCTGATTTGAACAACAGAACTATCACATTGCCCGAAAGGCTGGCTCTAGTTTTCCATTTGGAATGAGCAGGACAAAGTCTGTTGCAAATGTACTTGGGCAGAGATTTAATCAGTTCTTTCCTAGGAAATGATGAAGAAAAATATTCTCAACAAAGCTAAAATACAACGTTAAAGTGTGATCCACCCACTCACAGCTGCCTTTTAAACCGTTTCCAGTCTAGAAGCTACTGTTCCACTGAGTTAGCATGACTTGATGCAAACTACTTTTTGTTATTTGCTGTTTGTCATTTGTCCTAAACTGGAAAAGAAGGGGAATAGCTGTAGCCAGTGGCAACTACCCCAAAGCATGCAAGATCACAGTACTGCCACTGCCCATACAATAATAAAAAATTACTGTAAGGAAGGACTGGTATGGAACAAAGTGTTTACTTGACTTTCCAACACAACCATCAATTTAGACAGACCCGAGTGTTAGTCAGCAGCAGCAGTGCCCAAATGGTTGTGTAAAGTGAAGTACTTAGAGCAATTTCTGAAAAACAAACCTTGAAGAAACGGCATCCTATACGTTCCCACAGGCAGAATGATATTATACGCTACATTGTATGGTGTGACAGGCTTTGGCCAAAGAATCCTGCAAGATCAGCATTTTTAAATTATTATTATTTTATTTTATTTTAATTATTTTACTCCCTGTTTCTTTTTCCTTCTAGGAGCAGCATTTCAACTGCCAAGCACTGGTATTTTCATTCCTCTGCCAAGAAATTCCCCTAATGAGGAGCACAGAAATTAAAGACAGCTCTGAAGAGCTAAAAAATAGGTGAATTCACTTTAAATGTTTGATGAAGGTTGTGGTTGACTGGGACTTCTCTCTCCAGTCTAGTTCATCCTGCTCAGGAAAAACGTGTTTGTTGTGCTCCCTCTGACTACCACTACCAAGAAAGTGAAAATAAAAAAGGCAACAGCATCCTCAAAGGGAGGACCATTACATATTTCTGGCAGTAATCTGCTTCCAGATTGTATCTATTTTTTAAGGATTTTTAAGGGCCAAGAACAAGGGGACTCCCAGATCCCACATCAGTTCAAAGAGTTAAAACATTCAGCAAGCTAAACTCCTTGCTTTGGCATGTCTATCAAAGTCTTTGAGTCTTTAATGTAACTGAAAACAATTGTCCCAGTGGGGAGGTCTAACACTCTTACCAGTTGCAGTTAAATGTTTGAACTGCCTGAGAAACTAGAGGGGTTATAAGAATTCAAGGGTAAACTGCGTGACACGGTTCTGGTGATAATAATGTTCCAGAATTTATATTTATTAATATTGCCTTCTTTCGGTCAGACTCCCACAGGAAATCCTGAGGAGTACATGTCTCTGGCATGTTTTATCTTAGATAGTCCCATCCTTGCGGTATTGCGTGCTGATAGCAGGACAGAAGAGTACCTTTGAAAATCTCTGGTCTTTATAGAAGCTGCGGATGACAACAAGCAGGACCTTCAACACTCTGGGAAGACAATCCATCTACTTTCTTTAGTTATCATTAAAATGTCTTTTAGACATAGGTCATAACTGGAAACCTATAAAGGATGTCTGTGTATTAGGCACTTCCCACAAAGCTCAGTCCCTTGCGATTAAAATTTATCACATTGTTCTTCTGGTTACAAATACTGCTGATATGTGTCATTACTGCAGAGCACTGCTCATAACATTTTGACTTTACTCCAAACATTTTTTTAATTCTGAGTTTCCCATAAAGAACATACATCTGAAGTTTTTAAAGGCACCCATTACTTTCAAGTTTTTAAGCCTGTTTTAAAGGTTGTTAACTATTTTATTTTTCTGTTAAATGTTCACTTACTTACACTGACAAATAGCTTGATGGGAAGCGTCATGTTCCCCTCTGTGTTCCCTATGATGTCGCAAAGAGCAATTATGGTGCATAAAATCATATAGACTTATCAGTTTATATGGCAGTTTATAAATACTCCATCTTCTTAAAAGCTCTGTCTTCACTGAGACTGGTGTCACTAACACTGTATTTTGTGGCATTCTTTTTGAAAGACTTGCTAGATTTGCTTTTTAAAAATTTCAAACAGATTTTTACTTTATGCATTTATTGGTGAAGAAACAGAGAATAATTACTGTTATACTCTAGCTTCCTTGCTAGAATAAGCTTTTTGTTGTGCGTGTTGCTAGATCTCTAGTCTTCGGCAGCAAAGACCATTTTTTTGTCATTCTTTATGAAGAAGACACTTACAACATCATACCACATATAGCTTTCCTGTGTATGCGTGAGTGTGTGTGTGCCTCTGCCACCCTCTTGCCCTCAGCTGTTGATCATCTTGCTCAATTGTAACCAAAACTGACTGTGGAGCAGCAGTCACACAGATTAAAAAATTAAAATAAAAACATGTTTTGTGAAAATAGTTGTCTAGGTAGAAAAAAAAAAAAAAGGAAAAAAAAAGTATTTACAAGGCTGACTCTTGACCTTGTCTGTGATGGGACATCAAAGAACCCACATGAGAGCCCACTTCACAACACAAACCTTTGTTCTCTCAGCCACTCCTGGAGTTTCTCTATCTGCACAGCTGGAGCACGTACAGAAGCAGCACCATTGTTCCCCTCACATGGTTTGTCCTGCTGGAGAAAGAAGGGAGTATTTTAATTCTGTTTACTCCATCAGAACGAATTTTCTTAACCGCAAAAGTGGGTCAGATTTCTACACCCACACTGTGGTATTAGACCAGGTTAGGCCTGGATGCCTATAGCATCCAGACTATGCTTCTGCACTGCGCAAAGCACAGATCTTCAGCGAGCCATTCCTGTCCTGAGTTCATAATTTAAGCATAAATATCTGAGCATGCAATCAGAATTAAACATCTGAATCAGCTGGATTTAGGAACTCTGTGCTGACATGTTTCAGGTGGGGATGTGGACAACATCCCTTGCTTCTGGGATATTCTTCACAGCCACCCTGTGAAGAATAGCTGAGTTTGGCAATGAATAGGCATGGACAAAACAAGGATTGACACCAAAAGGTAGCGTTCATTTCAGAAAGTATCATTTTGCAGGTATGAACAAAGCGATGTTACATACATGAAGATCTGATGGAGAAACTAAGTGAAGATGACCTTATTTTGCATTCAGTACTCACCATCTTATTCTGGGTAGTACTATAATTAATTTAGTTCTTAAAAAGTTAACAACTTTACTTGTTGCATTAGATTTTTTATTATTTTTTTTTAACTCTAGGTCACTTGCATTCTCATATCTGCCACTTGCTGTCCCATTCATGTTTTCCTACTTCTTGTTTTTCTTCCTTTGAGCAAAACAAATCATAGTTGCCATTCAAAAAGACATCTTGTCTTTTTGTGCAAGCTGGGGAGTAATGCGTGGAAAAAAAAAAAAAAAAAAAGCTGTAAATGACAAAGATCTCTGCTCTGTTTCTCTGATTACACTGGCAAAACAATATATTTGAGAAATATAGGGGAAAAATGAAAAGCAAAAGATAAAAGCTCAAAACCAAAGATAAGCTGTGCTTTCAGATATCTGAGCAGAGAGAATACTGGCTCTTCCCGCATCTTTGGATTTCATAGTATCCTAAAACAAAAAAGCAAACAAAACCTCTTCACTTATACTCAGAAAACAGAGATATTCCCTCTCTGTGTTCCCAGATGGCATCATAGCAATTTCTATAAAACTAGTGACAGATTTTTTTATTTTTTTTTCTGATATGTAAATGTGCTGAACATGATCCAAAAACATTAAAGCAGCACGCTGGCAGCACTGCCCATGTCTGCCGTGGGCTTTGGATCAGACTCCACAGGATAGTCAGAGGCAGTCAAAAGGAAATTATTTTCTCCTGTTGTACCCTCTTCATAGCAGTTCACACAAACAAAACAGCTCTCCACTTATTTTGACAGAAGACCTGGAAACAGCATGTAGTATTAGTAAGCCAGATGATATAAGGTGCTGGATTTTGCCCTTTGATACATTTGCAGCAGGAACGTGTTGGTTCCCTTCCCCTAAACACTTTTGGATCACTTTCATGCAGAATTGGGGGCCTTCAGAGGGACAAGCAGCCCCTTTCTCTTTATACTGAAGGTGCTCCAGCACGATGACTGTGGTGAGCTCTGTTGAGAAACACGGTGGACTGTCCCTTAGGGACAAAGGCTGCATGACATTAGGGCCAGGAGGTCCAGGCTTCAACTCCATCCAGAAACTCTGGGGACTCCCAGTGACTCAGACTGAAGCAGGACTGCATCAGAGAGAGAGAGAAATAAGGTGGATGTAAAGAAGAGAAAGAAACTGTGATCCAGACTCAGTTGCATGGGGGCCCCCAGCACATGAATACAAAAATTCCACTGGCCTTGTGATGTTTTGAAAAGTAAACTATGGAAGAAAGACCAGAAACTTCAAAGAAATTCCTGATTTGGAAATTGTCTGATGTAAAAGGTGTTAGCGTAGAGGAGGGTAGAGAAATAGCCTGTTCTCAAAGGCACTCTACGAGAGGTCAAATGTTGGTCTGGCTCATATGGCCATTTTTTCCAGTTGTACAGTATATTGTGTAAACTAAATATAATGTAAAGATGCAAAAGCTTCCAGAAATGTCATCTTACAGACATTTGCTTGGATGCAATCCATGATTATGTGAAAACATTTACTTTGAGATCTAAAAGCCATGGGTTACGTGGGTGTTCTGTACATTTTACATTGGAACTTATACTATAGAGCCAGAAAAGACTGAGAGTCTTAATTTGAAATGACTTCCATTGGTATACTGGCCTGTATTGTACTCAAATGTAAATGCAGGTGAGTATATGTGACAGAAGGAGAGGATAGTTCACAACCTATTGAAGAGAACAACCAGAAACCTTTAACGTGGCTGGGACCTCAGTTAAATCTCTGCTGGCAGTCATATGCTTGCAATTGCCCCCAAGAATGGGTTACTGAAAAATCTTTAGACCAAGATGCTGACAGATTTTTCTGACTTGTGAGCTGTTCAGCTGTGCTTACCAGTAAATTTTCAATTGACAGGACATGATTTTAAGCTCAGGTAAGGTGGTACCTTGCAAGGGATGGAGACAAGGAAAAGCCTGTTTAGAGAGCACAAATGAGAAGGAAAGTTACTGTATTATACTATTACCTTACAGCTCTTGCAACAAGCATCAAAACAATCTGCAATCCAGATTTCTCTGTTTCTTAGTCTTAAACACACACTTGTGATAGGCTGCCCCAAGCATCCATGCTTCAGGGTCAGCAGGTTGCAGGGAGTGACGTACATATATACCAGTACTCAGTGACTCATCTGACTCTACTTTTGACACTATTGAATTTCTCACTTATAAAAGTATTTCAATATACCTTTACTGTTTATAATTCTTTTTATATTTAATAAAGGAAACAATTAAGGGCTATCATCACTGTGCAGTCAATACAGAGATGCCCCCAGAGCTGACTGTACTAGTTCCAGAACTGTAATCTGTACAGCCACACCACTTAAACCTCATTAGATCACTGTGGGTAAACTGAGTCTCCTGGGACCCCGCCTAGTCTAATTATATGGACTTGCACTGCTCCAGGTAATGTAACAGTTCTGTAGCCAGATGGAGGATTTGCAGCACCTGGTGTAAGCATGCCCCAAAAAGTACTCGGTAGTCTTCAGCAACTGGCCAAAAGCATGTCCCTGTCTCTCCCAGTGGTTTGCTTCTCAAGTATCGTTAACAAAACCATGCCCACAGACTATCTGCATAAGTCCTGAGGAGTCTGGTCCAGTAAGTGAAAGTAAAGTGGGTTTGAAAGCAGTTTGCATCTCTCTGACATTCTGAATGAATAGCAGAGGTTATGGGGAAAGAGAGGGCATCTTCTAGCAAAGCATATTTCATCATTACACCCTCAACCTGGAAACAGACTGCACTGCTGTGCAGTCATTGTACCCAGCTGTAGCATGGGAGAAGTAAGCATTGAGAGTTCTGGCAGTTCTCTGAAAGACTTCAAATATAAACAGAATTTCCAGAACACAGATTTTTGGAGCAAAAAGTGCAAAATAGTAACTCTTGAAAATTGAAAACAGTGAAAGAAATTGGAGGATAGAATTAATTAACTCCCACAAAATATCCAGAAATCTCATTTGGGTGAGGTTTTGCAACCCTTAATGCTGGTGTCAGAGCAGCTGCGTGTGGGAGAAGTTGCTACGCAAATTGAACCCAGGGGCTTGAGTCCTGGCCCTTTGCTATCTACATGCTCAGGACTGTGAAGCTTTAGCAGGATTCAGACTTTTCCAGGCATCCGGACACAGAGCAGATTCCAAAACTGCAGTCTCAATATCCTGACAATTAAAACATGAAAAAGGTCACATTTAATCTATTTATAGCAATAATCATCTGAAAAGGTCAGGAATGAATTTTGGCTCTCTTCTAATCAAAAGATTTTTACCATTTGCTTTAGCAGATGGGAATTCACACAAGGAACTTATTTCAGTTTAAGAAAGATAATCACATGGCTTGGCCAGTGTATAGTCTTTTTCTTAGTATTATTTATGCCAAAATAAGAATCAGACAGTTAAAAACTGGAACTTATGCATTTTGTTTCTTTCAGCTTCAGAATACATATCTTCCAAACCAAAACCTTTTCCTTGGAGCGGTCTAAGGAATATAAAATCAATGAATCAATGACCCAATATCTTTCCTAATATGGTAGCTGGAATTTATATTAGAAATATGATTTTGGCCAAATAGCTTTTCTCAAGCTGATGAAATAGATGAAATAGCATGTGACAAAGTAGACAACTTTTTTTTGCATAAAATCAATCACCTTTTCAAATGCTGGCTGTCAAGGATTCCTATTCACATCTTACTTTTGCCTTAAAAAACTTCCTCTGCATAACAAGTCTCATCAAAGGCACCTCTGTACTTACTGGTAGTTCCTGCACTATAATATAAATATTTGTTTGTGGAGAAAAAGGTCAGAATTCAGTCAAAACTCAAAGTCAATGCTTTTGTGCTTTAACTACTTATCTTTGCAATGCACTGGAGCAAACATTGTTTGCTTCATGTCCTAGGAAATGGGTCCTGGATTTGTGCTGGAGGCTGTGTGAAGATTTAATCATAACTGTGAAAATTGGCAGTGTGAGTGTGCCTTTTCGTTTATTGAATGCATTTGTGACAGAGAAGGAAAAAATAAAAACCCACCTTGCAAAAGTAAATGTTTTGAACTCCCATTATGTTCAGGTATATAGGGATTCAGTTTCTAAAGAGTGTTAGAGGACAGCATAAAACCTATACTGAGACCTTTGCAGAAGAGGACTGTTGCTTTCTCCCATTTCAGTTTAGTGTATGTGCAACCAGAGTCTCTGTTATACCAACCTGAAATCTCTTACTGTCATAGCACCTTCAGGGTATTCTCATTTGCATGCTCTGGTAATGACCCTTTCTGTTTTAGCAGCAGATGTCTGCTCCTAAAAATTGGTGTTTTCTGGGGAAAAAGTTATATTTAGGAAAACAAAGCAAAACAAGCAGGACAAAATGTTTACTCCAGAAATTAAGAAAAGCAGCTCTCCTGCTGCCTACCTGAAGAGTTTTCTCACCCTCTGCAAAGAAAATGTGACAGAATAAAACTCAAAAATAAAATTTGATCTGTTGGACTGACAATATCAACGTGACTAATGGACACAAATCTCAGAAGGAAGTCACTCTCTGCCCAGCCAGCATCACTGCTAGAAACAGTAAATACCAAGAGGAAATGGGTGTTATAGACAGCTTTATTAGTTGAGGGTTTGTTTAGTTTCAGTGTTTTGAAATCATGCCCCACACTTGGCTTTAAAACTGCATCTGTTTCACAGTTCTGTCTAATTTCATCACTTCTTAATGGTGTCAACCTTGTGTTTTTGGTAGTTGTATCATGAAGTTTGGCTTTGTTATCAAAATCACAGTTGTAGGGATAGCTTGCAGTAAAAATAGTTTTCATTAGCAGCAAAAACAACAACAACAAATCTTACAAAGAAAAATTTGACAAAGAGTAATTATGGTTTCATCAAGGGAAGGTCCTGCCTTAGTAATTTGATCTCCTCTGATAAGATCACCAACTTAGAGGATGAAGGGAAGGCAGTGGACATAAATTTTTTGAATTTTAGCAAGGTTTTTGATATTGTCCCTCACAGCATCCTTCTGGACTAGCTGTCCAGCTGTAAGATAAACAGATTCACGCCACGCTGGGTGATGAACTGGCCCAATGGTAGCACTCAGAGGGTCACAGTGAATGTGGCTACATCTGGCTGGGGGACAGTCACCAGTGGTGTTCTCCAGGACTCAGTTCAAGGGCCAGACCTGTTTAACTTTTTTATCAGTGATTTGGATGAAGGATTGGAATGCATCCTTAGCAAGTTTGCTGATGATACTAAATGGGGAGGTTCTGTTGATTCCCCAGAGGGATGAGAGGCCTTGCAAAGAAATCTGGACAGACTGGAGCTTTGGGCAATCATCAGCGGCATGAAGTTCATAAAAGGAACTTGCTGGGTGTTGCACCCCAGATAGAGCAACGCTGGACATGGGCACAGGCACAGGCTGGGAGACGAATGGCTGGACAGCAGCTCAGCAGAAAGGGACCTGGGGGTGCTGGTCAACAGCAGGTTCAACATAAGCCAGTAGTGGGCCCTGGCAGCCAAATGGCATTTTGTGCTGCATTAAACACAGCACAGCCATAAGATCAAAAGAGGTGATTTTCCCACTATATTCAGCGGTGGTGCGGCCTCACCTGCAATATAGTGAGCAGTTCTGGGCTCCACGCTATAAAAAAATGGCTGTTAAGGTCCTTGAAAGCATCCAGAGGAGGGCAACAAAGCTGGTTACAGGGCTGGAAGGCATGTCCTGTGAGGAGAGGCTGAGGGCACTTGGGTCCTCTAGTCTGGAGAAGGGGAGGCTCAGAGGAGACTTCATTGCTCTCTGCAACCTCCTGAGGAGGGGAAGTGCAGAGGGAGGTGCTGGTCTCTGCTCCCAAATAAGCAATGTCAGGTTGCTCCGGGCCTCATCTAACCAGGTCTTGAACACCTCCAGGGATGGGACATCCACAGCTTCTCTGGCAACTTGTGCCAGTGCCTCACCACCCTCTGAGTGAAGAATTTCCTCCTAACCTCCAATCTAAATCCCCCTTCTTTTAGTTTAAAATATTTTCCCCTCGTCTTGACATTATCTGATTGAGCAAAGAGTTGCTCCCCATCTTTTTCATAAGTCCCCTTCAAGTACGGAAAGGTCACAGTGAGGTCCCCCAGGATTCATTCCTGTCATTTCTGTCTGCCTCCAGACATACACTTCTATTATCAATGCTAATAAATCTTTCTTCCCGTATTGACTCCATAAAGAAGTAACGATTTTTTTAAACTGGACCAGCCTAAGACCAATGAACCCCCCCCCCCGTTCCCTTATTTTAAGGAAGCTTTTTGGGTTACGTAGTCTGTATTTTGAGCCTCTGCCTAAGGTTTATTTCCACACCTAATATATTCTGCACAGAAAGGCTGCAGTCATATCAACCAGTGCCATTTCAGTTGCATCCACACCAGCTGATGAATGTATGCGCTCGCTTTTTACAGTAGCATAATTATGCTTAAAAAAAAAAAAAAAATGGTAGGGTGTCTTTCTTATTTACTCAGTTACAGATTTATGCTTGCAGTTTATTGCAGGCACCCAGCTAATAGTGGACTTGGAAAGAACGTGTAGACAGGTCTTTTCCAACCTTAATGATTCTATGATTCTAAACTAAACAACCACCAGGAGCAGTGGACGGGCAGTGGCCCCTGATCATCCACGTTGCTTAATTGCTTGCCTAATCCCTAATTTAGGTTTTAGCAAGCTCTCTAAAGGACTGTGCCCTGGTATAGTTGTGTCAGCTGTTCACTCCAGGGACCACTCCTAAATGCCTCGAAATATACTACACCTGCCCTCACATTCATTGTCTAAGGCATCATTTGAGTGGCCGTCACAATATTTCAGACACCTGAAATTATAAACATATACATTCATGGCCATAAGGAACACACAGAAAACTCAACAGTAATGTTGTGTAGATGTGGTTAGTCTACTCCAGACCAAGTAAGCCCTTAGCAGGACAGACATAAGTCAGTGAGTGTCACTTTGATTCTTGATCCTCTTTTACTTAGCAATATAGATAAAGCTTATGGGCTCTACAATTTTATGCTGAAGCTCTCATCTTGAATATATGCAGCATTAAAAATTCTAAGATATTTTCTGTTCCCTGTGAGAAAACCTGTTTTTCCTTTCACTCCTTTTTTTTTTTTTTTGAAATATGCTGTCTATCTATATGCTTAGTGCATATATATCACTTCTCCAAACCCTTGAATTCCATGACTCTGATGGATCATGTTTTTCTCAACTTTCCCCTGAGCTTCCATCTTATCAGGCTTCAGTGTAGGTCATTAGTCTCTAATGAATTTTATAGGTATTCTGGAGAATGTTTCTAATATGTTACAAAGATTCTGATAAGCTCTTTATTCATTAACCATCCTAAAGCATAACACTCTGGGATGACGTTGCTAGGTTGTTTAATGCCCATGTATTTATTTCTTGAAGGTCAATAAAAGCAAGCTGCCTAACTTGTAAAGAAGTGACATAATTGCATCCATTGTTTAAAACCTGATGCAATAGTGGTTGTAGTCAATGGAAAGATGGAAAACTCCAGTGGTCTTTTGAAAAAGATTTCTGAGAACAATCGTGAGTGCATGGAACTTCACATAAAACAGTAACTGCTCTCCTTTCAGAGAGATTTTCACTTACTTGTGTTACATGCTGTACAAAATGGACTGAAGCAGTCAAACAATCCAAATTATTTCAGTCTGGCTAATGTGAATGATAATAGGAGATTTTTCCACATGCTGGTTTTTTGTTTTGTTTCGTTTTGTTTAAAAAAAAAAAAACTACATGGAAGTGGGACAGCACCACTTATTCTTGACCCTGTAGAACAAGTACTCCCTGTGACATTTTTCTGAAGTATTCTGAAGCTTGAATTGGAAAAAAATATATAGCTAGTAACCAAAAGCCTCTAACCGATCTTGGTTGGGAAGGGAAAAGTTTTTCAGAGTTTGTTCTAGTGAGACATCTAGCTGCTTTTGTGTGCTAGTATCAGAGTGAAACAGAAACAAAATGGTTGCATTCAAAGCTGAAAGTTTCACATGCAATTAGGAACAATTATATTTTTATTTATCACTAAGAGTAAACTGAGTGATCATATCCCTGTCAGGGGCACTTTAAGTCTAATACACGCCTAAATTCAAATGTGCAGGTTCCAGTAAAATTAATCAGATTATTCTCGTTCTTAAGAGTTAAGTGCTTTTCTGGAGAAGGATCTGTATAAGAGAAGAAGGGCCAAGTCTACCCAGCTGCAAGTCTAGCAGAGTTTACGCCAGGTTTGAATTTATTCCAGGAAAGATAGATGGCTGCATATCCATAATTTACAGGACTATAAATATCAAGAACTCCACTGATGTCATACATGAGTGTGTAGTCCTTAATCAGGTAACATTTCCGTTGGCTGTGAGATGAGCGCCTTTTAGAAAAGGACTACAGGGCTGAGCTGTCACAGCTTATTTTAACATTTTCACATTAAAACCCCTTATGTCCCAGTTGCTATCATAGTTTTCTCATTGACAGCTTTTAGTTTATTTCAACAGTGATTTTTTATTATACAGTGTGACCACACCAGCTTTAGCATTCAAAAAATTAAAAACTGCCTGTTGTTTTATCCATGTGGGTCTTTGCACTCAACCCTTTATTGAGATTGCTGCCAGTAAGGGCTAAATTTTGGCCTGACCCATTCAGTTGTTGGGCACAAAACAGAAGTGTGGCACCTGAAGGGGAAGACAGATACAAGAGGGGCAAAAGTGCAAGTTATATTTTGAGCTCATTTAAGGGCTAAAGTTACTAAATCTTAATTAGTTAATGACTGATTTGGTTCCAGTTCTTGGCATGTTCAAACTGTGCCTCCAAAAGAGAACATAAGAGGTCAAAAACCTAGCTATTACTTCTTCATTATAAGGAGGAAGTTTTAAAAAATCCAGGGCTTTTATTTTGAAATTTATTATGCATTCTTTATTTTGGCAGGTCTGAGATAAACCAGCAAACATACTAATGAAGACAAGAACTGTCCTGAGGAAATACCTCCTATTAGTTAATAAGCAGACACAGTGGCCTGGATTAGGAAGGAACATGACAACACTGTTGAAAATGAAGATGTGTATCCTAAGCGAAGCCAATGGGTTCACAGAAGCCAGGACTGTGTAACCTGCTGCTGCACATCAGGATTCCAGGAGAGGAAATGAACATTACAAATGGTGAGAGCAATAATACACCAGGGTGAGATAAATTTGTTTCTCAACTGCATTTCGTCTTAGAAATTTTAAAGTAGCCTTTCTGTACTGAGGGAGGCTCCAGATCAGCTGCCTGATGCATTGCTGTGTTCCAAATGGAAAGATGACTGTCAGCTCTCTGGTTTGCTAACTTTTATCTTTGCTGATAAATGAACCTTAAGTGGTCAGCTGTTGACAAAAGCCCTCTTTTTAATTGGATATGTGAGTTGGACCTTACGTAACCTGGCACCGTACTATCATCCCTGGACCTTGTCACTCAGATTAAACCTTCTTGGCTCCTTCAGGAACGGGGGTGTTCAGTGACTACATTTTTACTATTTGGAGGGGAAGATCACAGATATATATGCTCAGCTATAAAGGGAGAAAAATCTTCCAAAGTTTTGGTTCAGTAGAAATTTGCCCAAAATAGGCAATAACCAAAGAAATCTCATTTGAACCTGACTAGATAAAGTTGCATAGTTCCCACATTGTCCCACTGGAACTGATTTGTCCATAGGTCTGAAGGAACTTCTGGCCAAGCAGACCAAGAGCTGTTTGTAAGAGACTAGGGCAAGGCCAAGAAGACCCTTAGCCAAGGAACACTTCTGTCACTCAGTCTCTTCACGGACATCCTGGGGAAAAGAAGTTCAAAATATCACTAAAGGGACTGTGGCAACAGCTGCCCAATCTCTCTTCACTTGTAGTAGGCAGAAGGCACTTGCCAGTGTTGTCACTTTTTTGCCCAAGATACATTTTAAAAGAATCTCAACTACTGTGAGAGACAGAGTTCATGAACTGCATATTTTTCCTTCCTTCTTGTTTTGTCTTCTGGATTTCTTTTAGCTATTGATTTATCTCTAGCTGGGAAATCTCCCAGTCTTTTTAAATCATTAAAGTTTTGTTGTGGAATTGTTGCAGGTCTGTATCAGGGTCAGTCAAAATCCTCATCAAAACAGATAATATTGCAGTTAGTCAACGTTCAGCTTCAGAACAGCTTCAGCTGTTCCCTACAGAGATGGCAGTTCCAACCTAGTCTCAGGTCCTTGCCATCACCTCACTAACAATGCTCAGTCCTACACAAGAGGGTGCAAGCTGTACAGTGAAGTCTCTTAACCCAGAACTGGTCAGGACAGCCAAAATAAAACTGGTAGTTTCAAATATGCATCATTGCTAAGTTAGCCTATTTCATGGGAAGTGCTCACATAAGATGGGTCACCAGAAGATCTGAAAAAAGCATTCCTTCTAGTAGAAGAATGGTGATGAGCAGCTGGGGGACAGCAAGGACAGATCCCATTTCCCTTAATGTAGCTGGAACTGGAAAAGATGCATGCTAAGTTCCTCTGTACTTCACAAGCTAAGATGGACTGAAAAAAAATGGGCCTCTTTTATATTTTGTGTTTGTAGTCTATGGGGTTTTGAAATTACTGCTTCTGGGAAATGAAAGCGAATTCTGCTCATCAAGAGTTTTCTCTTGGTGTCTGTCATGTAATACCACTGCTTGATGCAGTTCCAGAAGGCAAAATCATCATAACCAGAACTGAGTTCAAAGAAGGGAGACTGATAATTGGCCTAGTCTTGGTTTGATAGCCGTATTGCTTAATTTCTAATTTATTTTGATGTTAGTTTTAATGGATTAGACTGAGTGATAGTCTGGGGCTTCTTTGCTGGGTGTTGATGGATTTAAGTTCTTGGGGTTTTCTTTTTGTTCTTTTTATCTATTTTGTCATATTTCAGTTTGTTTAACTAACATTATAAAGTTTTTAATAAAGTTAAATCATTTCTGTCATTGAAGAAAATGGTCCAGAATCTTTAAAGGACTGGGTAGATATCATCCAGCCAACATAAAAGCCTATATTTAAATCTTACTTAGTAAACTAATTTAAATCACATGTTTTTACATGTTCTGTTGCTTGAAAGTTGTTTCCTTTGAAACTTTCCTTTTTATGCTCCCATGCAGGAAATACGATAAACTTGTTTATTTTATTTGTCAGTTTTGTGTTTCTGAATTTCTTCATCAAATCTGTTATCTTCCATAAGTATCCAATCCTTGCCCAAGTTTTGTGCAGAGAGGGGAATGGGTTTGCTGCTGTACTTGCAGTGCTGGAAAACACGGGAAAGAAAAGGGCAAGTAGAGGTGCTGGCTTCTGAGAACTATTGAAAAAATTATATTAAATGGGCATTATATTTTGGAGACAATCTGACAGGATGAGAAAGCCAAATAATTTTAGGATCATGGGATAGTTCAGGTTGGAACAGACCTCCAAAGGTCAAATGGTTCAACTTTTCCATTCTGTTGATGCATCACAGTAAAACACTTGCTTATCACTTATTGCTTTTCCTGGCCTTTTATTTTACTTAGTTAACTCTACCTTACATTGTGTTTCAATTTGAAATGACCTTAGCAAGTCATTAAAAAACGCTTGCATAATACAAGTACTTTTATTTGTCATTTGAATGGAAGCAGCTAAAGAGAAAAAAATTATCTGTGGGCTGGATCTCTGCTGAACTCAGTAATAAGGCTAATTTTCAAATGTGCCTGTAAAGGGCACCCTGAAACACGTGGAAGTCTCTTTCTCCTTGAAGAGTGTGGAGTTCTTGAAATTCTTCAGGATTCAAAAAAGGGTGCTAGGACTCACACATTAACAAGAACAACAGCTTTCCACAGCTCCACTTGGAAAGAGAGAGATTTGGAGTCCCTAGGCTGTCTTTAAGTAGAATAAGCCAGGTTAAGGAGAAATAGATACTAATTGGTTGAGAAATGTGAAATTTCAGCAGATTTTTATCACATCATCATTTCCTACCAATGATTTTCTCTCCTCCACTTATTGCCCTGAAGAGGGGAGACATTTTATGGAAGTACAGGTGGGGTTATCCATAATTCTTGTTCATCAGAAAAGACAAGAAAACATATGTATGGACTGAAAAACATCAGCCTCAATTGGCGATTCCTGGTTCTTGCAAAGTACAGATGTTTTTTCTTTTCCAGGATCTACTTTACCAGTGTCATTTCTTCTGCTATAATGCCTCTGATAATTTTTCAGAGATGGGTACCAAAGTTATCTCCCTTTTCATGAAAATGGCAAGGATAAGGTATGACTGTAGAGTAAATGAAATTACTAGCTAATTATTGACCAATGCCTGGAAGAAGAAACGTCACGTCAAGACTGGGCTCAAGTAGTCCAAGAGCAGATGAAGAATACCAGTCAGTATCTCCAGAAGTGCACAACAATATACTCTGCCCCTTCATTACTTAGTGAAGCAAGGTTGCCGAGA